>NC_050530.1:14053715-14122320 GCF_002922805.2 Oryzias melastigma | reverse complement strand
CTGCAGACTTTCATTTTAGGTTCACTATTATACAATAAAAGAAACAACAAATATATAAGAATTAAGTCAAAATTGTATGAAAATTAAAAAAAAAGAAATGGTTACATTTTGGTTCTCTAATATTTCAGCAAAGACAAACATTTCAAGATTCAATCTCGGGTCTACTGTTTTGTAAATGTAAAACTTTATTTGTAGAAGATGTTTTCTTTGTAAAATTACAAGTTTTGAAATGATAAATGAACAATTTTATTCTTTAAAAATGTTGAGCTTTATGTATATAATTTTAAATTATTGAATTATTTTTTCTCAATTGTATTCTTGTTTGGATTTGTTTTCTTTTATGGTGCAACTCTTACTATTAAATAAACAAAGTGTTTAAAACAAAAGTTTTTAATTTGAATTCTTATTTTTGCATCTACAAAGCCTAAATAAGTAAATGAAATGTAAAAGATTCAGGAGAATCAGTGTGCATCTTTGGTTTAGCTTCTTGGGATTTAAAATAATCTGAATGCAGATTTCATGTAGTTTTAAATAAAAAAGAATTTATTTTATTATAAACAATATCAATAATATTCTAAACTCATCCAAAAGATCTATTGTATGGAAGTTTTTTAGTGCCATCAGACTCTGATTTTTTTTCCCCCTGAGTTTTTATTCGGAATTTTTTAAACCTCTGAATTTTTTTTTCTGAATTTTTTTAACCTCTGAATTTTTATTCTGATTTTTTTTTAATCCTTGCTTTTTAAACAGCAAAATTTTATCCTCCCAAAAACATTTTCTATCTTAAAAAAATATGTGTTTTTAATTTCGAGACTTAAAATTTCGATGGGTCAGAAATTCAACATAAAAAAAAATTCGGAGTGAAAAACTTCGCCCAAACAGTGTCACCAGAGCAAGTGGTCGATCCAGGAGCACATCGATATCCAGCCAATCAAATCATGTCCCTGACGTGACGTCAGCGTTTGTTTTGGTCTCTCGAGCTGTGTCTGAATTCCTTCCGATGCCGCGCCCTTCGTGGTCGCCGCCGGCCGGGTCCTTCATAAAGCGGGAAGAGAAGATCGTATGTTAGGGCTTTAAATTTGGACGGTCTAGCCTTGTCTTATTTTTTTTTTGACATTTAATTGAACAAAATACAAGTTGGTGTAGCTTTGCTGGCTAATTTCCTGTAGCTTAGCCACCCCGCGTTGAACGTGTGAAGCGCGAAGCTGGAAATGTTTCTGAGTTATTTGATTCAACTTTTACTTTTTGAGGAGTTGGAGCAGATCATTCGATCCATCGCCGTCGCAGGAACTTGCTATTATCCCGGCTGAGACAAAACGATATTACAAACGATATATTTACTTCTCAGTATACCATAACAATATTATTTGTATTTCGTTTCTTTGCAGACCACAGACACACACACACACACAGACAACCATAGACAACCATATACGCAGATGTTTACACCGGATTCTGAAATCATGTATCCATTCAACTCCTGAAATTAAAAGTTTACTGTAAACTGGATTCTCCGTGCCCTTCCCTCTGACCGGAGCTCTGTTGAAAGAAGCTATAAGACCAGCATTCCCCTCTAGAGTGTTCATACTCTCTCACACATATACATGTTAGCTTTAGCTAGTTTAATTTATTTTTTTACTTAGAAACTTCATTACAGGTTGTAAAATATACAATTACTGAATTTGTGGGTTTGTAGATTATTCAAGTTGTATTTCACAAGTTATAGCAGTAAATGCAACGAAGTATAAGTACCTACCTTATTCTGAGCATAAAAAGATTGTAAAAAAACTAACTAAATACTGTTTTTATTTTATAATTCAGACTAAAATAGTGTTAAATGTTTACTTCTTCTATTGCAGAAATTAATTTGAACAATTTTACCCTACTCTTATATGAAATCAGTACAAGTAGTATTTAAGTATTTTGTTATTCTCATGTTCACCTAAGTATAATGATGTTTTACAGTCTAAGATCAGAATACTTAAAACCACACATGTTTATGTTTGCTTTAAGTTTTTTATGTATTTTTTTTTACTATAAATGCATTTCTTGTGTATTTCTTTCTAAGCAGACTACACCCTGTAATGCAGAATCAACCTGAGTCTCGTGGAGCGGTTTATTAACAGTGAAGATCCAGGACCAGAATCAGAGTGAACAGGAACTCTCCTGCAGTCCTCCTGAACCTCATTGGTGACGTCTGTGGGGTGATGTAACTGAGATCCTGGTGTTTCTCTTCTGGTTGGCGAGCGGAGTATCCTACAGGATGATCTCAAGAGTGTTTGGATCTCTCGTTCCACTGTCCACTGCAGCATCCACAGTCACTGAGGAGGTGGTGGCCATTCGCCATAAGGACCTTCACCTTCCAAAAACCCCTGAGGACCTGGAGGTGGAGTCCCGTGGGTTTGCAGGGCTGGAACAGCACAGAGTTTTTCCTTAAAGCTGCAGGTGCCATCGATGGATGCCACATCAGGATCAAACCTCCTGGTGACCCTGGTATCATTCCAAAAGCGCCCTTGATTATAGAGCGTGCTTTGGAATGATGAAGACAAGATTCAGAGGCATCTTCCTGCATGTGCTGGAGGAGCATCACACCTTTGTACCTCACGGAAGTGAACACATAGCAGCATTTTATGTTCCTTGGGATATATTTCTATTAATTTATATATTTAATTTATATATTGCAGGTTGTCACAGCTTGTGCCATCCTCCACAATATCTGCTCCTGTGCTGACGACACCGAGGCTCCAGAGGACGATGTGGAGGTGATGATGAGGAGGAAGCTGGTTTGAAGGTCACCAGTGGTGCTCTCTGGCAGGACCAACTGCCTGCTGAGGTTTCTGCCCTGGGGGAGGTACCACCTGACCTTGATTATTTTTAACAGGTAATTAATGAATCAAGTGATTTTTAATTATTCAATAATTTAATTAATTGAGTTTTTGTTAAAAACGTTTTAGGACAGTGCATCCATTATCTTATAATTATGGATCATTTTTGGTCATGCAGCATCCGTCCACAGCCAACCCTGTAAACCCTGAAGATGGACGATGCAGTCTACAGTGAAGATGCATCCTGAAACTCTGCAGAACATCCTGCAAGATGTTCCAATCACCACCCAGAAAGTTCAATTCCCGCGTCTCAGTTGAAGCATCTCATCCATGTCGACCATCTTTGTAAATAGTGTTACAATGAATGACGATTACTGTGTTGGATTTATGCCTTTATTTATGTTAAAAAAGCAAACATTTTAATACATCAAATATAAACTTAATTTATTCTCAGAAATCAAATGTGGTTATTTGTTGGCATTTCTTTCCAGGAGACTATAAAGTTGGTCAAAAGTCTCCCTCCTCTCTCGTGCCCTCTGCTCTTCTGCCTCATGTCCTCTCTGATCAGGTCTAGAAGCTCATCACTAGTCGCATTTCCATTAACTCTGAAATTTTGCAAATTGGAATTTTGATACATTCTCCTAATGGAAACCACAATTCCGAAAAAAAAAAAAATGTTTTTGCCCTTAGAGGGGGTGGTATTTGGGGAGTTTCAAAACAGACATTTTTCGCAAAACTGTAATGGAAACACTTTTCTAAATAGATGCGCCTCTTTGTATGAAGTGTCTGTCCTGAGTGCAGCACAGCGGGCGGCAGGAGAGATCCAACAGCTTCACAGCTCTTTATAAGTTGAGTGTCATACAGAATCGTGCAGCTCCTCCATAAAACAATAACCAAGATTTCCTCATCGCTGCAGCTACACTTCTGCAGCTTGCAGCCTAAAGACGCTGAAGTCTCGTTTAAGGAAAAGCGCGAGTGCAGGTACAGAAACTTAAATGGATCTCGTCGTGTTTTTAAACAAAAAAAGGTCCAGCAGCTTACTTGTTAGAATGGTTATTCATTTAAAAAACGCTGAACAGGTTTCTCACCTGAGACTGCCAATAGACTCTGCGCGGCACACACTCTCCAGACAGAGCTGTAACGTCACTGCAAACTCTTTTTTTAGTGAATCAAATGATAAAAAATAAAAAAAGATCTCATTCATTGTCGTGTTTTAATGACTTATTGTGTGAGTTGGTTTGTGCTTTATCGCAAAATGATGATTTAATGGAAACAGTGTCATTTCGAAACTGTATTTTTCTAAATTCCTCGAATTTAGATAAAATTTTCGGCAAATGCGTAATGGAAACGCAGGTAGTGATTCTTTTTCTTCTTCCACCTGATGGGTCACTCCTTCCTTCCTCTCTTTCTTCACGTTTTCTCTCTTTCACCCACTGCTGTAGTTTACTCCCAGATAGAAGAAGTCTGGAGGACTGGTGGAAGGTCTCTGTCCTGATGCCTCATCCATGAGGTCAAATCAACAGTAGCAGCAGTGGACTCCCACTAACCTCCTGATGCTGGATACTCACAATCCTGAACACAAGGGATCATAATAGACAGCAGAAAAAAGAAGATACAAACCTTTTTATAACATACATATTTAATATGTATCAAACATTTTATTTAAGAAATAGACAGGGGCAATAAATGACAAAATAGCAATGTGGGGGGTGTTTGTTTTGATTTTGGTACTTTTAAAGGGTAATCCAATAGTGCAGTTGAAGGCTTAATCCATTGAATGTATCCAAAGAGCTGTTATGGGGTAAGATGGCTGTCGGCAACCGCGAAGGCGGCGGCATCGGAAGGAATTCAGACACAGCTCAAGAGACCAAAACAAACGCTGACGTCACGTCAGTGTCAGGATTTTATTGGCTGGATATCGATGTGCTCCTGGATCGACCACTTGCTCTGGTGACACTGTTTGGGCGAAGTTTTTCACTCCGAATTTTTTTATGTTGAATTTCTGACCATCAAAATTTTGAGTTTTGGAATTAAAAACACATATTTTTTTAAGATAGAAAATATTTTTGGGAGGATAAAATTTTGCTGTTTAAGAAGCAAGGGTTAAAAAAAAATTCAGAATACATATTCAGAGGTTAAAAAAATTCAGAAAAAATATTTAGAGGTTTAAAAAATTCAGAAGTTTAAAAAATTCTGGATAAGAATTCAGAAGCTAAAAACATTCAGAATAAAAATTCAGAAGTTAAAAAAATTCACTAAAAAATTCATAGGTTTAAAAAAATCAGAATAAAAATTCACGGGGAAAATTTTTCAGAGTCTGATGGAACTAAAAAAGTTCCATACTATTGCAGTTAAGTGTAACAGCAGTAATTTAATATTTGTATTTTTTTCTCAGATTATACAATTTCTTCCTGTTATATCTGGTTGTTTTTACACATTACTCATATTTTAAGCAGTTGTATAGATTTATTAACACATCCAGCACTGATGTCCTGCTGCACAGCCTTTTAAAGGCCAACAGCGTTTCAACTTAAGACTCTGCAAAAAGCAAACATGTAAGGTATTTATAAAAAAAAAAAAAAAACTAACTTTGCTTTAGTGATTCACTTTTTAAAATACCTCCTCCTGTGAAATGTTTTTTTTTTTTTGTCATTTTTAGCCAAACCGTCACAAGTTTATTGTATTCATTAATATGGAAATTGAACAGACATCAGTCACAGTTCAGACATGAAGCTCAACACTTTATTGGTGAAAGTTTAAATGCAGAATTTCATATTTAAAGTCTTACCTCCTCAGACGGTTCAGAAATAAATAAAAAGCAGAAAAAATGATTTTTCTTTACAAGCAGATTATTAATCAACATCTAAATGACATTTTTACAGTAGAGGTCGACCAGATTTTAAACAGCATGTCGTTTAAGTATTATTGTATTTTCCAAATTTATCTGATTAGAATAATAAAATAGGATTATTTTTTTCAATCTGAAATCAAAACAGATGTTTAGATTTGAGCTTCTCCAGATTAAGAAGTTTTTTCATTTCTGTGGGTTCAAACCTGAATCACTTGAATAAATTATAGAATGAGTTAAAAGATAAATCTGACAAAAAAAATGGAAGTATTCTTTGAGATTTGACTCTAAAGATCATGAGAGAACCGATCGTGTCAGGAGGGAGTTTGGACTCATGCGTGACGATCTTTGGAACAGCCTCTTGTTTTGCATTAAGCTTCGACTCCTGAGAATAGAAAGGTGCTCGACTGCACATGCTCAGACCGTCACATCTAGCCTGTGTAGATGCACATCAGACAGTCCAGAGTTTAAGAGTCCGGCGCAGCACAAACGGGGCTGTTTGACATTCACCCACCATGTTTCCTGCAGCTTTGGTACAGTCGGCTGCAGGAAGACTGTAAAGATGATTATAAAAAAAAGAAAAACAGACTGTAGTACAAAGAGGGTACAAGAATGACAATTCCATAGGAATTTAGGACGGTTTCACACATCTCTCCCTCCACAAACGTCTATATGTGCAGACATTTTGTAAGAACTCCAGGTGATTTCCAGATGTTAGAGAGGAAAACTCCAGAATTCACAGGATAGAGTGAGAATCCTGCAGCTCTGAAAGCGAGCCGGCATGTGAGCCGACGTGAGCATTTAGCTTTTTGATGCAGATTCAAGAAGCTCCTTTGCAGCGGAGGACAGATTCAGCGCCAGCTGTCGGACCACACCTCCCTGCACTTTGGCCCAGGCCAAGCCGTCGTCCACGGCAACGTTGATGGGCACGCAGGCCGCTTCCTTCTGCAAGTCGGTCAGCCGGCAGGCGGCAACAGCCCCGGCTAAACCCACCATCAAGAGGAGGAGGAGCTTAAACATCAGTCCGATGAGAGATCGCCGTGGTTTAGACACAGGTTCCACAGCCGCCTTTTTGTCTGCTAAAAAAGAAAAAACATTTTTAAAAAACTGAAATAAACAAAAACTGGTAACGTTAGTCTCACCTGCTGCCTGTCCATTTTTCTTCTTCTTCTCCTCATTCTTCTTTTTTTGCTGCTCCTTTGCCGCCAAAGCTGCCATCTGGGCCTGGTACTCCTGCCGTCTCCGCTCTTTCTCCTCAGCTTTTTCCCGCTTTCGAGCCTCCCTCTCTCTGGCTTCCCGTTCCCTCTGCTTCGCCTCTTTTTTCTTTTCCAGCTCTGAATAATGGATACATAGAATGATTACAAGAACTCGCCGTCTTCTTTCAGACATCGCATTTCTACAAACTCACCTTTTTCTCTTAAAAGACGCTTCTCTCGCGCGTGGTCGACCTCTTCCTGAATCGCTCTCATGTGCTGCAGAACCTAAAAAACATGACATAAAAGTTTAGATGTTTCTCTGTCCGAGCTAACCCTTCGAGAGATGTTCGTCTTTCTGACCTTGGAGGCACACTGTTTGCACTGCTTCTCATCCAGACAGTCTCCTGCTACCTTTGCCAAATTGGGCTCTAGAGGGTTATCCTTCAGATCCAACCACTTTAGACTCTAAAGAAACAAGCAAACAAAAACACGCTCAGTCCGACTTTGTGACAGTCCTTAGATGACAGATTTAAATGAAGACGCAGAACACCACCCACCCTGAGATGGGAAAAACTGACAGGCAGGGCGGTCAGCTTGTTGTTGTACAAGTCCAGGTGCTGAAGGTTGACCAGGTTTCCAAAGTCATCCGGCAGACAGGTTAGCTGGTTTTTACTCAGATCTAGTTTCACCAGGTGGGTCAAGGTGCAGAAATCTGGCTGCAGGACAGAAACAACAAATCAAAAATGTAAAAAAATTCTGTTTAATCAAAGTATCCAGTCCCGCTTCAATCATTTTTTGATCTACTGTAAAAGTGTTCCCAGTGGTCGTTTAATTATGATTATGTCGGTTTTAGCTAAAACCCCCCAAAAATCTTTGCAGTTTTTATCTTTTAGAAATTTTTCTAGAGTTGTGAGCAACCCCACCCTCACTTCCCATCATCCATTTGTTTACACTCTCTACCGCTAGCTTACAATGGATTTATTTGCCTGCAAGTGGATGCATAAGAAGGAAACAAAGCTTCTGGCTTCCTGGTGTTATTTCTGTATCACAAATTCAACTTTTTATAAACGTTTTTCTTTGACTGCTCCTGATTCACAACAATATGAATAAAGAATTACTAAAACCTGCGATTTTTAGCTGAATTTTCTTTAAAAACGTATTCCTTCATTAAAAAAATGCTACAAGAACATGTTAAAAACAGCACCAAAAGAACAAACTCACAGCAAACTGTGATAAAATTTTATTTTTTTACAGACTGAAATGTTTATGTTTTCATGCTTCACCCCAAATAATTCACCAAAAAAAAAAGAGTCCGCTCATTATTGATCTTTTCATTTGAGAAATAAAAGATAATTTTCTGTTAAATATAAATATACAAGCACATATTTAGTTGATTTTGTACTTCATACTTACAGAAAGGCAGATGATGTTATTGCAAGACAAATCCACCACTGTTGCTTTGGAAAGCTGGGCCTTTAAAACAATATCAATTTGAGTTAAATTAAAGTGATCATGATTACACTTTTTTTTACAGTAGGAGCTAAAGACAAACTTTTACAGCTTAAAGTAAAGCAGACCTGATATTTAAACGTGTCTTTAAATAAATCTCAGAAACGAAATAAACACAATCGACTCACGAGCTCTTTGACCGGAACCTCAGAGAGGTTAGACAGGCTCAAGTCCATTTCATTTCCACTCAGTTTATCCTTCAGATTCAACGCTTTGCTGGTTTTGCTCATCCTGAAGCCTGCTGGGGGAAAAAAAAAATCACATAGCAGATATAGCACCGCGATAAATACATACAAGCGTAAGAGAACTTCGGAAAACTGTTGCAAACACCACAAAACACCGTTAATTCTACACTTTACGTGACTCTCACCTGATACTGAATATATATAACAAAGCCGCGTTTATGTACGTCTGTCGAAATGCGAGCAGGGAGAGGCCTGACTGGTGTTTCTGAAGAAAACTTGACAGAAGAACCTCAGAAACGGGGTTTGTGTCAGCGTTGACTGCCTCTCAATGAAAGTCCACGTCACTGATTGAGCAACATTGAAGGGACGCTGCTGCGAACAGCGCCCTCTGCAGGCGAGGAGGAATTATTACTTACATTATTGCTTTTCCAGTGTTCTTCTGTAATAATTAACAACATACGGATCAAAACCCAACACACTTTTAATTAATTTAATTAAATTTTTAATTAAAAGTATCAAGAAAATTAATGCATTTTTTATAAGAAAGAAAATAAATAAATAGTGCAATTAATTTAACCAATTCACACCAACGACAACTATTGTGACTGACCAATTATTGAGGCCTGAAAGCTTAATTTAAGCTTTAGAAAATCCAAGTTTTTGTTATAAATATAATTTCACATTTGTAATCAGTTTTACGTTTTGCCTGACTGTATATGAGAACTGCGCAGAGGAACTTCTCCCCCTTTGCATTCTAAACAGGAAGTACCTGCTGACTCCAGGAAGAAGCCAAAATCTTAAATACTTCAATTGAGAAATAAACAGCTATTTATCATTATATCTGTTAGAATAACAATTCTTGCTTTGACACACATTTTTAAGATGTTCTTATCAATTCTATATATTTTTTTATGCATTGCTTTTTCTTAATTACAAGTTATAAAAACTGACCAATCAGATGTCTCAATACTCTTGCCCCCATGTCAGAAATTTGATTCTCCTGACCCCTCTTTCATGGGATAGAGATGTGGCCTTCCAACAAGCTCACTCCTGATTGGTGAGAGTGGTTGCCATAAAAATGATGACTCAGACCGACTGGAACCAATCACTGCTTACCGACGTTGTCTGGTTCCAGACTCAATTGACTTCATTTGGTTGGAGCCTGACGTAAGACATATCCACACTCAATCAGTCCAGTTATTTTATACAGTCCATACTACAAATTAAAAAGCAGAAACTAAGCAACTAGCATCTATCAGGAGGATGATTAACAAACCAGTCCCCCATAATGAATTTGTCCCACTTTTCACTTTTATCTGTGAGAATTAAACATGAGTAAAAAATTCTTAAACAGGTCAGTTCTTTACTAAATGGTCTAAAACCTTAAAGTTTTTCATTGATTTACATCCTTTTTCAAAAGGGCAAAATGTTTAGTGAAGCAATAGTTTGTCAGGATGGAAATAACCTAATTGACATGCAACAAAGCAAGTTGTGAGACCCATGCGACCCCTGATGCACGTGAAAAAAAAAGGAAAAATCATTCTAAACAGCTAATCAGCGATAGTTCATATCTTCAAGGCGTGTGGTTTACTCAGGGTCACACTGACAAATGCAAGTGCTTCATTTCAGCTCTTAATTCTGACCATCTTTTCCAACTGTGGCAGGAAAGTGTAGAAAAGCCTTCGAGACAGCAGGCAAAGTCCACATTTCTCTTTTTAAATATTTATTACGTCCATTTAGATTTCCTCTCCATAAATTAACGTAGTTCCATTCAGGGATTGTGGTGACAAATGGAAGTCAATGGAGAGTTTCTAACTGCAGTCTAACTCAACTGATTGTCTGAAATCCAAGTTAAGTGTTTTGTTTTGTACTAAGCACTATACAAATGACAAAACTTACATTCACTAAACTCCAGACATTAGCGGAACTGAAACAGCCACCCGTCCCAAATCAATCAGCTACAATATTTTTCTTTTTTCTACAATCTGCTGCAAAACAAAGCAGTTTGTGACAGGAAAATGTCAAACACTAGAAGAACTGATCAGTTTATAATTGATACATTTAATTGTTGACCAACTCAGGCGGAGATTGTTAGGATGTTGTCGGTGATAAACAACGTTCAAATCAGTCCTTGTCCTTTGAGGAGAAGGTTGGCCCGGCTACAGCTGCGCAGGCGGCTGCAGCTCAGTGATCCTGCAGTTGTTGTCAGTTTCATCAGTAACCAGATGAAGGAACCACCACATAGTTACAGAATGATGCATGAGAAGTGCAGGCTGGAATGGCTTCATCTTGGGTTAGAACTTGGTTTTTTATCATAATACAAAAGCTTGTTATGTGATACATTATATCGTTGTATTATTATATTTCTTGGAGCTCTGACTCCTGAGATACATTAGCAAAATTGTCTAACTACTACTAGAAATGAAATGCAAAAAACATTTTATGGTTTCAAAAATTACTTTTACTTTGATTTACACATTTTTTAATTTTTCAAATCCACTGATATGCACAATCCAGATTCAAGAAAAAAGCTTATTGAAAACAAAATACAAAAAAAGTCCAGTTCCTCAATAATAATCCAGTCTTTTTAGTGTTATGAAGCCATTTATTGTTCTGTTACAGGTATTGTCCTCTGCAGTCTCCCAAAGTATAATAACATTTTCTATATCATCTTTCTTTTAATATACACGTCGTTTTTGGCTTGCACAGTCCCACACCAACATGAGATTCAAGAGTTTATAGTGACAATGACACTGTACAAGAGAAATGTCATACAGAAACAAAAAAAACATGCCCAAGATAAATGTGTGCATGCAAACTTGAAGCTGAACAATCCTCATAAATCACTTTATTGTGCTCTTCTTTTATCATTTGCCACCATGTCATTCCATCTTTTTTAACAAAAATGGCACAAGTTGTTGACATTTGTGTGTGTCGCGTATTGGTAAACCTGATTAGTGTAAAATAGATTATAATTTACAATGGCAATTAAATTATATTTTTTGCTCTATAAGGTGCACATTAAAGTCTTAAGATTTTTTTTTTTTCCAAAAAATCGACATTGCGCCTTATAATTCATAGCAGCTTATAAATGGATTACTTCTCGTTGTGCTAATTGATGAGAGCTACACAGTGCTATGTCAAAATGTTTGGTTGGGTGTTATTGTGAATGTGCTAATGCAGCTAGCATGTGACCGTGTTGTACTTTATTTTTCTTTAATGTTTTTCTTACAAAGTTGGGAGTTAGCGTAGTCACAGCAACATTTTCTTTAGCTGCATCAGTCTGGGTTTTTTCTTGTATTGCAAACAACGTTAGGAGTCACAAGTGTTGTGTCTGTGCTAATATTTTTTAACGTGACTAACATTGTCAGAACAATGTTAAAAACAACTTGTAGAGTTAGTGTGAATGTACCAAATGTTTTGTCTTCAGTGTTTCAATTCCACTAACTTCATTGCAAATAGTTATTTTGTCAACTCTTGTACCTGTACTTTTGTCATTCTGTCCGATGGCACTTGAACTCACCACATTCACAAAGCATGCATTGACATTTACGCTCGGAGAAGGATGTGTGCTGCGGCTGAGGGAAATAAAGCAGAGCAAGGTCGGGACAGCTGTTGACTATTTTGTATCAAACAGAATAAAAAAAAACAACAACATCGAAACCAATCAAGAGTCATCTTTGATTAACACAGAAACACAACACAAACTATAAGAGGAAATGGGATCCATTTGCATAAACCCTGTTAACAGAGTCCAAGAGGACCTGGTGGCAGACAAGATGGAGGCTAAAAATCATCAGCCAGAAGCATAAATTGCTAAACATCAATAGCCGAAGGCAGAAATTCCACAAGAATTTAAAGTTGTAGCCACTTTTATTAAAACTTTTTTTAGTGTTCAGGATTAGTTTAAAAATTTTCAAAAGAGGGTAAACGCTTTATTAAAAGATTTTGACAGAAACGTGGAAATTTGTGAAGCTGTTACAACTTTTACTTTGGAGCTTTAGCTCCAGACCAGTGTTTAAGTTTAACCGCAGTTAGCTTGCTCTCATTATGTGATCAGCATGAATCCGCAGAGAAAAGTAGCTTTGGACAGATATAAAATTACTTTGTTTTAGTACTGTGTTGCCTATCTGTGAAAAGCTACTTTAAAGTGTTGCTTATCAGTGCCAAACCGCTTTTCTCTGCAGATCACGTTGATCGTATAAGGAGTTACGGTATGTCAAAGAGCATTGTAGGTAAGGACAGAAACACCTCAGGTGGTAAAGGTTCAAAACTAAGAAAAAAACAAAACATATATGTTATGGTTTCCGGTAAAATTAGTCTTTTTTTGACCAACAACAAAAGTATTTTTCAACTAAAATGTGAGACAGTGGCGGGGGAGGGTATGATGTTCCGGTTTGGACTTCCTTCCAGCTAAGGATTTTCTATCGTCATCTTTTCTGCCAACAGGTCCCACTCACAAAGTCTAACTGACGTATGGATGTGTCTCTGACTCTCTCGTTTAGAGTTAGGTTGGCCTTATATATGCCGATTCAAAAAGTCAACTATAGAACATTCATTGAAGGTGCGCAGGTTAATCCGGTGGATGTGAAAAATACAATAGATGTTCAGGAAAATAAATCATGTCCACTTAGTTCATTAGGATATTATGAATGCATAGACACTGATGGCACAGTATGACCAAGAAATGTGTTATTCATGAGTTTACCGGCAAAATAACTACGTTTTGGATACTTGCTTGGTCATATTTATAGTCCAGTGGAGTTAAATGAAATGAAAGAGGAAGGGTAAAATGTTTTATATCTTTACTTGGTTTTGATTGCTTTAGCATTCTCAGAACAAACTTTGTGTGATGGTTTGCTAAAAAACAAGCAAAGACCACGAAGAACCCAAAAGTGAGAAGAAAACACAGTCCATACATGTATCCTGTACAGTAACCCTTTGCACCAAGTTTTTTTTTTATTAAACTGATAGTGGACGTCATCAGGGTTCACTTGCAACAATGCAGACTCCACAATGAAATTAACTCCGGTCCAGACCAGACAGCCCCAGTTAGAACATGCACCGACTCCTATGTCATCCACTTACAAGAGATGACGACTAAAAATATAGAAGCTGTCATAATATAAATAGTTACAAACCCCCTGGAAATCTTCACTGATAATTTGGTCCAGTATCCGATTTTCAAGTCATCCTTGCTACCGAGTAGAGTCATGGTTCTCTTCATGTCCTCAAGATCATTTGAGACTTTCTCCATTGCAAGGGACATCTCCATCAGCTGACTGGTGCTCTCCTGCAGAAGATATTTGGTTAGATGACATCTCATCAAAGGGAGAACCTGTTAGCCTCATAAGCACGCAGAAACAAGAACCTAATAAAAAGTCATTGCATTCTTCCATTCTTGTTTTTTCCATGTTCTAGGTTCTATGACATCCTAAATGACCATAGTGATGGTCAGCCCCAAAATATACCAGTAGCTTCAAAGTGGAATCTTACAAACCATCAATTCACGGGAAATCTAATCCCTGTTAATTTACAGATATTGGTTTTCTTATGGGATATTTGGTGTCCGTTTTTGTACTTTTTTGGAAAAGTTAATGCTTTAATTTGAAAGTCTGTCAATGTCATGGCCTTAAGTGGTTTTGTGTATTTAAATATAAATCGTTTAAGTAATTGGGAAATTTTCATTTTTTTGCTGAAATACGTAGATTTACAAAAGCTATTTAATAACTTTGAAACTTTTACCTCTTTGGCTGCACTTGGCTTTTCCTCGGGAGATTTATCACAGACAGACTGACAGCATTTCTTCAGTGCTGTAAAAATATAGGGGAAAAGAAGTTGAATATTAAATAAATTGAGTTATATATAAAATAATCGATGTAAAACGTTTGTAAAATGTGAATAAAAACCCTTACCTTTAAGGCTGTTGATGAAGTTGGTTTTGTCACTGTTTTGCTCCTCGTCAGAGCCTCCATTTGCTTCACTCTCCTGGGTTTTTAAATCTTTATTTCTCAGATAAATGACAAAAATGGTCTCCAGGAGGCTGAGGAGCATCAGACCAAAGATTCCAATGCAAAAGAGAACTGAGGGGAGAAAACAGCAGAGATTGTATTTTCTGTTCACACAGTTCTAGTTAGACTTAAAGAGTAGTTTTCACCTGACTTTAGTTGAAAAAAAATCCCCTATTATTTCAAACTCAAACCACATATATAAAATAAAAATTAATAAATTGATTTTAACATATGTTTTGCGTTAGATTCCTTTCCAATGCTGTAATTAATTATAACTTCAACTTCAAGATATATTAAAATAAATAAATAAAGCCCCAACAAACATTTTATACATAGCTCTGAAGTTGCATTTCCTTGACCAATAATTAGGTACATTTGACTTGAAGTTGAGTCGTAGAAGGTGAATTTAAGAAACACTGATGACTCCACTTAGATGAGCGCTAATACATTTCAAAAAAGAAGTTTTTTAAGTCCAGTTGCCATTACTGAACTTCAAGACAACATCACCTGGATGAAAGAGAACTTTCCCCAACATAGGTACATCTGAGATATACTCAGTAAACCACTACATGAAATCCCGTCACATTGGGATTTGTTGACTCAGACAAAAACAATCCCGTTTTGGCTTTGTGCAAAATGGCTAAGAGCAAAATTTTAAATTACTTTACCTACAATTGGAATCCTGTCCGTTGAAGACGGCAGAATCTCATTAAGAAGCAGCTGCATGACCGTCACCGCGAGCAGGACGGTGACTTTGAAGCTGAGCTTCTCGCCTCCGTCATCCGGAATAAGGAAGGAGGCCAGGTCCAGAATCATGAGGAACAAGATGGGAACCAAAAAATTGGCACAATAGAGGATGGACCTCCTTCTCATGTTGACCTTTGAAAAGAAACATCCTCATATTTAACAAGAAAAACTGCTATTTTACCTACAATTACTAAGTTGTTAGATTTACAATCGAACTACTTACAGTGTAAATGATTGAGGTTTGGTTTGAGCCATAGAAGTCCACGACTTTTTGATCAATAGTTATGTTGAGGAAAACCCACTCGAACTGCGTCTTTATGATCTCAAGTGACCACAGGGTGGCATGGGTGCTGTTTTCATCCACTTTAATGATCATCTCCTCATCTGGGTGAGAAGAGATTTTTCTACACTTGTTGTATATTGTAATGTATATCGTTTGGCTTTCAATGGATTCAACAGTTTTGGTCATTTGCTCAAACAGGTCTTACCATTGTGCAAGACTGACTTGAAGGTGAGATTGCAGCTCTGATAGTCAAAGGGGAATTGGTAAGCGTGCATCTTGCAGGTGCTGATGATTACTTGGTTGTTTCTAAACTCAACTTTCCCCCAATTGTGGATTTTCAGTAAAGGACTTGGGGGAGCTTTGTCCTTCTCTGTCCTGTAAGGAAAAACAACTCTTAAAATCCTCCTCCAATGATCTTTTTATCTATTGCAAAATTGTTCCTTATGATCTTTTAATTAAGTTTATGTCAATTTCATTAAAGGCACATGCTCATGCACTCACATCTCTTCAATGGTGAGGTCTGGTTTCCACAAAGCTTCAGTTGGAACTGCTACAGATGAAATTCCACAGAAATCTTCCGGTCTCCAGGAAATGTAATCATTATCCCAATCCTTAACAAGTCAATGGGATTTTTGAGGAAAAGAAGGAAAATGCGGTTACAGAAGGTGTGTGACATTGAAGATAAAGTTAATAATTTTTCAGAAAACACTCACCATGTAGATCCAGACATAGGAAATAAAAGTCTGATCAATCTCTCTCTGTAGATTAAAAAAATATATATAGCTTGTTTTGCAATATCAGAACGTTAAAAAGCAAATTAACAAATCAAATGAATTACAGAAGGCAGTGCCATAATTTCAACAAAGAAAATTTATTGTCTTTTTATCAGCTCTCACCGTCACTTCCCACACTTTTATTTAATTCCTAGTTTTTTAAGTCAGTCATATTCCTCCCGATCCCAGTCTGTTTCTGCATTTGTAAGGCTGTTGCAAAAACCTTACTCCACACTTCCTGGCTTTAGAAATAGTAGAACTGACCCACACCAGAGCACAGATTCTCTTCACTTTTTGGTTCTATGCCTGATCCAGAGTTTCATTACCAAAGGACTCAAATAAATCTTACATGCTTTTGTTAAAAAAAAATAATTTCAAGATATTTTACAATTAAAACTGTAGATAAAAGGGAGATTTAAAACTTACCACATCTAGAATTGCATAGATCACCATTTCCAGGAACAGGTTTGTTGTTTTTTTGTGGTCTCTGACCGGTCGGCTCATGGTAAACAGATCGCTGTCTTTTGTCAGGTTCAGGAAGTTCAACACATCACTGTAACTGCAAACACGTTCTACAGCAAAGACGACATAGAGTAACTTTTGGTTTTATTTGTATTTTTAATGTGAAAGGAGTCACTGAATGTGAGCTCTACCTGTTTCCTTTGCCAAACTTTGGTTGACGGTGTTTTCCTCGTTAAGAAGTTCGCCTGAGCCTGAAGTGGACCAGCAAATATCTGATGAATGAGATTGTATCAATCAGATTTGTTTTAATTATTGGTTAACAACAAAGAAAGTATTCTTACGTTTCTTTTTCAACCTTGAAATCAAACCTGCAAAACAGTATTTTTTTTTCTCTCTATTGAAAAATATGAAGTTATCTGTGTACAGACATTCCATTTAAATTGCTGATCTTGATTTTATCCGTTCGAAAGCTCACAATTACAAGAAATTTACTAAGTAAAGGAAGGACCGAAAATCATAGAATGATTAGAGAAATTAAAACAAAAAAGATTTGATTTTTTCCTTCAGCTGCAATATCTTACAAGAAAGAAAATGCAGCCATAAATGTAACTCACCTGTAAGGAGAAGCAGAAGAAAGGAGTGTGCCAGCATCATGGTGAGGACGGGCTCTGTCTCTGCTCTGTTCCGCTCGTTTTGTGCTGCTATGGCTGTAAGTAACTCCCCCTGTGATCAGCTGTGCAAATCCATTATACTCTCAGATCAAATGTTCTTAAGTTTCTGTTCTCTATGTGGTTTCTTCTAATGCTGACAAAGTGAACGTAAGAGCAGGAAACAATCACAAATATGAATTACTTCCATATGGTAATTTTTCTTTTATAATTGATGTGCAGCTGTAAGATCAAATAAATTATAATTTATTGAAAGCAGAAAGGCACTCCGTATTTTATTGCTTATTTTCATATTTAAAAGAACAGATAAGCGCCCATGGTACATGCCTAATATGATTATTAGAAGATCTCAGGATTTAACAGTCACATGTTCGTTTAAAGACTACTCCTCTGTGCACAAATTTGATGTCAACTACAAAGGAAAATGATGAGGTTTGTAAAAAAAAAAGTATAATTTACATCAATAGAAAACAAGAGAATTAAATATCTATAAAGTATATTTATTTATCTTGTAAAGTTAAACATTTTGGAATATAGAGTACTGAAAAAGCCTCTTGGTGGTTTAATCACTTGGTGGCATCAAAGTAACAATTAACTAGCTTCACATTTAAAAATATACAGTTTCCCTGGCAGGGCTACTTACAGCGAAATTCCGTTCTTGTTCTGACAAAAGGTCACCACTCTGCTTTCAGTTTGATGCTCAATTTCTGAAAGCTGTGGTAGCCAGGGATATGGGCCATAAAATATGTCATTAATAAAATGCATACTACTAACAAAATGAATTTGTCATCTAATTTGTGCTTTAAAAACTCATTTCAGATGTATTTTTTGAATCATTTTATTCTTCAAAATGGCTGTCTTTTGCGTATATCCTTCAAGGACAGTACAGGCTGCCAAGAGAGACAGTACCGAGCTGTGTTTCATGACTGATTGCACAATCCCATTCCAACTGTTGTATGCATTTACTCAGCAAATGCTTAAAAAATATTGTTTTATTTTTAAAAAATACATTAAACACAATTTTATTACATTTGATCACTTTCTATTTAATGTTTAATGTATTTGAAGGTTGTTTATTATTAATTTTGTGTTCATATGTGACATAAAACCGCACTGCAAAGAAAGTAGGTGAGGAACGCAGTAGCACCACCTCAACAGAGAGGGCGCTCGTGAGCTCCCGTTTGTGTTTCATTTGTCACTAATAAAGTTTATTCAAAAAGAGCGCGTATTTTATGTTTTGCTTCGACTAAATGGAGGATTTTAACTCATTTAAAATGATTTAAAGATGGACTTTCATTCGAAACCTGAAGTAATAATTAATGGATAATCAATGCTGAACACAACTTTATTAAGATGGAGAGACTTCTAGAACCTAAAGAAGAGACAAGGGCGACTTTTTTCTTCTGGGAGACATGCGTGGACTTCATTTACAAGTACAGGTTTGACCAGTCTTTGTGTCTGTTATAATCTGTAGCATTCACTTTGATAAAACAAACAAACTTATCTGATTTTCTTTTACATATGCTTCAATATTAGGATCAATATCTTGATAAAAGCATAAGTTATGGTAACAGTGGGAGCACATGCTGTGAGGCACAAGATAATTTTTAATACATAATTTAAAATATGTTGTTCATTAAAATAAATATTCCCACAGTTATGGACTTTAACAATACAAAAAAAAAGCTTGATTTCACTGATTTTTTTTTTTTAAGATTTAATTTGGGTAGTGGGACAAGGAAAATGGCATTTTAGGGGGCACTCCAGATTTATTTGGTATTTTCAGAGCTATTTTCAAGCATTATTTTCTCTTAGTTTCTGCAGATTTGATCTCAAGACATGTACATTTAGTCAGAAACTACAGGTTTTAGTCTTTTGTTTTTAGATTATTTGAAATATGATGGATAGGATGTAAAATTTTCTTCAATTGTAGAATGACCCGTACAGGGCTTCACCACACATCACTGATGGTAGAAGAAGCCAATTTGACTTTAGGTAAAGAAATAAACATAGAGACATCTAATCTAAGTTTTGTCCATTTTGTTAGAGCTCGTTTTGTGAAAACAGCTCATTACTGGAATCAGGTTGGTGGTTTTCCGCTCACAGGATTTTACTGAAAAACCTGAGCACTTTATGGTAAATTTTCAAGTCTCAATCTATCCTGCATTTCTGACTGTAGAGGAAAGCTGAGAGAAAAAAACAAAACAAACAAAAAAAAAAAAACGCCCAAGTCTACAGAGAGCAAACATCACAAATGTATTTTTAAATATTAATTTCAAGCATTTAAATCCACAGGCAATAGATGGGTGCAGTTGCAATCATGGGTTGTGGTGACTAATGCAAGTCTAGGTCTTTCTCCATACTTCACTCTGACTCTCCGGCTGCTGACTATCACAAATTAAAAGTAATGCTCTTTGATTTTTATTTTGCATGAACAAACATGAACACAAAGCAGCTGGATGGCTCAGTGGGATAAGTATAGGGTTTGCACCCAGGAGACCTGGGATGTCCACTGATCTCCATCCAGATTGGGTCCTTAGGCAAGACCGTTGACACTGGTGCCTAACTAGGTCCCTGTGCCCTTTAAGTAAAGGGTCATCCCAGGAAAGGGATCCGGCGTAAAAACTGCCAAATCAGTGGGTGCTGTTTTGCTGTGGCGAACCCAAATGGGATAAGCCGAAAGGTGAACAACAACATAAACAAGCTTTGCTAACAAAACCCTAAACACAAAATAAATATTAAATGACACCATTACTGATCATCCCTTAAATGTAATTAAGTAATGCCTTAAGTATTATATTGTGTCCAGGCCAAAATTGACGCATTTTCACAATTGAAAATGAGTCAATTTTTCGTGGATTTCCTCAGGAACGTACCTGCACCCCTACTCCTAAAAATGCTTCTCATTAGATACTGCTAATGGAATTGTCTGGCTGTTAGAAACAGAGATAAAAAATCATCTATTGATAGTGAGATAGTGGCTAATCTTGAGCATGCACTGACTAGCCAATTTATCAGGTGCACCTTGCCAGTACTGGGTTGAAATCCCTTTTGCCTTCAGAACTGTTTTATCTTTGGTGGCAAAGATATATAAAGCTACTGTAAATATCCCTGAGTTTTGTCCATATTGACATGTTAACATCACACAGTTGCTGCAGATTTTTTGTCTGCACATCCATGATACCAATCTCCCGTTCCACAACATCCCAAAGGTGATCTATTGGGTTGAGATTTGGTGACTGTGGAGGCCATTTGAGTACATTGTACTCATTGTCATGTTCAAGAAACCAGTCTGAAAAGATTCCAGCTTTAGGACACCACCTTATCCTGCTGGAAGTAGCCATCAGAAGATGGGTACACTGTTGTCATAAAGGGATGGACATGGTCAGCAACAATACTCGGGGTGGCTATGCTGAATGTCGCACCAGAAATCAAGACTCAGACCAGGTACTGCTTTTCCATTCTTCTATTGTCTAGTTTTGATGAGTCTGTGTGAATTGTGGCCTCAGTTTCCCATTCTTAGCTGAAAGGAGTGACACTTTATGTGGTCTTCTGCTGCTATAGCCCATTTGCCTTAAGGTTGGACGTGTTGTGCGTTCAGATATTAAATTCGTCAGACCTTAGTTATAACCAGCGATTATTTGAGTTATTGTTTCCTTTCTATAAGCTGGAACCAGGGTGGTCATTTTTCTTTGACCTCTGGCATCAACAGAACTGCTGCTCACTGGATATTTTCTCTTTTTTTGACCATTTTCTGTACATCCTAGAGATGGTTGTGGGTGAAAATCCTAGTAAATCAGCCGTTTCTGAAATACTCAGACCAGCCCGTCTGGTACCAAGATGCCATGTTCAAAGTCACTCCAATCACCTTTCTTCCCTATTCTGGTGCACTGTTTGAACTGCAGCAGATTGTCTTGACAAAATCTACATGACTAAATGAAATGAGTTGCTAACATGTGATTTGCTGATTATTTATTTGCATGAATGAGCTCTTGGACAGGTGTGCCTAAAAAAGTAGCCAGTGAGGAAAGAACTGTTTTTCTGAGCTGCATGTCGACTCCTTTTTGTTTTTAGCTTTTCTCCCCCAACTTACTGATGTTAACTTGATCAGGTAAATGTGCATTTGTATGGACTGAACACGTCGGATCCAGGGAACTTGCGGTATGCGGGAACCTCTAAAAAAAAAAACAATCAAGATAGTAGTTCTTTAAGGATTAGCGTTGAGGACCATTGGATAAAAATAAATGATTTACATCCCATCTTTATGTTGAATAATTTGAATTTATAGTGGACATGACACATATTATAGATGGATGAGCTGAAATAATACTAAACAGGAGGTTCTTTGTATCATTTTGATTAAAAAGACGTTGTGAGTATTGAAGGAAGTCTTGCTCTCTGGTGCTGGGTGCTCTTGTGTCAAGCCCCTAGCCCATGTTTCCACATCACATGTTCCTCAGCCAGCTCCATCTTCCTCTTCAGGGGACCTTGGTTTCCATTTCTGCTGTCCAGTCAGTTGTTAGGTACCATAATGTACAATGATGTCACATTCCGTAACATGGTACGTCAGTGTCTATAAAGTTTTTTTTTTTCTTGTCGACTTTTTATGGGTTAAGATGCATGTCCAAGTCACGCCCCTTTTTCTTCTCCCATTTCAAGAATTTTGTTAACATAAAAAAGAGTCTGTTTTTTTGATCATTTAAAACTTTATTGTGGTTGCTTAATTTACACAATTTGCATTGCAGTTGTGGTCCTCTTCAAAACCTTCCATATTATGGTATAGTTTAAGTAAAACATGCTTTTCAGTAGACCATAAAGTGGTAGAAACCTTTCACAAACCCTTGGTGAATGACAGTTAAAACTCATGCTTATACTCGCTTCTTTATGCACACATTTTTATCTATTAAAAAAAAAGTTAATTATAGTAAAACTATTCTTATTATTTATTTGCCTCAGTCAGCAAACATGATATTTGGTATCACAGATCTAATGGTTTTCCTTTGCCCATACAGTAGTGAAACTAGACTGTCGTTTTTTAACATGAGTTTCTTTTTCATGCAGAACTAGAGACTCCCCCTACCACCACTACCACCAAAGTCAAGTTCAAATGAACCTCAAAAGTCAGAAAAATAACTTTTGTGCAACTTTACTTTTCCCATAATTATCATTGTGCGAAATATTAATGAACGACAGCGAGTCAAACTCACTGGAACTATGAGTAAACACATACGTGGATGACGATGTAGCCCTTTGGTTTAAACAAGGCTGATATAATTGCAAAGCAAGGCCAAGGTTACATTTTTGGCTGAAATTTATGTATTTTTGACTAACTATTGACTAATGCCTTTTTTTCTTTTTAGTTTGTTTGATTCATGAACCTTCTAGTCTTCCATGATCCACAGTGAAAAGATAGTAGTCAAAAACACAATGGCCCCTCCAACATAAAGAACAAAGAAAATTTTGTTGATTTTCTTTGATAGTTTGGTCCAATAACCAATATTTTCCCTCCTGCTGGTGAGCAGAGACACAGATTTCTTCACCTCGTCCAGCTCTTGAGAAAATAGATCCAGGGCCAAGGGAACATCCAACCGCTGACTGCTGGTGTTCTGCAGAGATGGTTTGATTGATTAATAGATTATGAGATGAGTACAGGAGTACACTGAAGAACAATAAGAGCATTCTAAAAGCCAATTTTGGTGTCTGAATTTGTTATTGTCAGTCACCTCACTGCTATGCTAGGAAATGATGTTTCAACAAAAACACATAATTGTTTTTGATGGATTATGAAGTTTTCTTCTTCCAAATAAAATGTCTTATTCTAAATGTATTCAAAGTAGAACCAAGGAGAAAATTATTTTATGACTGACAGGGTGTATTTACTAGGGATTCCATAGTTCTTCGTTTAGTACCGAACCGTATGATACACCTTAGAACTGAATAGTGGGGAAAGTGAATTGTTTTATCCCTACTTAATACCATTATGTTCATGTTGAAAGTGTCAATGTGTATTCTGTTAAATTTTTAATCCTTACTGCTCTGTATTTGCTCAGAACGGTGTCGGGAGATGGCTTGGGATTTTTTGACGTATATTTTCCTGTTGAAAGTTCATTTGATTAGGCCTAAATAAGGAAAAGTCATGTTTCTAGCAAATAAGCATGTCTTTATTTGCTGTTGTTTACATATCCCTAGTTCTCTCTTATGGGGTCCAGATGACCTGACCCTTATATCGATGTGTGATCCCTTCCATGACAAAGGTGGACAGGATTTTATGTCTGCTACGGACACCAGTGAAGATAAAAAATCCTTTAAAAAAAGAAGTGCAGTTTCTTATGGGGTCCAGATGACCCCACTTTTAATGTAAACATGCCTAGGATAGCACAAGGGATATGAGTGAAATCATGTCCATTAGATCAAGCATAAATCTTACCTTTTTGGGTGAAGGTGTATTTTGATCAGTTTCATGATCTTTGATGGCTGCAGACCAACAGCATTTTGTCAACACTGGAAATATTTTAGGAGAATGTATATTCACAATTTAACTAGATACACATGCAAACATTTCCTTACAGAAATCAAACCACAGCATGATTGTTTGTGACATACATTGAGGCAAATAAGTATTTGAACACTGTGATTTTGCAACTTCTCCCACTCATGGAAGGAAATCATGGAAGGGTCTGAAATATTCATCTTATGTGCATGCCCATTTCATTTGAACACCTGTCTATAAGCTAGAATTCTGATCCTCATAGACCTGTTAGTCCACCTATAAATAGCCCAACTCCATTCCACTTATCATAAATGACAAACACCTGTTTGAGGTGGTTAGCTGCATAAAGACACCTGTCCACCCCGTATAATCAGTAAGACTTCAACTACTAACATGGTCAAGACCAAAGAGCTGTCCAAAGGCACCAGAGACAAAATTGTAGACCTCCACAAGACTGACAAAAGGTACATAGCGATTACCAAGCAGCTTGGTAAAAAAAGATCCAGTTGGAGCACTTATTAGAAAATGGTTAAAGCTAAACATGACTGTCAACATTCCTTGGGTTGGGGCTCCATGGAAGATCTCATGTGGTGGAGTCCCACTGATCCTTAGAAAGGCGAAGAAATCAGCACAGAACTACACAGGAGGACCTGGTCAATGACCTGAAAAGAGCTAGGACAAAGGTCGTTTCCAAGGTTACTGTTAGTAATACACTAAGGTGTCATGGTTTGAAATCATGCATGGTACAGAAGGGTACAGAAGGAAAGAGAATAAATCATCCGATGGGAGTGTTTTTCTGCTCATGGAATAGGACGACTGCAGGAGAGAATGATTGGGGCCATGCATTGCAAGATTTTGGGGGAAAACCTCCTTCCCTCAGTTAGAGCATTAAAGATGGGTTGTGGCTGGGTCTTCCAACATGACAATGACTCAAAGCACACAGCCAGGAGAACCAATGAGTGGCTACGTAAAAAGCATATCAATGTTTTGGTGTGGCCTAGCCAATCTTCAGACCTCAACCCATTAGAAAATCTTTGAAGGGAGCTAAAACTACAAACCGGACTGATCTGGAGAAGATCTGTGTGGAGGAGTGGGCCAATTAATCCCTTTTACAGTGAGAGCAAACCAGGTAAAAAACTACAGGACATGTTTGACCTGTGTACTCACAAACACATGCTGCTGTACCGCAAATAACATTTATTTTTTTCAGGTGTTCAAATATTTAGTTGCATCAGTTGCATACAAATACATTATTTAAAAAAATCATGCAATGTGATATCCTCTGTCTCTCACAGTGGACATGCACCTAAAATGAAAATTTCAGGCCCCTCCATGATTTCTAAGAGTGATAACTTTGCCAAATCAAAGGGTGTTCAAATACTCTTTTGCCTCACTGTACTGTAATCATATCCAAAGATTTGCATATTATGAGGTGAATCAAACCTGTCAAACTATTTTTGCAGTTGACTTTTATTTTCTTGTCTTTTGTCTCTTCATTGAGAGCTGGATCCCCTTCACTTTCCAGGGATTCAGAGTCTTTCTCCAACAAATACATGACCAGAATTGTCTCCATGAGACTAAGCAGCATCAGACCAAATATTCCAATACAGTAGAGAACTAAAGGGAGCAAACAACAGTGTTAGTAGGGAAACAGATTTGTTTTTTTTATTTTAAAAAAACATCATGTTAAAGTATAAAGTTAAGTTTGCAAAAATTAACTGCCTCTTTAGTCTCATCCGGTTTCAGAATAAAGTGCCTTTGTAGTTTGTAAGGCTCTATATGTTCTAAGGTTAAAATATGTCTAAAATAAGTAAAGAAAAAAAAAGGAAAAATAAAACTGAAAGACCTTGTGTAAATTAAATCTAAGATATGAATTTAAGATGCAATTTTAGAAATACTTAACCAAAAAGATAAAAAGTCATCACACCAAGCCCCAATCAGTTATAAGTCAGATAACTTTACCTACAAGTGGAATCTTGTCCGTTGAGGATGGCAGAATCTCATTTAGAATAAGCTGCATCACCGTCACTGCGAGCAGAACAGTGACTTTGAAGCTGAGCTTTTCACCTCCAGTATCCGGAATAAGGAAAGAGGCCATGTCCAGAATCATGAGGAACAAGATGGGAACCAAAAAATTGGCACAATAGAGAACAGACTGCCTGCTCATGGTGATCTGTAAATTGATAAAAGATTAAATGTTGTGCTTCTGAATGCTTGAAAAAAAGAATTCACCAGCATGGTGCCTTAAGATAAATTGTAACGAGAAAACAAACATACAAAGGTACCAGTTTGCTGGTGCACTTTCACTTGTCAATGAGCAAGTCACTTACAGTAGTAGGCTCTTCTTCTGATCACCTAAACAACAATCCTTCAGCTTCCATTTAGCAACTCTTCAGAGTCTTACTTACTTTTTGCTAGCTTTTCACTGAAAGAATCGTTGGAGATCAGGCCTATATCAGCTACTGGGGAGAAAGGGTGTTGTTCCCCATACTTTTCCCTCCTACCTTTGAGTCAATATCAGTCCCATTATTAACAAAGATTACAAAATCATCAACACAAGCTTCTTTAAAGTCCCCCTCCACCAAAAAATTATGTTTTTTTGAGTTTTTAACATGTAAGTGTGGCATTTACTCATGAAAGAGAGCAAATGTAACAGGAAATTATTTCGTTTTTGGATTTCCAAGTATTTCTGCTTTTAAATTGCTGTCAATCAAATTGTCACAGATGGCTCTGTTTGAGTGAATAAGCCTTCTATGCATCACAACAGCTCTGCTGCACTAAACCCCTCATCTGGCTCGGCTAGCGTGTCTAGTTCAGGTGCTGGAGAAGAGAAGATGACATCTTCCCATTGACTGTAGACAAATGAGCCGCCGTCCACATTTCCATGGTCAAATCATCCGTCACTGGATTTTTTTTGTGAGTTTCAAACAATACTTATGGTAGCGGGGCTGAGAACGCTGGAAAATCTCTATGACACTCCACCACAGAGTTTCTATGTGACCACAGAAATGTGTATGGTGGCTCATTTGACTGCAGTTGTAAAGGATTGTAAACCAATGATGTTAGCGTTCATTATTTTCCCAAGGATTCTGCTTTGAGAAACCAATGGATGAATGTTTTAGACACAGCAATGTCAATAAACATTGGATAATTAGCTAAAAGAGTCTTTAAGGAGAAAGAATCAGGATTTCAGAGTAAGTCCACTTCCTCGTCCAAGCTGACATTCCACTCAAAACAATACAACTGGACACAACCGATATTGCTTGACATTTGTATGTAGCAGCGGTGAAGATTTATGCTAGCAAGACACAGAGCTATCATAATCCAACTGGGTCTGGAATGGAGCTGCTCAGCTCAACTCCAGAAGCCACACCCCCTTTTTGAAACGGAGGTTTTAAATCAACATGAACATTTGCTTTTTAAGACATTTACATTGTGGGGTTTTGGTTAAAAACTTTGTGATCATAATTAAAACACTATTGAGAACATTTTTTTTAATAAAAGGATTGCTTTTATTTGATTAAATAAAGGTGTTTTAGTTTCCGTCGCAAGCTAATTATCGACTGGTTTCTCCATCACCTTCATTCCTGACAACTGCATGTTGACATACTTACGGTATAAATGACTGACGTTTGGTTGTAGCCCAAATTGTCATCAGATTTCTTGTGGACTGACATGTTGATGAACACCCACTCGTACTGCGTCCGCATTATATGACGAGACCACATTGTGATCTCTGTATTGTTTTCATTCCCCGTCAAAGTTATTTCTTCATCTGTAAAGAAATATAAAATTTTTAGACGGGGAGTGCATCAGTTTGATGGTTGCAGTTCATGCCATTTTAATAGATTAAAATGGTTCTTACCGCTGTGTAAGATTGACTTGAAGGTGATATTGCAGCTCTGAGTGTCAAAGGGGAATTTGTAAACATGCATTTGGCAGGTGCTGATGATCACTTGATCATTCTTATAAAACACTGTGCCGTCATTATATATTTTAAGAAGAGGACTTGGTGGGGCTTTGTCCTTCTCTATCCTGGATAAAAACAATTAGATTTAGTCATCCGGTTTTTGGTTTAACCAAAGAAATGTACGTCAGTTCCATAAAAGACTGTAAGATTATTAAAATTTTCATAAAATTTGCATAATTATATTCACCATTTCAGAATTATTTAAATAGCATAAAGTATTTACATTTTAAAAAGTATTGTTATTGTTTTACAATTTATTACTGATCATCCTAAAGTTGCATTCCTATTTCAAAGACCATTTTCATCCTCTATAAATATTCTGCATTAGGTTTGGTTGCTATCTTCTTAAAAGTGGTAGAAAATATGTTTCTGGCCATGCAACAGACTGGTAATCTGTTGAGTAAATACCCCGCCTTCACCTAATAATAGTTGGGTTGACTCCAGTAACCCCAGTACCCCAAAAGGGATTCAGCTCTGAGATTTTCTGTGTCACAAATAAGCTTGTATATTTGGAATAATTACCAGGTCCTTCCTTTTCCCCCGATTTAGCTTTACTGTGTCTTTGGTAAAAGGAAATCCTTAACTCAGATACTGCATGTACTAAATTATGACAAAAATGCTTGAATACTTACATCTCCTCAATTGTCAGATCAGGTTTCCATAAAGCTTCATTTGGAACTGCTATATTTGAAATTCCACAAAACTCTGTGGGTTCCCAGTTAATATAGTCATTAATCCATGTCTGAAAAAAATTAAAAGATAGAAGAATAATACAGTAAAGTATCAATACTAAAAAGAGGAATGTACCAAGCATGATGTAGGATATGCACATACATTTTCCCTTGAGCTTACCATGTAAATCCAGACATAGGAAACAAAAGTTTGATCAATCTCTCTCTGTAGACAGCAAAAGAGAGGACATGTGGTGTTAAGAGAAAAAGGCTCCAAACTATTAAAAAGCAGAAAGAGAAATAAAGTTATTACAATCAACACCAAATATCAAGAAAAAGTTTAGGAACTCACTATGTCTAGAATTGCATAGATGATCATGTCAAGGTACACCGTAGTTGGTCTACGGTGGTGTTTAACCGGCCGGCTCATGATATACAGGCTGTTGTCTTTGGTCAGGTTCAGGAATTCCAAAACCTTCCGGTAGCTGCAATTTTCTTCTAGAGCAACAAAAACATGGAAAATTTATTGATTTGTGTTATCGGGAGGCCTACATTTAATATTATTTCTTGTGCACTTTACTTGATGTATCAGGAAAACCATCGTCAGAAGGCAGTGACCCATTCTGAACCTCACTGAAATTTGAGGTCGACAAGACACCTAAAACAGAAACTGTAATAAGTTATCTTTGTAACCCTTGTGCCTTCCAAGGCATGTTTACATTAAAAGTGGGGTCATTTGGACCCCACAAGACAGCGCACTGTTTTCTTCAAGGATTTTTTATCTTCACTGATGTCCGTGGTCGACAAAATCCTCTCCACCTTTGTCATAAGAAGAACACATCAATATAAAGGTCATCTGGACCCCATAAGAGGGCACAAGGGTTAAGCTGATTATTCACAAACATCCATTGATTACATTGGTCTGAAACACTAACACCTACATACAAGTTTACACAAATCATCAATGGTAAGCAAAAAAATGCCATCAACAATGAATGCTGAGTGATGTTGACATCATCTTGATTTTCCTTTAAGCATTTTTATTTTATATTTCTGTTCCTGTAATGGACTCACATCTAGGTATACCCCATCTTTGCCTGGCAGTTAAGCTCCAGCCTTGCCTGGACCCTGATCGAGACTACGCTTTAGAAGAGGACTGAATGATTCAATAATTTATGTTGCTTCCAGTAATGCGTGTCATCCTTTAGGCTCAATGAAGTAAAATAAAAACGAAAACATGTTGTATAGCTGTGACGTCCTTTGTGTCAGGCTAAATGGACGGTTGCACCAAGAATTTCCACCAAGATAACAAAAAAATTATATACTTAACTTCTGGCTTAATATGAAACACTGCAGATTGCTTAACTAAAAAAAAAATATTTCATATTAAAAGGTCTTTTTAACTTTAAGAAATCATGGGACTTAGTGGAAAATGAAAAAAATACATCTGGAATAAACCTTCAATTAAAACACTAAAATAACATAAAAATATATATATTTCAGGTCAACTTGATCCACTCAATAAAATATATCCATTTATAACACTTAGAGGAATTGAAGGCATACATGCATTTTAAAAAGATTACCACATCTTACTGGTAAGGAGAAGCACAAAAACAGATTGTGGAAGCATCGCTGAGAGGATCCGTCTCTGCTGTTTCCTTTTTCATGAGTACCAGTTGGAACTGCCAACACCCTTGTATTTAACAACTCCCAGGTCCATTTTTCTTTCAGATCAAAGCTGCTCAACTGCCTCTGTGGTTACTTATAGCATTGCGATAATAACAGAAAGCCTTTATTTGCTGGAACAGGAAACTGTCTGCTAGTGCATTAAAAGCCATCCTTTTAGTTGTTCCACTTGCCGCACACTAAGCAGGAGATAGAATGACATTGCCCTCTTTGCTTTAGGCAAAAATGTAATGGCTTCAGACTGAAGAAGTAGAGTATTGGCAGATGACTTTCTGGAAAAACTAAAGCCAGAGTGTGATTTCAAGAGGGTTGATAGTGGGAAAAACTGTTTTTATGAGAACTTTATTGGATTTTGCCTTTTCAGCCTAAGAATTCATTTAAAGGACTAGTAATGGGGTTGTGGGTCTTTTTCGGTGTTAACTGTATTTCGCCTTATATTTACCATTTCCAAATGTTTTGGCGTGTTTTGAGCAAGAAATATTGAAATAAAACTGCATTTTTGCGGCCAAATTTGGCAAACCTGTCTCTTCCGGGTAAAAAGCTCCGTTTTGGTCACGTGGTGCGTGTGACGTCAGAGGGGTCAACATAGCAAGATGGCTTCTACTTAGCGTGTCGGAGCTAGCGATAGCGGCAATATTTCAAGGTGCACAATTCTGTCTTCAGACTCAGATTGCGGAAACATTTGTTCTAAAAGTGACGCTGATTCAGAGGTTTGTGGTTTGAGGACTGTAAAGCCCTATCAATTTGAGCCGGCAGCGCGTAAAGTAAGAGCTCACAATCTGGCAATGACCCTGACAGTGACGCTGAGAATTCCGATGAAAACGGAAGCTGTCCGTTTATCAGAGCCATGCTCGAAGCTGGAAGACGTGGAGCATCTCGTGAAGCTTTATTTACATATCGGAACCTTTTGGCGACTAAATCAAATCAACAATGATGCTGACTATCCGGGTCGGTAATGCAGAGTTTCATATGCAAAATAAAGAGCTTAGAGACATGTTTGCAGGACCGTCCGCCACTTTATTATTATTTATTTATTCACTTATTTATTCACTTTATTTACATACCCGGAAGCTCTTTCACCACCTTACTGCATGTCTCTGACGTGCGCAGAAAAAAAGGAGAACGTAAACAGTTCTCCGTACGCCCCGTTCTCCACATGAATCGTCCCGTTTCAACACACAACACCAACAGAGGATGACAACAGTCTGTCACGTTAGCTAAGTACACTGAAAATTCCGAAAATGATTCCTCTTCAGATGAAAGCATCACACAGAAATGAATGAGATGTGATCTTTCACGGAGGAAGAAATGACTGGTGGACCGCTGCGAGTGTCGATGGTTTCATCAACGGATCTGCAGAGATCCTGCAAGCCACCATTAATGATTAATAAACTGCAAATCAAACAAATAAACTTCCAAACATGTGCAATGTTTTAAACGTTCAGTTTACCTGTTGAAATCAGAAGCCTTTCACAGTTTAGTCGGTCTGGTTCTGCTCACAGTGTTCATTCGCAATAGGCTCATTTCGATTGTAAATCTCGTAAATTTACGACTTTAAAAATCATAATTTTATTATTATTATTTTTTTTTTTAGTGGCCCCAATACTCCGTCGTACCATAACACCGATGTTTATAGAATTCAACTTTGCCGCAGCGCACACACATACATGTATCTGCAGACACTCTGGGTCCGCCTGCATTCTGCTGCTGGCGCTGTCTCACTCATATGACGTCAACGCGTCACGTGACCCGAATCGAGCCGTTTCTGAAGCAGGGCGAAATGCGAGTGTGATTTGTCGTTGATTTTGTCAAATTTTACAAAAACCTGCGTTTGTCAACGGTAATTATTTGTTATTTTTGATACATTAGAACATATGGAATATATCTGGATACTTATTTTAGCTTTGACAGAGCCCATTACTAACCCTATAAAAAGCATGTTTGATGACAAAAACTACCACAGTGATTTATGAAAGGAATCCTAAAATAGGTCAAACCTAGGACAGGCAGGTGGTCTGTGTTAAAGACAGGAGGCAGAGTAGACAGAGAAGTGTAGTTAGAAGTAGAAAAGTGCAAATACTGTTTTAGAGTTAAAACTACAAAGAACTATATGTTAACCACAATATTGAAGAGGTAACAGATTTATAGTTGGTCCACCAAAACTGGAACTTTTGATGTAGTTTCAGTTTGCACATGCGCAGTGAGTGTGGGTAGGATAATTTTTACAGTTTGGAAAGATTCACAGAAAACAGATACAGAAAAACAAGGCATTATGACTGCATTATAGCAAAAACATAAAGGCGTTAAAGCCCCACTCCGATTATTTTATTAGCTATTGTAAAATCGGGGGGTTGCATTAAAAACGTTAATCCACTGTGTTATCATGTACAACTTTATTAGCTGGGTCTCATGACGTCACAACAACAGCTGAACATAATATGACCAACATCGTTTCTACCCCAACACAATGCAAACTATCTAAAGAAGTTTGTTTTTGCTCATTTTGCTATCTTGAGATTAAATTTAACGAGATGTATCATGTGACGTGTTGCGGCCTTGACGTGCGTCAAGTGAGGATGTAAATGAGAAAATCCGGTAACTTTTCAAAATAAAACATTTTCAAAAAAATAAGATGATAGAGATTAATTGTTCTTTCTGTGCGCCCCGGTAACAAATGACCCCGGGGGTCGGGGACCACTGCTTTAAATGTAATAATGATCTCGTCAGTCATCTGACATCTGTGCATAATGGAGGATTGATAAAACACATAACGGCTCTTAATTTTGTGTCATGTCAGAAAAGCAAAAGCTTCAAGTGCAACATTTTAACTAAAAAATATTTAATTCCTCCCCCTGCACGTGCTTAGTTGCGTGAGCCGTGTGACTGCCTCCTTTTCTCCTCATTCCCGAACCAAAAAAAAAAAAATCCTCATCCCCGAACCGCCCTCTGCGCACTCGGAAATGTGTATCTGAATGGACGAGCATGTTTGAGCATTTCTATGACCGTTCTAAAGATTAGATTTGTTCGGGAAAGTCAGATATCTATGCAAACAGGTATGGTGTGTGGGAATCACCTGTTTTCTGTCTGTTCTTCTGTTGCTGGCCTAGGTATGTGACAAAAATTTTCAAATTAGGTTGATTGCTCTGATATATATATCACTGGAAAGGGCTGAAAGAGACCATTCCAACGGTATAAAGATCATTAAGATCGCTCAAAGAATAAGAAAGTTATGGTACGTTAAGTGATCAAAAGTAGGGTATCATTTTATTCCTGAATAAACAGCAAAACAGTGATATTTATGTGACAGAAACAAAGATCAAGATCAATATTAATGTCAATATTATCAAATAATCACACAGAAATCTGCTCCTGTATACCTGTACACATTGCTTGCAGCCAATCAGCTTGCTAGATTCGGTCACGTGACCTCCCGTTCCAGCATTCAATTCTTCGGCACGGAGGCTTGCGAATTAAAAAACAGTATCTGCTAATTGTTTTTTCTCATGAAAATTACAGGAGATGTAGAATAAATCAAATATAAGTAGATGTGCTCGCATGTAAACTATCCACCGATTTAGCTACGCTCGTTCTAAGAGGGAGAGAACGCTGCAGCCTCGCGCGCAGGCTGAACAGCAGGTCTGGCAGAAAGTTCCGGCGCCGAAGCTGCACTTACGCGCGTACCCTATTCCCAGCCATTCGCGGAGAAAGGTTCCACATGCAGCTTTTCTCGTGTGACACGCCGCTGGACTGCTTTAAGCGCTCAGTATAATCGAGAGAATCCGGTTGATTTTCAAAATAAAAGATTTCTGACTCAAAAAAAAAAAAAACGTCCCTAAATTCTTCCGCGGCCCGGTGGCAATGGGTCTGCGGCCCGGTACCGGTCCGCGGCCCGGTGGTTGGGGACCACTGCTCTAGCCGATCCCTCTCCCTCCTGTAAGCGTCCAAGATCAGGATGATGAGGGTGATGTCATCTGAGAACTGGATAAGTTTGATGAACTGGTGGCTGGAGGTGCAGCAGTTGGTGTACAGGTGGAAGCAAAGGGGAAAGTACACAGCCTTGGAGTTTGATAATCACAGTCTCTGAGATGGTCTTTCCCAGCTGTATGTCCTGTCTGCAGTCCGTCAGGAAGTCTGTGATCCATCTGCAGAGCGAGTCAGGAACATGTTGTTGGAGCTTGTTCTGAACATGATCATAATGTTTGACCCTTGGGAGTCCTGATGCTGTAGCGTGTAGTGCCAGATTCAGTGCATCGTCCACAGATCTGTTGTTCCTGTTGGCAAACTGCAATGGGTCCAGGAGGCTGGGAAGGTCTTCAGGTGGGCTGAACCGAAGGACCAAATAATGCAGTGAAACCAGCCTAAGCCAGGCAAGATGCTAATACAGAGGCTAAAAATGAGGCTAAAGCATTGTTTGAATTTGAATCGTGAAAAGGCAGGATGTGCCAATACTAGGAACTGAAAACAAAGATTTTGTGGTTGATGCTTGTTCGGTGCAGGGGGCTCTTTAGTTGAGCCTCCTCAGCCAGCTCCTCCCTCCAGGGGTCTTAGTTGCCTCTGCTGTTGTGCTTTCTGCTACAAATTCTTCATTATGTGGCATAATGTACTGTGATGTCATATTCTGTTACATCATTATCTGTTACATTTCAGCTAAGTGTCCAAAAAGTTTCCTCTTTCTTGTTGGATTTTTATGAATCGAAAAGCTTGTCCAAGTTCCGCACCTGTGAGTTATTTGAGTCTCCTTTCTGTATATTCGGTACATTTAAAACATTTTCTTAAAAAAACAAAAAAAGTAATTTTTATTAAAATTTTATTTTGTTTGCATCTTTTACATAATTAGTGTTGCATTCGTGGACCTCTCCAAAACCATCCATATTACAGCATAGTTTAAGTAAAACATGCTTTCAGCAGGCCATTAAGTGAGGTAGACCTGTTACAAATCTTAAGTAAATGGAAATTTAAAGTCATGCCTATGCTCACTTTTAAATACATACATTTGATCTGTTTTTTAAATGCCTTTAGTACATTACAGAACAAACATTAGTTAGTGTTGCATTCATGGACCTCTCATGGACCTCTCCAAAACTGTCCATATTACAGCGTAGTTTAAGTAAAACATGCTTTCAGTAGGCCATTAAGTGAGGTAGACCTGTTACAAATCTTAAGTAAATGGAAATTTAAAGTCATGCCTATGCTCACTTTTAAATATATACATTTGATCTGATTTTAAAATGCCTTTAGTACATTACAGAACAAACATTAACATTTTTATGGTCTCAATCATGATAAACCACATAATAAATAAATAGATACACAATAGTATATTGGACAAGCTTTCTACAATTAGTTGGTGGTGGGTCCTCAAAATGACCAGATGAAAAAGAATCCTCCTCATCACTTCTTAAAATAGAAAACACTGGATTTTTGTAATTACCTGTACATTTTGTTTTTTACAGTATTTATTGTTCAAGTTGGAGCAATGAAACTACAGGTTGGTTTGTCAGCAAGCATGCATTTGCATGCATCACAGATGACAGATTGTAGCCAATAGTGACACTATGATTCTGCCAGACATACATTTTGCTTCTGGGCTAAACAAGTGGCTCTCTTCTCTTCAACACATACACTAAAAACTGGAGTACCCAAAAAATGCTGTCAGAGAAGAAAACAAAAACTTTTAACTTCATTGTGTAGAGGATTGATGAACAACAGCATCAAACCCATTTAGAAATTTAGCAAATACGTACATGGATGGTAATAATTTGGTTTGAATAAGGCAGATATAATTCATGCAAAGCACTGAAAACAGCAAAGATTCAATTTTTAGGACAAAGTTCATATCTTCTGGTTCACCATAGCGTTGGGAATGTAAGAGTTTTCTATATGAGAATCAAATAGTGACAACCATTGGTATATATTACTGGATCGCCCCTTGCCTATTTGCTTCTATAGACAGAGACGTGCACCCACAGGCGCCATTGTTATGCATTGAGTCATGGCAGCAGAACGCTACTGTTTCAATGGACGACCGGCAGACATCAACTACAAAAATTGGGCTAGCTCCCTCATTTCTTAACCGATTTTTATAAAATATGGCTCAAATCAAAGCTAGGAAAATTATTGATCTTGTCGTATATTTAAATATTTCTGTAAAGGTTAATTTGTAAATAGTGCAAGAATTGTGCGTTCTACTTCTTCAGGTAAGACATTTCTGTCAAATGAACAGATTCTAAATATCTGTGATTTTTTTTATTTTGCCTCTGTGCTAAAATCTATATAACTGAGCTTGTAAATGCTTATCATCCAAGCCCAGAAGGGAGGGAGATTGATGTTTAATGGCATGAATGACTGACAAACTTTAGAAACACCTAAAAGTGCTAAAAAAAACCCCACCCATTTAACTTTTATTATTTTTGGATCACAGCAGAAAGTGAACTCAGTATATTCCAGCTGGGTTTTCTCCGGTCTGTGCAACCAAGAAAGAAGCTCAACACTGGCGGCACATATTTAGAAAATTATGTGCAAACCCACTTTCACTTTATTACCAAAAAAAAAAAAAAAAGTGCGACTGACAACAACATTTAGCCTAATAGGCACTTTAAGTAGCTATGTGCTACTTTTCCGGCACAGCAACGTGCATCATTATGTGTTGCCCACATGAAGTTACATCAGTTTTTGTGTTGGTTGCATGTAAATATGTGCGAATAACATTAGCCATGTTTCAAAACATGAAACATTAATAAAAACATATATTGAAGAACCAGGCTAGGATGCTACTCGCGAGTTGCTAGCAACCACTTTAGCACACACTGATTCTCATCCTGTGATTCCTCTCGATTGGATTATTTTATTGTCAAGGTTTTTGAAGTTGATTGCAAAACATTGCGTCCCCTTTTGTGGTTCTTTGCGTGCTTATTCGGACCTCCGCCATTCATTACTCAGGAAGACTCGATGCATAGTAATGGTGCATGCTTGTCACGCCGTATGTCACGTGATTTCCAATCCAGTAATATCAACGGTGACAACTGCCCTTATTCTTAATTTGTTTCACACATTTTACTTCTATTCCTCTATGATCCACAGCGTAGAGATAGTAATCAAAAACAAAGTGACACCTCCAACATAAAAGACAACGAAAATTTTGTGGATTTTCTTTGATAGTTTGGTCCAGCAACCAATATTTTCTCTTCTGCTGGTGAGCAGAGACACAGTTTTCTTCACCTCGTCCAGCTCATGGGAAAATAGATCCAGGGCCAAGGGAACATCCAACCGCTGACCGTTGCTGTCCTGCAGAGATGGTTTGGTCGGTTAATAATTAGGTCAATATTAGGAAACTGAAGCACAATTTAAGACCATTCTAATGGCCAATTTTGATTACCGAATTTGTTTTTGTCAGTCACCTCACTGCCAGGAAAAACATATTTGTTTTTGATGGATTATGAAGTTTCCTTCTTACAAAAAAATAACCTATTCTAAATTCAAATATAAACCAAGGAGAAAGTTTAAGCCTCATTTGATGATTGCCAGTGTGTATTAATTAGTGATGACACAATTCTTTACTTAAAACACAACCGTCAGTGTCAACGTAGTATTATTCATTGTTTTAAGTCTTATAAAAGGTTTGTCTTCATTGTTACTAGCTTGTTAGCAAATTATGAAATGCATTCTTCTGAATTTTTAGTTCTTTGTGAGTTTCAAATCATACATCGAACCGAAACAAAACCTCAACCCAAAAATGTAAGTTTGACCGAATCATAGAGAAAGTGAATCAGTGCATCCCTAGTATGCACACAACTTATGGAAAACGTTAATTTTTTTGGCTATTAATTAGTGACTTAAACTTATTACTGTTATGAGAAAATAATGTTGATCTCGGCTACAACATTCAAAATATGTTGCAAAAGCACCCACACCCACACAATCAAGGAATTTTATTTGAATATGCATAAAGAAAAGTCATACTACCAGCAACTTAACATGTAATGACTTAGCTTTTATGTACCGTACATGAGTGAAATGATGTCCATTAGATCAAGCATAAATCTTACCCTTTTGGGTGAAGGTGTCTTCTGATCAATTTGGTGATCATGGATGGCTGCAGACCAACAGCATGTCTTCATTACTGGCCATATTTTTTGGGAATGCATATTCACAGATTAACTGTACACACATGCCAACATTTCCTTACAGAAAACAAACTACAGCTTGATTGTTTTTGACATATTGTGATCTTATCTGAATATCTGTAGATTATGAGGCAGGTCTAACCTGTAAAATTATTTCTGCTGTTGAGTTTAATTATCTTGTCATTTTGCTCTGCATAGAAAGCTGGATCCCCTTCACTGTCCTGGGATTCAGAGTCTTTCTCCAACAAATACATGACCAGAATTGTCTCCATGAGGCTGAGCAGCATCAGACCAAATATTCCAATACAGTAGAGAACTAAAGGGAGCAGACAACAGTGTTAGTATGGAAACAGTTTTGTTTTATATTATTTGGTAAAAGTAATCACACCAAGCACGATCATTTATTTGTGGGGCTCCCACCAGCATAACACTTGGAATACTTTACCTACAAGTGGAATTGTGTCCGTTGAGGATGGCAGAATCTCATTAAGTAGAAGCTGCATCACCGTCACTGCGAGCAGGACAGTGACTTTGAAGCCTAGCTTTTCACCTCCAGTTTTCGGAATAAGGAAAGAGGCCAAATCCAACATCAGCAGGAACAAGATGGGAATCAAAAAATTGGCACAATAGAGGATGGACCGTCTTTTCATGGTGATCTGTAAATTGATGTTAAGATGAAATGTGCTTTTACAAGTTTGAAAAAGCTTTCACCAGCATGATGCGGTAAAAAAAACTTGTAAAAACAAGCAAACAAGGGTATCGGTCTGCATTCTAAGTTGCTGAGGGAGTCACATGGCAGGTTCTTCTTCTTACCTGCCCCTCATGGAGCCACTGCACTTCCTGGGAGAGGATGTTAGGGATCCTCCAGGTTGAGTGTAATGACCCTTCGGGGTCCTACTAGGGTTGTTCCCTTTTTGCTTGCTATTCATTAAGAGGATCGTTGGTAAGGCTGTTTTTTTTCTTGTTTTCTTTATTGCCAATCACTTAGGAGGTTGCAGAGGATGCTCCTCTTTTGCTTGCTTGTCCCTGAGCAAGCAAGCAATCCTGCTTAAAGAAGCCATCAGAAGATACACTGTGGTCATAAAGGGATGGACATGGTCAGCAACAACACTCAGGTTGGCTGTGGTGTTGTAACTATGCTCAACTGGTACTAGTAAGCCAAAAGTGTGCCAAGAAAATATCTATCAAACTATTCCACCACCAGCAGCAGTCTGTACCGTTGATACAAGGCAGGATGGATCCATACCTTCATGCTGTTGTTGCCAAATTCTGACCCTACCATCTGAATATCACACCATAAATTGAGACTCGTCCAACCAGGCAATGTTTTTCAGTGTTCTACTGTCCAATTTTGTTGAGTTTGTGTGAATTGTAGCCTCAGTTTCCTGTTCTTAGCTGACAGGAGTGATACCCGATGTGGTCCTCTGCTGTCGTAGCCCATCTGTCTGGGTTTCTGTCACAAGCCAATTATTGACTGGGTTCTCCACTCAATAATTCTCGACAATTGAATGTTGACATACTTACAGTGTAAATGACTGACGTTTGTATGCAGCCCAAATTGTCTTCCAAGTGCTTGTCGACTGACATGCTGATAAACACCCACTCGTACTGCGTCAGCATTATTTCACGTGACCACATTGTAATTTCTGAATTGTTTTCATTCACTGTCAAATTAATTTCACCTGAAAGAAAATATTTATTTTTTAGAAAGGACATTATTCAGTTTGATGTTTGGGTTAATCTATCTTTGCAGTTCATGCCATTTTAGTAGATTCAAAAGACTCTTACCGCTGTGTAAGATTGACCTGAAGGTGATATTACAGCTCTGAGTGTCAAAGGGAAATTTGTAAACGCGCATCTGGCAGGTGCTGATGATCACTTGATCATTCTTATAAAACACTGTGCCATTATAAAATATTTGAAGAAGAGGACTTGGTGGGGCTTTGTCCTTCTCTATCCTGGATTAAAAAAAAAAAAAAAGATTTTATTCATACCTTTTATGGCTTAACCAAATAAATTTTGGTTATTTCCATAAGAGACTGTATGGTTATGTAAATTTGCATGAATTTGCATAGATATGTTCACCATTTCAGAATTTTTTCAATTAAGATAATAGAATACAGTATTTAATGAAAACAAAAATAAGAGATTTTTAATCAGATTTAGAAATAATGTGATTTTGTTTACCCTTTAGAAACTATGTTTACACATATTTTTCAAATTACAACACAATTCACAGGGAAATTTGCCATTTTTAGTTCACAAATGCAACATATTTTGTTCATGTGCAACTATTGTGTTTAATTTGGAAATCCTTTTTGGCAATCAAAATTCTTATTGTTTTACAATTTATTACTGATCATCGTAAAGGTGCATTCTTATTTCAAAGACCATTTTCCTCTTCTATAATTATTCTGCTGCATGATAAAGGATCTGCATTAGGCTTGGTTGCTATCTTCTTAAAAGTGGTAGAAAATATGTTTCTGGCCCTGCAACAGACTGATGATCTGTTGAGTAAGTACCCCGCCTTCACCTAATAATAGTTGGGTTGACTCCAATCAACCCTAGTACCCCAAAAGGGATTCAGCTCTGAAATTCTCTGTGCCTCAAATGAGCTTGTATGTTTGGGATAATTACCAGGTCCTTCCTTTTTTTAATGAATTTCCCCCCAGGGGATTAATAAAGTATCTTGATTGATTGATTGATTGATTGATTGATTGATTGATTGATTGATTGATTGATTTTTCCCTGATTTAGCCTTACTGTGTCTTTGGTAAAAGGAAATCCTTAACTCAGCTACTGCATGTACCAAATTATGACAAAATTGCTTGAATACTTACATCTCCTCAATTGTCAGATCAGGTTTCCATAAAGCGTTATTTGGAATTGTCACATTTGAAATTCCACAAAAGTCTTCAGGCTTCCACTGAATATGTTCATTAGTCCATGTCTGAAAAAATTAAAAGGATGGAAAAGTAATACAGAATTGATAATGAGAAGAAGTGGATACCAATTATCATGTAGAACGTATTAATAAAATTTTCCCTTAAAGTTACCATGTAAATCCAGACATATGAAATAAAAGTTTGATCAATCTCTCTCTGTAGAAAACAAAAGAAAGGACATGTGGTGGTGAGATAAATAAGCTACAAATCATTGAAAAGCAGAAAAAGTAAAAATGTTGTTACAATCAAGTAATGTATATATAAAAAAAGGTTCAGTGACTCACCACGTCTAGAATTGCATAAAGCGCCATTTGAAGGTGCACTGGTGTTGTTCTACGGTGGTGTTTAACCGGCCGGCTCATGGTAAACAGGCTGTTGTCTGTGGTCAGTTTCAGGTATCCCAAAACATCGTGATAGCTGCAATTTTCTTCTAGAGTTACAAAAACGTGAATAAAGTGTTTGTTTGTGTTATTAAAGGTTATACATTTAATGGTGTATCTTGTGTACTTTACCTGATGTTTCAGGAAAACCATTGTCAGAAGGGAGTGACCCATTCTGAAACTCATCGGAATCTGCGGTTGACAAGACAGCTAAAATGAACAATGCAGAGAGTAATCGTTAATTTGGTTATTCACAAACATTGATTGATTACATTGTTCTGAAAAACTGCTATATAAATCCGGGGTGGGCAAACTATGACCTGGGGGTTACATGCTGTCCATTAAACCATTTATCCTGACCTGCAAAACTAACAAATTATACTGATAATGTATATCAATGTATTATTTTTCCCAGTACATCCCTATGAAATGTTGCATTATAAATAAATTGGCCTCCAGCAACTTGCTGCCTCCCAGCCCCATATTAGCAATTCCCCACCCCAACCACAGGCAGGGCATGCTCCCTTCTCAACACTAGACTCGCCCCACACTCCAGGCAACTACCCGTCCACGCCACGGGAGGTCAAGGAGAGAGCAAGGCAAAGGTCACTTACCCCTGCCCAGGAGAGGGACGCCAAGAGAAATATCAGTTATTTAAGTATTCATTTCTCCTCCATAATGTCAGAGCTGGTGTAGCTAAACTACACTTCACTCCTTCATGGAATGCAAAGTAGCCACAAACCTGGCCAAAGATTCACTATCTATTATTAATGATACCCACACAACCACCACTAAAATGATCCAAAACTTTAGATTCATCCATATCCAGGTTTTTATGGAATTATAAACCAGCAAGAATTTGTTTAAAAACTTAAAAATCTGCCAAAAGCTGTCAAAGCTTAGAATTACCTAACTTCCAAAACTACTTTCTTACCAATAGACTACAAATAAATCTGGAAATGGTTGAAAAACAATCTAGAAACTTAACTCATAGGTGGAGTTAGAGCGGTTTTTATATGGAAAGATCAACCTGTTAGATTTGCCATTTATCAGACAAACAATAAAAAAATATGACTGCTTAATATAAACACCACTTTAACAGTCTGGTGGAAGTTTCTTAGTTTCTTAATTCTTCACTCTTAAAATACAAAATGACACCCATCTGGAACAAGCCAGACATAAGCAGAAAAAATGTTACACTTCCCAGATTTGCAAGCAGGAGGCATATTACTACTTACTACAGCACATTCCAAATTATAATGCAAATATTTTTTTCTATGGTTTTTCTAAATTCTCAATGCAAATAACAGTCTGCATATTTTGTCAACAACCATTACAGTATGTATTAAATGTTATTGAACAAAAAAGATAACAATATTTCTTTTTCAAAAATAAAAACCTTTAACTGCACTTTATTACGCACAACATAGTTCCACAACATTTTCTAGATTCTAAAGAACTGAAAATGGTCATTTGTTGAATTTGTTGCATTAGGAGGTCATATTTAATGACATTATTCCAATCAAAAACATCTTAATAGATCGAGTTACATTTTAACTTTTAAACAGCTTCAAAATTCTTTTATCCATTGTACTTGTGAGTTTTGGGAGAGTTTCTGCTTGAAATTTTTTGCAGAATGTCTGTTGTTTGGATGATTCCCTGGTTTTCTTTTTAGACTACATCTCTTATAGTTGGAATGCACCTGAGTTGAAATTTTCAGACCCCTCCATGATTTCTAAGTAAGAGAAGTTGCAAAATCACAGGGTGTTTATTTACTTATTTGCGTCACTGTACTTCTGTCCCTGTAATGGACTTGCATCTGTCCAGGATACACCCCAGTTTTTTTTCCAACAATCACTCAGTGAGCTACAGCCATCCAACGTCTCTAAACCAGACTAAGAAGATAACTGATTGAATACATAACTGATATTGTTTCCAGTAATGCCCACCATCGTTTTGGCTCAATGAAGTAAAATAAATGGTTGTTTTAAGCTGTATATAGGATAGCCTGACAATTTGCAAAATAATTTGCTTTTTCACATTTTATTGCATCTAGAATATCCACCAAGATCTAAAAGAGAATACTTCACCAATGGGATTTCAGTTTTTATATGACAGACACACTGCAGTTTGCTGAACTGAAAAAAAACACAAAACTATTTAGTATTTTAAGTTCTTGTTACTATGAGCAATTATTAGACTTAGTAGAAAATTAAGAAACAACTGGAATAAATCATTCACTGAGGACACCAAAATAACAGTAAAAATAATAATAATTGCATTTATGTCAACCTGATCTACTCTATAAAAATGTCCATTAATAACATTTAGAGGAAATTAGCACACACATGCAATTCAAAAGATTTTTACAGCTTACCAGTAAGGAGAAGCACAAAAACAGATTGGGCAAGGATCATCGCCGAGAGGGTCTGTCTCTGCTGGTTCCTTTTGCATGAATACACATTGGAACTGCCAACTCCCCTTGTATTTAATGGCTCAAATGTCCATTTTTTTATCAGATCATCTGCTACTCTCTCTGTGGTTACTTACAACATTTCCATAATAACAGCAAACCTTTATTTCACCAAACTGGAACAGGAAACCATCTGATAGTGCATTAAAAGCCATCCTTTTAGTTTTCCCACTTGTGATCATTTTAGATAATCCTTTTTGCCTTAAGGCAATTATTCATTTGCTAAAGACTCAAGAGTTATAGTATTACCATTGGACTTTCTGTAAGGAAAAAAAACTATAGCCAGTATGTGTGTTACTGATGGTTAAAGGAGGGATGGCAGTTTCTATGAGAACCGTTTCAGATTTAGCCTTTTCAGGCCAAGAATTCCTGAAAAAATTTTTATGCGCTTATTTTCTTCAATAAACTTAGCACGTTTGATAACAAATAACCACCATAGTGATTTATGATTGAAATTCTAATGGAAGACAAACCCAGTACATTTATTTATGTTTGAATATTTAGAGCAGAGAGATGGTCTGTGTCAGAGGCAGCAAGCAGAGTAGACAGAAAGTGGAAATACACTGAAAACTGGTGCTGGAATAAAGAGGCAAGACAATATGCACCGGAGGATAAAGGAAAGGGAAATTAGTTTAAATGCAGAGGGCAACTACTAGAAAATGGTTAAAGCTGAACATGTCTGTCAATTTCCCTTGGATTGGGGCTCCATGGAAGATCTCCATAGATCTAAATGATCCTAAGAAAGGTGAGGACTCAGCCCAAAACTACACAGGAGGAGCTGGTCAATGACTTAAAAAGACCTGGGACCACAGTTTCCAAGGTTACTGTTGGTAATAGACTATGACGTCATGGTTTGAAATCATGCATGGTACAGAAGGGTCCCCTGCTTAAACCAGCACATGTCCAGGCTCGTCTTAAGTTTGCCAATGAACATGTGGGTGATCCAGAGGAGTCACGGGAGAAAGTCATGTGGTCAGATGAGACCAAAATAGAGATTTTTAGTCTTAATTTCACTTGCTGTGTTTGAAAGAAAAAGAATGATGAACAACATCCCTACTATGAAGAATTGGATTGGTAGCATCATACTATGGGGGTTTTCTGCTCATGGGACAGGACAACTGCACTGTATTAGGGGCACAATGACAGGGGCCATGTGCTGTGAGATTATGGTTTCCCCCAGTTAGAGCATTAAAGATGGTTGTGGCTTGGTTTTCCAACATGATAACGACCCGAAGCCCACAGCCAGGATATCCAAGGAATGGCTCCACAAGAATCATATCAAGGTTCTGGTCTAGCCAGTCTCCAAACCTAAACCCTATAGAAAATATTTTGAGAGAGCTCAAGCTACATGTTTCTCATAGACAGCCCAGAAACCTCACTGATCTAGAGAAGATCTGTTTGGAGGAGTGGGCCAAAATCACTCCTGCAGTGTTTGTAAACCTGGTCAAAAAACTATGAGATACGTTTGACCTGTGCTATTGCAAACAAATGCTACTGTACTGAATAATAATATTGATTTTCTTTGGTGCTCAAATATCATTTCCAGCTGTAGCATACAATGTGATTTCCAGATTTTTTAATTTAGATTATGTTTGTCACAGCAGACACACACCTAAGATAAAAAAAAAATTAGACCTCTGTGTGATTTCTAAGTGGGGGGAACTTTCAAAATCATAGGTTGTTCAAATACTTATTTGCATCACTTATCATCAAACAAGACAGTGTAAAGCTCTGATTGTAACAAGTATCAATGATGCGCTGAAAGCCACTGAAGCCAGACAAAAGGCTGAAACATTATCCCCCCGTTGAAAGCATTAAAGGCAGGATGTGCCAACAGTAGGAGCTGAAGACAACAATTCTGTGGGTTTATTTGTTATTATGTTCTGAATGAAGATTTGCAGACATCCATCTTTTTTGCATTCTGAAGCCTGAAAAGGGTGGATTTGAGGGATCAGATGTCTGTGATCTATAGTGGAACAATGCTTTGACAACTCATTCTGTACTTAACACAGAGAAACATGAATTTTCTGCTCTGAATTATAGAAGAGCCTTTTTATTAAGCGTCTTGTCAAGTTTTGGTCAAACAGGAAAAAGTACTGCTAAAAATAAGTCTTGCAACAGCGTTAATCAAGAAAAAAAATTATCCCAAGAACAGCAGGAGTAGACTGCATACATTTTTTTTAACAAAGAAATCAGATCCAGAGGCTAGGCTATCTTTTCTAGGTCAAATAAATAATGTAAACTTTAGAGTAGATGAGTGTTGGGAGCAGACATGAGGATTAATACATTAGCCATCCTCCTTTCACCTCATGATAATCTCATCGTCATGGTTTTAGTTCCCAGCTTCCCAGGAGGAGAGGCAACAAGACTGTCTATATTGCATCTGTGGTTCTCTTCCTCGACACAAAACCATTACGTTAAAACAAGTGCTCACTTCTCACCTCAGCCTTTCTTCCACTTCTTTTTTCCATAACTATCTTATGTATTTCATCAGCCTCTAGTTTCCACAACTTTGAATGTCTCATTTGTCCTTAAATTGGCGAGAACAGTTCTCTTTTCCTCAGGGATTCTGTCATTCTTCAAGATCTTGTTGAAGAGCCCAGTCAGAAACGTTACTGCCACTTCTCCTAAACACTTCATCCACATGCATGTCATCAGCAATGACTTCCTTTCTTCTTACACTCCTTTTGATTTACTTCTTCACTTTTGGTACTCTTCGTTTAATAAAAGAAAAACGTACAATGGTCAATGAAATTACTTAAATCAAACAATAGTAATATTAATTAAAAATTCTATGAAATTTAGCTAATGAAAGAGCCATTACTTATCAACCATGTTTCAATAAAATTATTTACAAAAACAAATGGAATGAACCTGGACAAAAATTGTGGTACTATTTACCCATTTTTTTCTTTGATGCATGTCATTTTGAGGCAATCACTGCAATCAAACAATTCTGGTAACTGTCATTGAATTTCTTGTACTTGTCGTTTCTCAGCCCAATCAATCCTCATGAGGAAATTGCTCCAGTTGTTTCAGGTTTAAATAGTGCCTTACCCAACCAGTCCTAACCTACTTCCAATGGATTTAGATCAGGACTTATAGAAGTCCAGTGTTTCCTCTGAGCCATTCTTAGATGTTTTTAGATGTGTGTTTTGGTTCATTGTTCCGTTTTGCTGGATGGATGACCAGCAACAGTGACCAAGCTGTCTTACACAGACCAAGACATTTCTCTCTAGAATCCCTTGATAGTCTTGGGATTTCATTCTATAGTGTACAGTTTAAAGACATACTATGCCAGATGCAGCAAACTAGGCCCAGTGCCCAGAGCATAACCAACTAAATATCAGGTATATACATACATATATACAGGTATATACATCACAAAAATAAATTATTACCCTAGGCAAATTAAACTTATTATAGAAATAGTAAACAAATGGAAACATGCCAAAATGGAAAACATCCGGCCTCTAATTGACTATGTAATAACATATCGATTACAACTTAAATCTTGCGAAGAGGCATTATCATTCCACAGCTACATTCAATTCAATATTCAAGACACTGTGCCACAAAAAACAATGCAAATCATAATCTGCCGTATATTTCCTTCTTTTTTTTCTAACAATTTTTTGTTAGAAGTTTTTTCCACCATTCTGACTATTGATAATCTCCCACGATTTCATTGCTTTGTGGGCGTTTGCAACAATGAGGAGATCAACACCTGCACACGGTTTAGACAAGACCAGTCCGTCAAATCTTCAACAGAAGGTGCTGTCTTTCTTTGCAAGAATTTCAGGTTGGATGTAAACACTGGGAATCTTTATGAAGTTGTTACCGGTCAAGCTGCACACGTTCATGTCACTGAGAACAAATCCACCCACCTTTTGTTCTTGGGTCATAGTCCAAAGAAGGAATTCTGTCTTTTTTTCCCTATGGCGTTAAGCCTTTGCATGCGTTCTTCAGTGCAAAATGTGGTAGTGGTTCCTTGGTCGAGGGACGTATAGGTCATAGATCCCAAGAGACCGGAGACACAATATCCTCCATCATTTTAATTGAAAAACAAAGAATTGTATGTTTTTGCCACTTAAATACAAATTACATAATAATTTGGAACACACTGTAATATTTACTACTGTTGTCAGAGGAACATCAAGGTTCTTGGAGATGTAATAATATTTTTTTTATCCTGGGACAGCTCTGTCCTTTACTTTGCTTTCTCTTGACCATGGTCACTACCTGTAGCCTTTTGCATAGACTGCGATTGATTACAAGCTTGTAGATACATGTAATGATAAATTGTGCTCACACCTTGGTAGTGCTGGGCAATATGACGATATATATTGTGTCGGTGATTGAAAAGTGTCTGTCGTCTCATTTCTCCTCTATCATTTATATTACTTATTATTTATGTTACTAAACTAATTTGATCAATTATTACGCCAAATATGTCATTATCAGACACTCCAGTATTTTGCGCAGGGTAGTGGCAGTCTGCTGCGCGCAAGTATGCACACGGCGGAGTGAAGGTGCTGCATGCAAACGTGCACGTGGCGGAGTGAAGGTGTGCTGTGCGCAAATGTGTACGCGGCGTGGTGGGGTGCAGGTCAGGGAGCGGTCTGTCATATTGTGCGGCGCACAGCTGCTGCTAAAACTGATTAAAAAGGCAGAGAGACTCTGGACAGTTTGAACTTTTCCACTTTCTGTGGAGAACATGGAAATCTGAGGATTAATCTGATTATGCTGTTTTTTTAAGTTTACATTCTTTCACTGGAAAACGTCATTTTATTCTAAAGTATGTTTAAATCAACATACAAATATTTGTGTTATTATGAGCAACAAGGACCAAAAGTTTATTTTGTGTTTCACAGTTCAAGTTAAATGACAGCACATCAACATTGTATATTGTGATGATGAAGTATTTTCCTAGTGCATCTGTCAAGATAAAGAGAGTTGGAGTATGAGAATGTGAAGTTAATTTCATAATTAACATCTTTTAGGCACTTTTCAAAACAATATTATCTTAAAAACATCAGAACTTTTGTCGTAACTTTTCACAAAGCTGCCGCAACATCAGGCATATTTTCAGATAATAGCTGAAAATATACATTATTGTCGTATATTGCAATATATATCGTATCTTGATATATTTAATATTTTATTTCGTGATATACATATTTTTCCTTTGTCGCCCAGCACTACACCTTGGATTAACATTACCTTGCGTCACATTATTTTCAGGGTTTTCTATATTTTTCCTTTTATTTTTGCCCAGTCCTGTTTTATTGTTTTTTTTTGTTTGTTTGTTTGTTTTTTCTAATAATCTGGCTGAACTGTGGTTGAATAGCAATGACTGACTTTTATTGGTTGAATTTCATAGGCACTTTTATTTAATTTTACTTTAATTAAATTCTAGTTTTTTTGTTTGAACGTTGGGAGTTCTTTCATTTACCAGAGGGATCCAACAATTGAATTCATGTGTGTATATCACTGGGCTTTATTTAAATTTGATTGCATCATACTTGCAGCATCCTAAGAATTCTAACCATTTCCTTCAAACATATTATCGTTTCTTGTAAAACAACAATGAAAACATATTGACTAATAGAAAACAACTTTTTTTTCAGTGATCACAACTTTATTTGAGCAAGACATAGACTGAAAATACACTTATCCGCATGCTGTATTAGATTAAACTAATAATCATGCTGAGAATCACTAACCAAATGTCCCATCAAATTGGTTGCCACATACAAATAAAATGAAGGTTAGGGAGAGCAGTTCTGACGGTTTAACATCTTTTATAAATAATGATTGTACAATTGTAGCCATCATTAAATCAATACTTAAGTAAGTATTTTGGAAAAAAACGAGAAAAAAAAAAACAAAACAAAAAAACGCTGTGTGAATACAAACCATCTGACAGAAATGTATGTGTTCAGTTAACATCTCCAACAAATGTAATCGAGCACTTTGACTTTGAAAAAAGTTTGGCCACTTTCAGTCTTCAGTCCAACATGCAGGATATGGAGACTTGGCTCAAAAGTCATCCTCAGGGACTCTAACTAGAGATGTTACAAATGATTATCATTGCATTGCAATAGATTGCAACATTCTGCATTGGTACACATGCAATATATCCTATTGAGGTGTGACTCTCATGTTTCCTTCTCTTCTTTCATTATTAAATACCATCAATATTCCACACAGTGAAAAGGACACTCAAAAATAGAATAACGGCTATTATGTAAAAAATGGTAAAGACTTTGTTGATTTTTTCAGCCACTCTGGTCCAGTAGCCGGGCTTCTCATCTTCTGTACTGCTGCTAAAGAGAGATTTGGATTTCCTCATTTCACCAAGCTCCTCATAGGCTTTTTCCATGACAAGAGACACCTCAGTGTGGGGACTGCTGCCACCCTGCAAACATGGTTGAACAGTCGAATTAAATAATAATTTCACCATCAAATATATGTATTTATAATATGACAAAGTTCCAACCTCTTTGGGAAAAGACTGATCTTCTTTGGCAGTGTCTTTAACTGATGCAGAGTGAATCAATTTCTTAATTCCTAAAATAATGGACAAATTAAAGATTTTATTAAAAGCTAAACACCATTGTGTCAACCTAGTAGATTTGACTAACTGGCAAACACAAGTTCAATTCTAAGAATTTGAAGTAAAAATATAAATAATCTCACCTGTAAAACAGCCTACGAGTGGACTCCGTTTGTCCTCTGGATTCTCATTCATTTTCTGGTTTTCTTCTGTTTTGTCTGTAGATTTTTGGTCTTTGCCTATCAAATACATCACTAAAATGGTTTCCAGGAGGCTTAGCATCATCAGAGTAAAGATCCCAATGCAGTAGATCGCTGAGAGGGACAGAATCAGAAACAGGAACATTAATTATTAATCCTGTGTTTACATCACCTCGTCAAAGAATAAAGACCTAAAGCAACATCGTCTTTACCTATAAGAGGAATTTTGTCTGAAGACGGGGGCAGAATGTCATTGAGAATGAGCTGCATCACAGTCACAGCAAGTAGGACAGTGACCTTGAAACCAACCTTCTCACCCCCAGTGTCTGACAGGAGGAAGGAGGCAAAGTCCAGACACAGGAAGAAGAGAACAGGCAGCAGGAAGTTTGCAATGTAAAGGACTGACCGTCTCTTCATGGTGATCTGTAAAATAACAGACTGGTTACTGCACACCAGTTTACAAGAAGCTTCTTTACAAATTACCATAAAAACATATAAAGATGCAAAAACACAAGGAATGTAAAGGAAACAGGTAAGTAATGAAAAATTAGAGACAAAGTTCTGAAAGTAAATAATAGTGTTAATATGCATAGATTGAATAAAAATCAGATCAATATTGTTGTATATTCAATATTAAAGGATAAAAAACCCTTAAGGGCCATCAAAGTCATAATGTTTGATTTTTTTTCAATTCTTAGTTCAATTAAACTGGCTTGAGCAGGTGAATGTTTAATGACACAGATTCTCTTTTGTTTTGAAAAAAAAACTTGTATGTACTGCTGTCAAAAGTAGAAATTAAATTTGTTATAAATTAAAGTTTAACATGTATGATTCAATTGTAAATATCTACAAGCTACGTTTTGTAAATGAATGGCTTAATGCCACAGAAACATACATTTTATTTTTTCAAATGGTGGCGTATAACTTTGTGGCTCTGGCTGGGTTTTGTTGGCTTAGAAACTAGATCAAGCATTAAAGGTTGCAGAGTCCTGATCTGGACTGTAGCCAGTTAGGTAAATTAATTGGATTAATCATATCACCACAAAGTCAGTTTAATCTTTGTTTTATGGTTTTGGCGACTATGTATCGAGATGGCTTCGAATCGTGTGAGTGGATGGTGCCCAAAAATACAAATGATGCAATTATTTTAGGAGGTGGTCTTCTAATTTTTTGGAATATTCACTATATTAGTACTTAGTTTGAAAGTTTTTTATATTTTAACCATTGGCTAAATATGAGAACTGGACCGTTAGACACCTCCCCCCTCACGTTCCAAACAGGAAGTACCTACTGGCTCCAAGTAGCCAAAATCCCATTGACTTTTATTGACAAACACCAATGGCATGGGCAGCCAAACTGTTATTCTTCACATAGAAATGGAACAAAACTTACACGTGTTTGCATCCAGAAATACTTACAGTGTAAACAATCACTGTTTGGTTGAAACCAAAATGATTGACAATCTTTTCGTGTACTGACATGTTGAGAAAAATCCATTCATATTGCGTCTGGATTGTTTGACGAGACTGCTCTGTCAGCTCTGAGTGGTTGGTATAGTAGAACAACTTCAGTTGCTCATCTAGGAAAAAACAACAACAAAAGAAAAACAATTTTAAGCTCTCTCGACAATGCAAACTAGAAGAAAATGTATTACACATTTGATAGATGCTGACATCTCATGAAAAAAAATAATTACGTTTGTGCTCACTTGTCAAGATTTTGCCCCAATTCCCATTTCTACTCTTCTGTCATTTTCATCACATGTACCCTTCTATTTACATACTTATTTACTGCTCCTCATGGCTAGTTCTCTGCCACAAAGTTGATGTGTCTCGCCCTCAAGCCTGTGGTTTGAACCCCTGCCCTGCTTGCCTGGTCCTGTTCTTTTCCCGGATCTGGCCTGGAATCACCCCAGCCTGTCTACTGGTTTTGGATTGAGTCTGTGAACTATAGACTTGGAGGATGAAGGCCTGGAACTTAATGACAAGTTTTCTGAGTTGAACCATCTGTAATCATTACCACCGAGAGAGTTGTCTTTCTCAGTTAGTGTGTGATTTGGAGAGTGGTTGCCAATGGAAATAATGACTCAGACCAACTCAGACCAATCACTACTTCCTGAATTCCTGGTTCCAACATGGCAACGTCCTTATCGCAAAGAAATGGTTACCAAATTGACTTCGTTTCATTGAAACTGAAGGCAAGTCATTTTCAATGGCTGACATCACACTAACTCAGTCCAGTTCTTTTATGCTACCTTCAAACCAATCACGATTTTTTGCCAGCCATCTCTACTCGGACACATGGTGAATTTGCTTCTCGACGCTTCCAAGTATGCAAAAATGTGTTCATAACCTGGACTCCCCAGATTTCTCTGCTGGACTGCGGAACCTCAGATCGCATCGGTACATTGACTTTTTGCTGCTGCTGCTCAACTCTCGTTTGGTGGGAATACAGCATTTTACAATCTCAGTCAGTTGGGCAGCTGTGTCCTACCTGTTCTCTTCTGTGCAACAGACCTGTTCCGACCTCTACCCAGTCTTCTGCCCGTGCACCATACTGAAATTACTCTTCCTTACCATCTGGAGTAATTTTTGGATTTTGGGATACAGTGAAGCCTCTTGATCTTACCAGAATGCATGATAGATTTGAAGGAGATGTTGCAGCTCTGAACGTCAAATGGAAACCTGTAAACTTCCATCTTGCAGGTGCTGACCACCACTTGGTCGTTCCTGAATTCAACCCAGCCATGGTATCCAATGTTGAGATTAGGACTCGGTGAGGCTTTATCCTGCTCTGTCCTACACCACACAACAAATGCACATCGTTATATTCATTTTGTTGTTAAGAAATGGTGCATTTTTATTGTTTCATTTGGGCTTTGTTTTTAACGTATATTAAGGGGCACTTTCATAAGAAAGGTGTAATAAAATATACGTAACACTGAAGATGAACAGATTTAAACAGATTTATTAAAAAGTCAAGCTTCTTAAAACGATTTAAGGTCTACCCCAGTTTAAAATCAAATTTCCAACTTTGATAAGATACATTGCATCATTTCATGGTGAGCATGTAGCATATTTAGTTCATAAAAATATCCAAAACGTTCTGTTAATCAACATTGTCAAAATGTTTCTCTTGACTTAGCTTAAAATATATAATTGCTTTTAAATGAGAGGGTCGGTCAAACTTGAGAAACATTGAAACTAGACAAAATAGTGATGCTTCTTTAAATCACTTTTTTATTAAATCCTCATATCACTGTGGTCCTGTGATAGTTACTAATTTGGTTTGATATGGATAAGAAAATGATATCAAGTCATAGTTTTCACTGGATTGCTAAAACACATTGCATTTACACTTACATCTCTTCAATTGTCAGATCTGGCATCCATAGATATTTTGTGGGAATTAGAATTTGAGTTTGACCACAAAACTTCTCTTGATCCCAGTTAATGTACTCATTGTCCCACCTCTACAAAGGAAAAAACAAAACATTAACATGAGCGTCACATGAGAAACACACGCAAGATGAAAATAAGGAAAATAACTTTATTAACAACCACAATGTTTGTTAGAAGGTCTCCATTTCTGAGTAAAAACTCACCAAATAAACCCAAATGTAAGAAACAAGCATCTGGTCCGCCTCTCTCTATGAGCAAAGAACATTTTTGAATCAGCACAATACGCTGTGATTAACAAACATTTAGCATGTAAAAAATATATTTTTCTCTTCTCTGTTCAGATTTAATGGGCAAGTAAATTTCATTTTGCTACTTTGCTTATGATGCACCCAAATGTATTACTATTCTCAAAATTACAAAATGTAAACATTTATAAGCAAAAAAAAAAAAAAAAATGGAAAATTATTGTTAATCTAGAAAATGACACAGGTTTTCAAATTTGGCATAAAAATGGCATAATCAGAACTGAAAGACCACGGGAAATGCCTTTAATGTAGATCAAAATATGACTGAGGAGTGACTTTAACTTGTTACCTTTTGTGTTTTTGATTTTGATTTGTCTGCAGAAATTTACTTTTTTCATTTAGATTTTTTGTATGAAAATATGGATCATATTTGGTCTAAAATGCTTAATAACTCTCAAGATATTGAAACTAGTCACCAAATGTTCTGTATTGACTAATGAAGCAAAAGAAAAGAAGTAAAAAAATTTAAGATAATAATCATGATCTTTTTCTGTAAAACTCTATTGTTGTGTAACTGTAAAGAAAACAGACGAGTTTCTGTCTGTAACAATCACATTATTGCATTTTTTGCATTTCAATTAACCTTGTACTCAATTGTTCTTTTTTAAACGCAAATAGATCAAATCATCAAATATAGTCAACTAGGCTCATTTAATGCAGGGCCTTGATTATTATTCACCTGCTCTTCATAGATAATTTACATTTTTACATTTTTTTTAGACACAAAAACAAGTATAATAACAAAATTAGACAAAAACATTAACCTATTTCTTTATCTTTAGGAACAGCTGTAATGGTCTGAAACATCTTAATTAGTCACTTTAAATATAGTTAGCTTGTTTTTCTGAGTTTTCTCGACTTGTTAGATTTTTGCAGTCATTTCAACTCTTCTTTCTCTTTTAGCAGTTTTATTGGCTCCTAGTCTTAGATTTAATTCAAAATCCTTGAAGTAATACTGCATAATAAGGCATGTACACTCCTGCAGTTTTTTCAGATCTCCTCCACTTTTTCGCTACCTTCATTTTTTGATTGTTTCCTTCTGCCTGTCTGACCATGACATAATTGAGCTTGAAGTTGCTGTTTTTCTATGTTTTGGAGCTTCTTCTTTGGAGCCAAACAACTCAGTATAAAGCAATCTGCGGTAAACCAAGCATAAGTGTAGAAAGTGGTCCGCTAAAAAGACAATTAACTGCAGCAGCTTGAGGAACTAATGTTTGTAGAAGTCCTGATTTGATTGTAGAATTTAATCAATGAAACAGTTATTTTTCTTTTAAATAAAGATTATGTTTGCCTTTCCACATAGTTTTGGCAATATAATGTACTGTACTTAGCATTAAGTAAAGTCTATGTTAATGCTTCAAAAGACATAAAGTTAATGTACAATAACATTTCTAGGTTTGGTGAAGAGTTTGGGGATCTGTTCATATCCCTTTACTACTAAATTCAAATTCCTAATAGCTACATATAAGAAAAAATGAATCTTATAAAAGTATATTAAATAATAATAAAGTGAAATGAGATGTGATCTAAAAAATGCTTTTATGAACCAACAACATTCCCATTGTTGTCTTGCTACTTCTTATGGAAGATCTAAGAAACTTATCTGTGTAAAATTATAAATACAAAGATACTTCTTTTTCATATGTATCGATGCTTTGACCTTTTTTCTGTATTTTAAACCTGGAGCTGCCTTTGAAATTATCAGTTTTTCTGAAATTTGTTAACAGATCTGGATTACCCTTTAGATTGTTTGCTTGATTCACCTCCCCCTTAATCTGATCACCATGGTTCCTCATCCTATCCTGAAAATTCACCTTTTTAAAATATTGGCCACTTGTTGAACTCTTTTCTGCTCCAGAGTTCCTGCCTTCATGGGTTATCTGTCCTACACCAACACATCGATCTGATGGATGTAAAGCTAATGCTCCCTTCAAAACTCACCATTGCACTCTCTACTCTTCATTTATTATTGGACTTCCTTTTTAAATTGATGTCAAAATCACTGGTTGCTGTTCCTACATTTTACCAGGCTATAGATGAAAATAAGATTTTCTTTTTAAATCTGTCTTGCCTAATAAATAAAAGTTAAGTAAATCCCCTCTATGACATGGTGTTGAGAACACTTTTCGCCAAAGATCTAAATCCCCAGAATTGGTCACAAAGCACCAAGTGGGAAGTTATTTGTCTCAGCAGCAATTTACCTCTTCAACTTCTCATCTCTCAGAGGCATTAATGATCTGCAGTTTCATAATTAATCATTTAGAATTGTACAAAAACTTCAATAAGGTTTGTTTGAAATGTGTGTGACAGCTGTGTTTTCAGTGTTGAACATTCCAGTTGTTTTAGCGTATGTTTCTAGTGTTTTGATAGATTCAAAATATAATGTATTATTGCTTTCTTTCATTCATGGAGCATCAAAAGCAAAGCAAGTCCTTTTCAGAGACATTTCTTGATTCAGATTCACTGTCACCTTTCACAAACGTAGTAATGACGGTCCAAATAACCACCAGACATATTTATCATTTCTAAAGATGAATAGTTTCAACAACTTACCACATCTAGAATGGCGTAAATCCTCATTTCAATAAAAACCCACGTCAAATGCCGATAGTCTTTAACAGGTCGGCCTATGACGTACTTATTTAACGAGAGACCCAACTCGTTAAAAATAGCCTCATAACTGCATGTGTATGAAGGCTCATTTTTAATTTCTGGAAAAAAAATAAAGACAAAAATATGAGTCAAAGTGAGGAATGGTTACACCCCCCCATCCACTCAAAAAAAAAAAAAAAAAAAAAAGAAAGGAGAACTTCATATCTTTTGCCTGGAGATCTGCTAAGCTGGTTTAAAATCAAATTTGATTTTATTTTGCATCCACCGTCTGTTTTGACACACAGTGAATCTGCAGTTGTTAAGAGACGAGGCTTAGTTATCTTTGAGAGGTTTACAAAAGCATCAGCTAACACGTCACCCTGTCTGGGTTCATGAGATCATTCAAAGACTCTCCCAGTACGGTGCGGTTCACTACCTATACTGCAGGAGCTGTGAACGACAGCAGCTTTCAGCGGTACTTCCCTCTCTCTGTGACCCGGTTTGATGACTTTATGTTCCAGATTATTCCAAGAAAATATGGATAGAATTAGAAGTCCTGTATTATTGTCCTTATACAAATTAAAAAGAAGGATAACGATCAGATTTTCCTCCATGTTGGTTTTCACCCGCTGATTGCATCATCAACACATCACGGGCTAAAGCAGAGTTTCTGATTGGCTGATGCCAAATTTTGCCAAAGTTCAGCTTTCAAACTATAGAAACATTGCGCTAATTGCAGCGGATCCACATTTTTACCGTTCCTCACCTGACCCTCAAAACAGGACCTCTGATCATGTCTTTAAATTGACATAATGTTGAAACTGATAAGTGAATCACATTCTTTACATTTTCATACATTTGGAAAATTTCCAAAAAGAAATAATGTTATCTGCTTTCAAAGCTGTTTGAATCCCATTAGGCATAACACAAACAGCCCACATTTGAACCACAGAAGCATGGGAAGAGTATGCATTCTCCACAGAACCTTTTAAAATATCAATCATCATTAGAGAACCAAATGAGTGTGGCTGAAATTCAAGGAAAGTTGTAGTTTACAGACAGTATGCTTCCCAGTTCTCATGATCATCACATATCAACGCGGTTCCTTATTCTTTAATATATTTTTCATGCAATAGACATGGAAATTCACAACAAGTTTTTATTCCAAAGGTAAAGCAAAATGTTGTTTTTCTTACTTTGAGCAGATAAATAGATTTCACCGAAATGTTCCGGCCTCAATTCCTTTTCTAAAAGAAAAAGTTCAAGTTTTATCATTGAATGGCACACACTCCTTAATCTGTGTTTCAAAACCATGCAATGTAATTTAAAAGCTGTCTCTCCATGAAATGTATAGTCTGTACTACTGATGAGACAAAGAAAAGCAGCTATTCACCAAAATGTATGCATAGCCTATAAAGCTTTCCTTTTTTGTTTCTAAAATTCAGACTATAAATAATAGATGTGTAACGATTGGTTTCAACAAGGATTTGATTCATATCACAATTTGTGGCTGTTGATACAAATGAAGTTAGAGTTACCGCAAAAATATTTTTGTCCTTAAAAATGTTTTGTACTTGGAATGAGAGATTTGTGAGATTTTCCTATGTTGTATCGGTTGAAATGAAGCGGTCAGTCTGTAAAAAAATGTATTTGTATGTGTAATTGATTGACTTCATTTTAAAGCGATTGTTTAATGGTCAACAGAAATCAATGAATTGATTAAGTCGATTAATCGTTACACCTCCCATATATAATCATACAAGCACTATATTAATTTAAAACTATTTTCTTTTGTTCTTACCTGGTAAACTGAGGACTATTTCGTGAATTTGACCCTCAAACTCTATGTCCAGGTACTTAGCTGTTAGAAAAAGAATCCAAAAAATATTTTTTAAATAGAAACAGTGAGAATATAACTTAACTCTTTATTTTAAATATTTTATGTTGCCAAGGAGATCTCTGCACCTAAAACTTTTAACACGATTTTCTGTATTTAACTAGTCAAAAATAAAAGAAAAAGGTAAGCATTTGAAAAAAAAACAAAGAAAACAAACCAATATGTGCTGCTATTTTTAAATAACTTTTGCTGCTAAGGCTAGATTACATAATTACTACCATCGTTTTTTTTTTTTTACCTGTAATAAAATCAGAGGTCGAGTTAGATCCGAGCTGGTTGTCATCAGGAATACGAAGGTCTGGATTTGATTGACCTCCTCCTGTTAAAAAAAAAATAGAAGAATTGGGTTAGATTTAAAAGTCAGGAAAATATTTTTTTTACCTGCAACAGAAGCATACCTATTACTTTAGCAGCACTACCAGGCTCATTTAGACGGTGCAGGTTTCATTAGAGGTTGAATAAAGGTAAAAAAATGCCTGCGTCTCACCTACTTTCATGTTGTTTAAGCGTTCACTACAACCTACTGCTCATAGCATTCCCGTAAATAAAGAAAGAAATAAACGTGCTTCAACAATTTTACTCCATGGGGTCGCCGAGCGGTCTATGATATAAAAAAAGAATGTGAACCCCGTGTATAGGTTTGCCAATTTTCGCTGCAGACAGCGTACAATAGTAGGACATTAGTAGAATTGAATGTATATATATTCATAGACGAGAAATAATGTCACACTAACTTATTAACTTAAAGAATTATTAAGATAAATAAAGAAAATACTGTTTGTTTTTTTACCTGATGATAATTCAGAGGTCCAATTAGATAAAGAGTGGTTATCATTAGGATCATGAGAGTCTGGATTTGATGTATGTCCCCCTGTAAAAAACAAACAGGAAATCGATTACATATTAATTTTGGAGCAAGCAGTGAAAAACCATCAACACAAAGAGGCCTCAGCAGTTCTTCATGGACCAGCTTATGTTTGAATCCCGAGGTCTAAGAGATATTACATGATGAAAAAGGGTTTTCTTTTGCTGTTACACTTGAAACAGCTGTCTTGTTTTAAAATATATCACAGTAACCCAATATTACCTCTAATTTATTTTCGTACCTTCCTTTTTTTTAGACTTTGAACATATTTTTTCTATTATTAAAGTTCGTCTGTATGTTTGTCCTAGAAGTATTATTTTTGTAAAGAATTCCAGTATTGAGTATTTATGCTTTATAGCTAAAGTTTGTTTTAATTGAAAGTCTTATTTTTAGTTAAGGAACTTTTTAGTTCTATTTCTATTTTATTTTTAATTTCCAAACCTTCAAGCACCACTAATTAAAGCCAATTATATTTAATATTTGAACAGTCGAGTCTGGAATTTAATTACCTAACACAAACTTTAAGATGTGCATTTATGTGTGATAGTGTTCACTGTTTATGAAAACATGTAAAAAAATAATTAGTTTTTGATCAAATTGTGTAGAAAAGTTGTCCAGTTTTAAAGTTCTCTGCATGAATATATAATCTTTGAAGCAAGAGTTAAAAAGCATAAATAGACTTACTTTAATCCACTATTAACCTTCGTAATTGCAAAAACAGCTTTGAAAAGTAAAAAACGTCAACTAAATTATTACCAGCTGCTGACACAAATCTGTAAAAGTTCAAAACCTTTTTCACATGCAAACATGATTCAAATATCATCTTACCTGTAAGGACCAACAGAAATAACGAGGCTTGAATGATCATAGTTGCAGAAGATCGGCACTCGTCTCTGACCACTCTGTTCTGTGTGGGAGCTTCATAGTTATCTATATGAGGCTACATTGACCTGCCTCTGTTGGAGGGAGGAGGGAGAGGAAAGAACCACAGAGGATCCTTCTGGACGAAGATTTAGATTACAAGCCTGATCAATATTAAAAAGAGGCCAAAATGATCTGGCGGTCATTGATTCCACAAGTTCCTAAGACCAGTTGTAGACATTAAACAAAGACAGAAGACACACATCAGACACAGAAATTAAAGAATCACAAATATTTAGATCACAAACATGACTGGTACAGATTCTTCAAGTTGTTACACTTAAAAAGATGAGAGGTCTTTAATGTCAGATACACTTTAACTGGATTTAGAAATCAATATCAAAAGTTATTACTGTTCCTATGGACAAAATCACAATAACTATTAACAGCTATATGAAATGAGATTTTTTGTTGCCAAAAAAACATTTAAGACCCTCATCACAGACATTTTTCTTTAGAAATTTAATATATATATATATATATATATATATATATATATATATATGAAATAAGAGGAGTGGCTTTAGGTTGAATAGAAACGCTGCTTAACAAGAAGAAAATAATTTACCAAACTGGGAAGGTTTATTTCAATTCGTAGTCAATTTGTTGATTAATTCCTTTGATCAATTAAAAATAATGAATACATTTATTGGATCAAAAGTGTTGTAACTGACATTGTTTGCAACACATATACATTTAATTTACTATGTACACAATTCATATGAGTTTAATATAAAAACATTGGTGAATACAGCATATCACATTTGAACTTAAACGAAACAAAACAATAACAATGTATTTTTGTAGTTTTAAAAAAATTGTTCTTAAAAATTCATAATTTCTCAACTGTCATGATAACAGAGCGAGGAGCAGCAGATCCAAATGTTGTTAATCCAGAAGAATCACAGAAGGTAGAGTGGAGGATTGTGAGGTTTTTCACTCCCCGGTGGATATCTGGTGAATTGAAGCTCACTAGTCCTCGGCCTCCTTTCTTGCTCGGCCTCCTTTACTAGCATACAGTTTCATGGTGCTGGATTTGGGGTGGAACCCTCCATGTATGGTGAGGAGCTTTCATGTCATAACATCTCTTTCTCTGGCCAGCTCATTGTTTCTGCAGGGAATCTGATAACTGGTTCTGTGTGACTGTTTATTACCCGGGTCTTGTTCTTTCCAAGAAAATGCCGTGAAGATTGTTAAGGGGATTTAACTGTTTAAACCTTTCATTTTTGCCTGTTCCAAGTTGCCATTTGCTTTTGGTATTCCAAGGTACTTGTAACTATAATCAGTATCTGCTATTGTTACTCCATTTCTGCTATTGGTCTGTCTTGTTTGGACTACCTTGCCTTTCTGTCACCATCTGGCTAAATTTATGGAGCCCAAATGACATACAAATGACAGCACTCACTGTAGGTTCTGGTGGTGTGGACCAAGGAATCTATGTCCCACTCCATCTTGGTCTAGAACTTGATATCATCTATGTAGAGGAGCTGATTAATGATGACCATTTTCTTAAGTTGGTTTTCATTGCCAGTCTTGATTCATTTGCTGAGGAGCTTCAGACCTTTGTATAACAGCAGTGGGACAAAGTATATCCTTGGTTTACGCCACATTTGATGGATACTTGTACAAGTGGCTTACCGGTGGCTTCAAGGGTGGTTTTCCGAGTTTGCAATGAAGGTTCTTAATGTCCTGTTGCTGTTGTACAGCTCCAGGCTTCCTTGTAATCAGTCCAGCTGCTGAAGTGTATATCAGTTTATTGATTTTCTGTCAATGCTTCATTCAGAGTTTCCAGGAGACTTTCAGGTGGTCCTTCACATAACCCTTTTAGGAGGTGTTGAGGTTGCCTGATGTTCACTCTAACCGTGATCCTATTTCCCATGTCAGTTGCTGAGTTGCTTGGTGTCACGATATTTATTGGGGCTATGATTTCAATTTCTTGCTCTAAATATATGTAATCAATTTTAATCATAAGTTGTAAAGCAACAGTATAAAATCATATAAACTAATTAAAAAATGCTTTAAATTTGGTTTAGTGAGTACAACTTTATTTGAGCAAGACGGTTACAGAAAAACATTTATCTGCATGGTGTATTTGATAAAGTGAATAAACCTTTGGTGCTATCAATCAAATGTCACATCCAATCAGGTGACAAACGTAAATATATTGAAGGTTGGGCAGAGCAGTTCTTTTAAGCATCTTTTGGACAGAAGTTGACACAGAGACACAAAAGCCAATTGATAAAATGTAGTTTGGGTGGTGCTCCATCTCTAATAAAGGTGTCAGAAAATGTTGACTTTGGATTAAGTTGGGGCACTTTTGGGCAAATTGGCAAGTTTGTTCCATTTGTGTGCAGCGTGTTAGCTAAGAGCAGCTTCACTCTTTCTGGTTCTGACCCAAATCTCAACCATCTAAGTGATTTCTGCACATTTCAGAGCTCTGTCAGGTAATTAGACTTTTGTTTTAGATCCATGGAGTTGAAAAATGTAGAAAACAAATGGTGGTTTAACCAGACAAAATATTCAGGTATGGAGATTTAAGTCTTGTGGGAATGGTGATCTGATTTAAGACTTAACCTCAGGAATTTAAGATTTAACAAGAAATGTGTGAGCAGTGATGATTTTTTCCAATTAGCTGACTAATCGGGTCATGCATAAAGTGGATATAAAGCACACATCTTAACAATCATTAGATTTAAACTAAATAAAAACTAGATAAATAGCATTACCTGCGATAATGCTAATGTGAATGCTGTAAGCTAAATTTGGCCGCTGAAGATGCTAGTGACGATAGCTAAAGATGCTGAAATTTATAGCTAAAAATGCTGAAGTTGATAGGTGAAATCGCTGAAGCTTATAGCTGACATCCCTGAAGCTGATAGCCAGCTAAAATATTAGTTAAATGCCAAATTAGCCTAAAAACTGAAAAAAATCCAAAGTTAGCCAAAACAGCTAGCATGTAGCTGAAATATTAGCTAAACTCCAAAAACACGCTAAAAAATCTTGATAAATGGCAAAATAGATAAAAAAGCTATATAGTAGCTTCATATAATATCAATATAATCCATATACATTTAATGTAAAGTAACAACTAATCGACTATTACATTAGTCGTCAACTATTGATTAATCGTAGTATTGATACACGTGCAATATATATTCAACTGAGGTGTGACCCTTGTGCTTCTTTCTCTTCTTTCATGATTAATTATTATCAATATTCCACACAGTAAAAAGGACACCCAAAAACAGAAGAACGGCTATAATGTAGAACAAAATGAATATTTTGTTGATTTTTTCAGCCACTCTGGTCCAGTAGCTAGACTTCTCATCTTCTGTCCTGCTGCTAAGCAGAGTTATGGACTTCCTCATTTCACCAAGCTCCTCATAGACCTTTTCCATGACAAGAGACACCTCAGTGTGGGGACTGCTGCCACCCTGCAAACATGGTTGAACAGTCAAATCAAACTTCATCTTCAAATTTTTACCTTTAAAATGTGACAAAGTTCTAACCTCTTCAGGAAAAGACTGATCTTCCTTGGAAGTATCTTCGGCTGATCCAGAGGTAATCAATTTCCTAATTCCTAAAATAATTGTCTTTATTAAAAGATATATACTATTGTGTCAGCAGAACGAGTAGGTGTGTCTAACTGGAAAAATTTAAATCATTTAAACTCAAGCTTAAATCTAAGAGATTGATATAGAACAATATATATTCTCACCTTTAAAACAGCCTACGAGTGGACTCCGTTTGTCCTCTGGATTCTCATTCAGTTTCTGGTTTTCTTCTGTTTTGTCTGTAGATTTTTGGTCTTTGCCTATCAAATACATCACTAAAATGGTTTCCAGGAGGCTTAGCAGCATCAGAGTAAAGATCCCAATGCAGTAGATCGCTGAGAGGGACAGAATCAGAAACAGGAACATTAATCCTGTGTACATCATTTTGTGAAAGAACAAAGACTTGAAGCAACATCGTCTTTACCTATAAGAGGAATTTTGTCTGAAGACGGGGGCAGAATGTCATTGAGAATGAGCTGCATCACAGTCACAGCAAGTAGGACAGTGATCTTGAAGCCAACCTTCTCACCCCCAGTGTCTGACAGGAGGAAGGAGGCAAAGTCCAGACACAGGAAGAAGAGAACAGGCAGCAGGAAGTTTGCAATGTAAAGGACTGACCGCCTCTTCATGGTGATCTGTAAAATAACAAACTGGTTACTGTACAGCAGTTCACAAGAAACTTCTTTGCAAATTACCACTAAAAGAAATGGAAACAGGTACGTAGGGAAAAATCAATCTCGCCATGGGAGTAGCAGCTGTATTGGTTGATAACCACTGATATCTTTTTTTTTTTTTTTTTAATGGGATGCAGACAAAAAATATGTGACAAGTGTACAAGGTGGGTTAAGAGGTCTGTTTGTTTTGTGAAAAAATACTAATATTGGTGAAAAAAAATGCTTTAGGTTTTATCAAATCTATCTCCTGTTGTCAACAAATTACACTTATAACTAGCAGCTGCTTTGACATTTTAGAACAAAAGTTTTTTGTTGTTCTTACAGGGACTTTTTATTTCTTTCATATTTTGACAAATAAAAGCTCAAAGCTTTACACATGAATGAATTGAAACTTGTACTTGTTTGAATCCAGAAATACTTACAGTATAAACTACCACCGTCTGGTTGAAGCCAAAATAATTGATGGTTTTTTTGCGTTCTGACATGTTGATAAAAATCCATTCATGCTGGGTCTGGATTGTTTGGCGAGACTGCTCTGTAAGCTCTGAGTTTTTGGTAAATTCCACCAACATTAGTTCATCATCTAAGAAAATACAAAAAAAAAAACAACTATAAGATTTATTACGCCTTAGTCACACATGCTTTCCATTCCAATAGATCCACTTGCGGACAAATAGATCCACATTTGCCTTCTTTTTCCTCGTCCGAGCTGGTATCTAGCTCAAAACTGACTGGATAGCTCCAATACTGCTTGCTCTTTTTTGTTGGACCCGTTATGTTAGCTTTTGATTGTGAGGGAGCTGAATGCTAGTGAGAGAGTGATGGGAAATGAAGGCTAGCTCACTCCCCGCTTACAGTCTTGCCCACAACTCTAAGGCAAATTTCTAATGAACCACCGCCATTCTGCAGAAACTATGTTGTTGAAAACAAAACACGTTTTTTGATTTTGCCTAAAAACTGTCTAATTGTGAGACCACTGGAAACTCGTTTAAAATAGATCAAAAGATCTAGTTTTAAACCTCACTAATCCACCAGACTGATGAAGCCACATGGATGAGTGGGGAAACATCTCCAAAAAGATTCTAAGTCCAGATGCTGTGACTCAACCTCAAGATGTTATAACGTTCTTCTCAGAACTCTTGATTCTTACCAGAATGCATGATAGATTTGAAGGAGATGTTGCAGCTCTGAATGTCAAATGGAAACCTGTAAACTTCCATCTTGCAGGTGCTGACCACCACTTGGTCGTTCCTGAATTCAATCGCGCCATGATGTTTGATTTTGAGATGAGAACTCGGTGTGGCTTTATCCTGCTCTGTCCTACACCACACAACAAATGCACATTGTTTTATTCATTTTGTAAAAAAAATTGTTTTTGTGTTCACTTTTGTTAGAGGTTTATAAAATAGATTTAAGGGGCAATTTCTTCAGAAAGTATCCAAAACACAAAGATATGTTATCATTGTTTTTAAAGTCAATCTTTTAAAAACAAATTATGGTTGAAATTGAATGAAACAATTAAATAAATTAAAATTACGTTTTGAAAATATGAGAAAAAAACCCTCAGAACTACATAGTTATATTTCACAAGCGGGCATACATTATATTCAGTTCATAAAAAATTTGGCAGGATTTAAACTTTTTTATATAAATTGTCAACATTTTTACTTTAACTTCTTTAAAAAATGTCACGCTTTATAAACATGGTCCCAATCCGGATTCTTTCCTTCTCCCTTTCACTTTGTTTATCTCTCCAAATGGAGGGTTATGAAAAAATACTGTCTCATATTTCCGCTTGGAGGGTCGGATTTAAACAGAAAAATCTTCCAGACACCACTTGTACTAAAAATGTTCCTTCAATTTGAGGCTTTGGGAGAAGGGAAGAATTCTGATTGGCCCGTGCATTTGTGAAGAACAAACTATAGCCTATAAACTTCCTTTTGAAACCAGTCAATATTAATAACTTGAGATTGCAATAATATGTTGCATTTAAACTTACATCTCTTCAATTGTTAGATCTGGCATCCATAGATACTTTGTGGGAATTAAAATATGCTTCAGTCCACAAAACTGTCTTGGATTCCAGTTAATGTGCTCATTGTACCATCTCTACAGAGAAAAAAAATATTAACATGAGAATCACAGATGAAAGAAACAACATAAAATGATGGAAAAGTACTATATTAACAACCACAATATGTTTGTTAAGAATTTCTGAGTTAAAAACTCACCAAATGAACCAAAACGTAAGAAATGAACATCTGGTCAGCCTCTCTCTATGAGCAAAGAATATTTTTATCAGAAAAATAATGATCAGTGAGAAATAATGGATTAAAATTCTTCCGTTTGATAATAAGGCCGTTTACAATCTCATTCATCCATTTTTATAAAACTCTTCCTCTATTGAGTTGTGTGTTGACTTTTTACTGTGGGATTGAGTTTTAAATTACTTAGTTTTTCTGTGCTCTTGAGCAAACTCACTTCCTCTGCCAAACAACTCAGCATAAAGTATTATGTGGTAAAGCACAAGTGTAGGAAGTGGTCAACTAAAAAGACTTTTAACCGCAGCAACTTTCACACTCATGTGTTTTATGAAGAGATAATGTTTGTTGAAGTCCTGATTTGATTACAGAACAATATCAATGCAACAGAGTTATAAGCTTTTTCTTTATACTAAAAAACATTGCCTTTCCGCATAGTTTAGATTTTTTCTAAATGTTTTAAAAAATCTGAATTTAACAGCATCATAATTTAGCACAATTTGTTGTTTTGCTTTTTGTTATTTGTAGGTCTTAGAAACTTAATGTATGTGTAAAATTACGGATAAAAATACTTTTTTTTTTGTCATTTTTTGACTAAAATCGTAAATGTTCTGGCCCAACTAGTCCTCCACCAAGATTACTCCCTATGGATGTTTATTTAATGTTTGTTTCTTGGACAGCACACAAAGACAGCAGCCGGGGCAGTAAAGGTTAGCACTATATGCTGCTGCACCACCACTTTGATACAGCAACACCTTAGAAAAGATTCTCCCTAAGGGAGGGAGAATGAACACCTTATGCAGACGAATTATCTACGATGGATCAATAACGACAACAAGCTTTTATTGTGGTAAGGCCTGTGAAAACTTAAGAGGAGTTCACAAAGTGGACGCTAAGTGAGTAAGCTAATGCATAGAGCCAGTGTTAGGCTCTGATACTGAGGAGGAGCAGAAACCTATGGAAGTTTACTGTGTAATGACATATTGCTTTCATCAAAACCATAATAGTGTGTTCTTTTTTTCTAATGCATTTTTTTTTTCCGTTTTTGGTAACGCTTTATATTAAGGTGTGCTTGTTAAGTATTAATAAGATATTAATAAGCATTAGTAAGATGCTTATAATTTGCTT
>NC_050530.1:14030215-14051436 GCF_002922805.2 Oryzias melastigma | reverse complement strand
CAAATTATAAGCATCTTACTAATGCTTATTAATATCTTATTAATACTTAACAAGCACACCTTAATATAAAGCGTTACCCAGTTTTTTTGCTCACATTTTTAATGTTTTTTTCACAATAAATCTTTTTAGGACTACAACAGTTGTAGTCCTAAACCGAGAAGGTAAGGACACATTGAACTTCATTGTAACATGTCACATGTGAGCATGCACTGGTTGCTCCCTCTAAGAGAATGAGCAATGATATTAAGGATTTCTGTGAAGTTTGTTTTAACACTAATGAATATTTGTGATATTTTTGAGAGTATTTATGATGAATTATTGAGAAATTGCTATTGTCTATCTAGGTTGTTTTTGTTTACTTTATTAACGATCCCTGCCTCTGGAGCTTCACAAATATCCACGTCAAGGCAGCATACAAAATCCTATTTGTCGAAAAACTCTGGCTGTAACTAATTTTCAGCATCATCGCCAACAAAAACAAACAATTCACATCCGATACGGAGCATGTCATGATCATGACACACTATCTCTTTGTTTTTTTTAAATCAGAATTTTTTTTATGAAGATCACCGCTTTTTATTTATTTATTTTTTGTATTGTATGCAACACGCCTCTAAAGGAAGCAGATTTACACCGTCATTGTCCAGAAACTTCAAGCTTGAAATGCATGAAAACTGAAACTAATTGTAACAGTAGAAGTAGAAATCATATCACCGGTTCTGTTTACATTCTTGGTCATTTCCAAATATAAATAGCTTTAAAAACTTACCACATCTAGAATGGTGTAAATCCTCATATTAATATAAACAAGTGTCTTCGTTCGATAGTCCTTGACAGGTCGGCTTAAAACATATTTATCATGGTTTTTCTTCAGATCCAACTTCTCTAAAACAGACTGATAACTGCATTCATATGTATGTTCCGTTTCTGAAACAAGAGGAAGACACATTCTGACACATTTATATCTCTTTCCTGTTACATCTTCTTAAGTTTTGGAATATATTGAAAAAGAAAGTTCGGTTTTCTGCCTTCAAAGCTGGCTGAAGCCTTTTAAGCAAAAAGCAGAGTGGAAACTGTCCAACAACCCACATGTTGACCACAAACAAAAAAAAACATTAAAAACCTAACCCTCTTAGAATATAAATCCTCATAAGAGCACAATATGAATGCATTCAAAGAAAGTTCTGGCTAAACTACAGGACACTTCCCAGTTCTCATGACCATCACATATCAAAGCGGTCCCTCATTTTTTTTATTCTTATTTTAGAAAAGTTTTTGCAAAGAAAGAGAAAAATTAACAAGCGTTTTACCCCAGAGGCTCAACGAAATTATTTTTTTCCTACCTTCAGTTTTTTCATCGATATGTTCCAGCGTCATTTCCAGCATTTCATTGTCTTTTGAGAGAAGAATTTAATTAAATGGAACACATTCCTCATATTTTAAACTCCATGCAGCATCCTTTAAAAGCTATATGAAACTATTACTTTTGTTTGTTCTTACCTGGTGAAAGAGTGGTCGTGTGTCTATTGGAATAATTAAATTCAGTTGTATTAAAGTCATCTATTGGAAAAACAACACAAAAAATGTGTCATCAAGATGAAAACAATGAGAACTTTACTTCATTATTTATTTTAATTATTTATTTTATTGGTTGATGCTGCAAATGAGCTCACCAACTACAACTTTAAATGGGATTTTCTGTTTTTATCTGTCCCTTTAGAAATGTAAGTGCTTAAAGAAAAACTTTATATGCTGAAATTTCCTGAATAAACATTTGCAGCCAAGACAATCTTCATTACTAGAAAGTTTACCAAGACAAAAATCAAATAGTTTACCTTATATCTTTGATGTGTGATCATAGAATTATTAAGATAATTGAAGGAAATAATGTGGGTTTTTTTACCTGATAAATTTAAGGTTCCATTAAAAGTTCCATTAGTTACAAGCTGGTTGTCTTCAGGATCTCGGGAGTCCAGATTTGATGTTCTTCCCTCTATAACAGAAGGAAAAAAAGAGATAATTTAGTTTTGAGTCGGACATACACGACACAGAGAAACCTTAGCAGCTCAAACTGCTTGGAGTTTCAAAACTTTTTATCAGGATCAAAGTCTTACAGATTACCAAATACACTGATCGGACTCCAAGGATTAAAAGGTTTTTATGGCAATATTTCAAAACTTTGCTAGATCAGATTTGCTCAGATCTGCTCGGATGGGGATTTCCAGATCTGTTGCATCCAGAAGATCAGAGACAAGAACCCGGAAAAAGGCAAAGATTTTCCCGCAATGAAAAAAGCATCTGCAGAACTTTATCGACCAAACGTGAGTGATATCTTGCTCTAGGGCGATTATTTTTTCATTTATTTTTTATTTAACAAAGCAGTTCATCATATTTCTGTAAAAAGTCTGTAAAAAGAGAATGTAGCTTCTGTAAGAGCATGACAAAAATTAACATTGTGGAGTTTTGTGCTGGTGTAATTCAGCAGAAAACTCACACTTTTTAACATACTTATTGTTTTAAAACTCCTTTAATTATACTGTATTTCTCTATAAATATCTGTATTTCTGGTTCTATGTTTCTATATTACTATCTAGATGGAAACATTTGATTGTTTTATCTTTGCAGGTCAGAGTCAGTGGACCATATGAGACCTGCTGCTCTGGAATTGCAGGGTTCAGATGTTTGTTTCTATTTATTTAATACTTCTTGCCCATATATGTGTGAATGTATGAGTGTCCATGATACACCATGTTTAAGTACAGTAGTATCTTTTTATTCCACAGGTATGTTTTTTTATCCTCAAAAGTCTACAACAAATCCTCAGACAAGAACAGAGCCCAGGACATTTTTAAACAGAATTCTGGATTTTATATTTTGAGTGTCCTCTACAGTTGATTTGCTTTTCTGTTAGTTGTTTTTAAAAGTGTTTGCATTCATTATTTTGGTATGCTGGCAATAATCTAATAATTTCATATCTGTTACAATTTTGAAAAATGTAAATAGACCGTTTTTATCGAAGAAAATGAACCACTATCACACAAAAAGCGAGAAAAGTTCACTTCCTACATCAGCAGCAAAATGATGAATTTAGTGCATCTTTTTCACTAGGAAGAACCCCAGTCAGGAAAAAGAGAGGAACTTTGTCATCATCTTTCAAACATTTCCTCCTCCTTCAAACATTTTTGTTTAGAATATTTTTCTGTTCAAACAGGGATTTAAGTTTTAATATGCAATTTGCAGAACTAAAAAAAATAATATTTAGAGGTCTTTTTAACCTAAATTAATTATCACTTAGTGGAAAAGTAAGAACATTTAGCAATAAAGCATTCACCAAAAACACTCAAATAACATCAAGATCATATAAAAAAATAAATAATTCTGGTTAACCTGATCCATTCAAATAAAATATTCAATTTTTAACATTTAGAAGGAAGTTAGTGCAAAAGTGCATTTTAAAAAATGACCACAGCTTACCGGTCAGGAGAATCACAAAGACAGATAGTGCAAGCATCATGACTGAGAAGATCCGTCTGCTGTTTCCTTTTGCATGAATGCCCTTTGGAACTGCCAACACCCTTTATATTTAATGGCTCACGAGTCCATTTCACTTTCAGATCAAAGCTGCTTATCTGCAACTCTCTCTCTGGTTACTTATAACATTGCCATAATAACAGCAAACATTTATTTCACCAAGCTTGAACAGGAAACCCAGGATGCATTAAAGGCCATCCTCTCCCACAGCTATGATGAGTAAAAACAACCTACATATTTTTTTTTTAATTAATGAAACACTGAAATATAATGAGAAAATAAGCTTTTTTTCATAAATAGTTTTGTTTTTTAACTTAAGACAAAAACAAACTTAAAAATACGATACTCCATATTAGACAGAATAATCTACATTTACCCAAAGGAAAAAATTACACTTTCAAAATGCAATATTCATTGAGTCGACTTTGGTGAAGCAACATTGTTTTCCCTACTTACTACTGCTGTTAATCTAATCAAAAATACTGTTGTGAAGTGTTAAGAAAATATACTTGCTGTCCTTAATATTATTTATCTATTTATTTATTCAAAGTCTTTGAGTTGGTTAGTTTAAATCACATTATCATGCCAAATTATAGTTCGTAGACATGCTGACTGTTTCTGATGTTTTTCTTTTTCTCTTTTATTAACATAGTTTAACATAGTTTTATTTGGTCTTTTAGTTGATAGAATTGTTAGACACTAAATTCTTTGTTTTTATTAAATGACAACCACATATGAGGAAATCTGTCTGCATCTATGCAGAAGCAGCTTTAAAACTGAGCCCAGCTCTGACTTCACCTCCATGGGAACTAAAGGTCATTGTGTCCGAAACAGTATAACTAACTGTGATTTTTGAATGCACCTTCAGTGTTCAGACTGAATGTAAACATTGTCTTTCCACCCCTCAGTTGTAAGTAAAACGCTAAAAGATACGATTTTTAAGTCTTGATTATGTTTTAGTGTAATGTCAGCAGATGAACTTTACACAATTTATTTGACTGTTTCAGGAGCTCCTAAGCCATAATTAATGAATATGACTAAAAAATCTGGTTTGTGGGCTACAGGATTTCCTCTCTGCTCTTTGCAGATGATGTTGTTCTGTTGGCTCCATCGAACCGGGACCTCCAGCATGCATTGGAGCGGTTTGCAGCCGAGTGTGAAGCGGCCGGGATGAGGGTCAGCACCGCTAAGTCTGAGGCCATGGTTCTCGACCGGAGAAAGGTAGTTTGCCCTCTCTCGGTGGGTGGAGTGCTCCTGCCTCAGGTGGAGGAGTTTAAATATCTTGGGGTCTTGTTCACGAGTGAGGGAAGATCGGAGCGTGAGATCGACAGGTGGATTGGAGCGGCGTCCGCCATTTTGCGGTTGCTGTACCGGTCTGTTGTGGTGAAAAGAGAGCTGAGCCAGAAAGCAAAGCTCTCGATTTACCGGCTGATCTTGGTCCCAGTACTCACCAATGGTCATGAACTCTGGGTCGTAACCGAAAGAACGAGATCCCGACTACAAGCGGCTGAAATGAGTTTTCTACGGAGGGTGGCTGGGCACTCCCTTAGAGATGGGCTGAGGAGTTCGGTCACCCGGAGAGAGCTCGGAGTAGAGCCGCTTCTCCTCCACATCGAGAGGAGTCAGTTGAGGTGGTTCGGGCATCTGGTCCCAAAATAAAATCATAGGTGCGCTCCTCGCTCTCAAACTAAACATAAAGGTGCATTCATCGGACTCTAACAATTTTCTAACACTTATTATCTCCAGAGAGAGAAAATGCAGTTTGATGCCGACAAATTGAAAGACTCAGTCCTGGTTGCTTTGCTTTGTTTGGACATGTCAATCACTTGTTCCATCTGTGTGCAGCATATTAGCCAAGAGCTGCTTCACTCTTTTTGGTCCTGATTCAAAGCACAACTATCTAAGGGATTTCTGTAACTTTTAAAGCTCTTCATCGTACATTCATTTTGGATCCATGCAGCTTTTTAAGTAACTGATAACCAGTTTCAGGAGCTCAGTTGTAGATCTGAGTTTAAACCAGACACTTTACTAAGAGTTGAACACTTGTGCCATAAATTAACAAACGGACGGATGGACAGACAGACAGATACTTTATTGATCCTGTGGGGAAATTGGTGGTAGTAGAGCAACACATCCACAGACAAGATGCCCAGAGGTGGGCAGCAGCAGCAATGCAATTCTGGTAGCACTAATTGCACAGAAAGACACATGAGAGAGTACAGGATATGATGTCAAAAATCAAGCATCTTTGACCTGTGTCACAATAGAATTACATATATTGAAGTACAAGCAAGAATACACAAACATTTCAGCAACATTGATTCACAAAGATGAAAAGGTCCACACAGACAGCCAACCTTACAGCAGCCATGCGGTATTGGACAGCATTTGATTGCACAGTCAGAGGGAGTCTAGAAAAGAGAGTCATCAAGGTGTGGAAATTTAGAGAAGGAATGCAGGTTTCCTTGACGACCACCTCTGCTTATTGCACTTTCAGTGGATTTGTTTTTGTTAGGCTCAGGGAGTGTGCCTATTTCCTCGAAATATCCGATTAGAGGTGATTGTTTAGGTGCAGGCAGACACTGATTCCGTCCGTCCACTGAATGTTGTTGCCTATTAGGTCATTGCTACACTCTCCTCATCAACCTCAATACTCTTACTTGTTCTGAACTGCAGATTTCACTTTGCTAACCTGCCAATTTGTTGTAACTTGTGCCATGGTGAAGCCTAGGTCTCATTTGTGTTGCTTCTTTGTTGCTGACTCGGTTTCTGTATTTAGAGCTGGAGTTGACTGTGAAGTTATCAAGTTTCATTCATGGGCCTGGACTACCCTTTTGCATAACTCTTTGGATTGTTTGTTGGATTCCCCTCTCCACCAACTTGACCACCACTGTTAATCACTGCTGAACATTCACCCTTTTATGATTTCTGCCACTTCCTGGACCCTTTTTCAAAGAAACACTTCTCCTGCTACAGAGTTTCTGCCTTTATAGGTTGTTCGTCCTAAACTAATACAATTTCTCAGTTTTTATCTCATGACATCATTGTCAAGTCTAACAAAGAAAAGGCTTTATCTGTGAGGAAACACCAAATGTCATTGGCACAACTGTGATTTATTATATTTTTATTATTGTGACGATACGACCCAGACGGACCACACCTAGGTCAATTTCCAGAACTCCAACAACTTTGACTTTCAGCATCACTAATAGTAACAAAATAACAAAATCCAGCTACAAGTAGAATTGGATGCAGAAGAAGAATTTACCTGATAATTAGTCAACTAGTTTTTTTTAGCCCGATGAGAAAGATTTAATACCATTCTCCATATTAGCAGACATGCAATTCATTCCATTGAGGTGCAACTCTTGTGTTTCCTTCTCTTCTTTTGTTATTAAATACCGCCAATATTCCACACAGTAAAAAGGACACTCAAAAATACAATAACAGCTATTGTGTAAAAAATCATAAAGAGTTTGTTGATTTTTTCAGCTACTGTGGTCCAGTAGCCAGACTTCTCATCCTCTGTCCTGCTGCTAAGCAGAGATTTGGATTTCCTAATTTCGACAAGCTCCTCATAGACTTTTTCCATGACAAGAGACACTTCAGTTTGGGGACTGCTGCTATCCTGCAAACATGAATAAACAGTCAAGTCAAATGATAACTTCGCCTTCAAATTGTTGCCTTTAAAATATGAAAAACTTCTTACCTCTTTGGGAAAAGATTGATCTTCTTTGGCAGTGTCTTCAGCTGATGCAGAGTGAATACATTTCTTAATTCCTAGAATAATTGACACATTAAAGATTTTATTCAAAGCTGAACACCATTATGTCAACCAAACAAGTAATTTTGTCTAACTGGCAAATACAAGTTAATATCTAAGAATTTGAAGTAGAAAAATAAATAATCTCACCTGAAAAACAGAATTGGAGTTTGTCCTCTGGATTGTCATTCAGTTTCTGGTTATCTTCTGTTTTGTCTGTAGATTTTTGGTCTTTGCCTATCAAATACATCACTAAAATGGTTTCCAGGAGGCTTAGCAGCATCAGAGTAAAGATCCCAATGCAGTAGATCGCTGAGAGGGACAGAATCAGAAACAGGAACATTAATTATTAATCCTGTGTTTACATCACCTCGTCAAAGAATAAAGACTTAAGCAACATCGTCTTTACCTATAAGAGGAATTTTGTCTGAAGACGGGGGCAGAATGTCATTGAGAATGAGCTGCATCACAGTCACAGCAAGTAGGACAGTGATCTTGAAGCCAACCTTCTCACCCCCAGTGTCTGACAGGAGGAAGGAGGCAAAGTCCAGACACAGGAAGAAGAGAACAGGCAGCAGGAAGTTTGCAATGTAAAGGACAGACCGTCTCTTCATGGTGATCTGTAAAATAACAGACTGGTTACTGTACAGCAGTTTACAAGAAACTTCTTTGCAAATTACCACTAAAAGAAATGGAAACAGGTACGTAGGGAAAAATCAATCTCGCCATGGGAGTAGCAGCTGTATTGGTTGATAACCACTGATATCTTTTTTTTTTTTTTTTAAATGGGATGCAGACAAAAAATATGTGACAAGTGTACAAGGTGGGTTCTGCCAAGTCGAGTCAATTACAACTGGCCAAAGATGAACCACAGTGAGGGACTTGTGTTGTGTACACTAAACTTAACATTTCTTTTAAAGCACTGCAACAATATGTTTTCAAACACAAAAAAAAACATTGAGAGGAAAAGATACAACCCACCAGAAAATGCAAAGGATGCGATTGCTGAGGGAACAATTGAGTTCAGCAGTCTTCTGGAATTTTAACTACTATATATTAGTACTTAGTTTGGATGTGTTTTTCTTAAATTTTAACCATTGACTGTAAATGTGAAATAAACTAAGTGACCCCTCCCACCTCGCGCTACAAACAGGAAGTACCTACTGGCTCCAAGAAGCCAAAATCCCATAGACTCCTACTGAGAAATAACAAATCAGGAACAAATCATTCCAGTTTAAATAAAGAAATAAAAAATAATAAAATTGACATTCAACAATGATAGGGTCAATTCATCAAAGTGTTCATACAGAAATGAAAAGAAACTAGCTTGTGGTTAAATCAGGAAATACTTACAGTGTAAACAATCACAGTTTGGTTGAAGCCAAAATGATTGACAGTTTTTTCGTGTACTGTCATGTTGAGAAAAATCCATTCATATTGCGTCTGGATTGTTTGACGAGACTGCTCTGTCAGCTCTGAGTCGTTGGTATGGTAGAACAACCTCAGTTCATTATCTGTAGAAACGCAAAACAAAGAGAAAAAAAAAAACAATTTTAAGGTCTCATGTAAACCAAAATAGAAGGAATTGTATTAAAGTATTTTAATCTGCTACAAGCATCCCCAGTGGTTTTTAAATTATAATTATGTATTTTTTCATTTTTTGAACATAGTTTTTGCAAAGGGGTAGTAATTTATATTTAAAAAAAATCACTCATGAATTGTTGGCAGGACAGTTGGCATTGAGTAAAACTGCAGATTCCAGTTCAGACGAGGAAAACAAAGACATACATGGATCTAATCATCTACAAGAGGGTGCATCAGAATGGAGCTGAGCACAGAGCTTGTGGTTTGCCCTTTTTGAAGTTAAAACATCAAAAAAGGATATTCATTGGAGTGGGTCTTTAAGAAAATGCATATCTCATGAAGAAAAAGGATGACTTTTGTGCTCACCTAAGTTTCCCTCTTCCTATGTCTGCTCTTCAGTCATCTTCATCTCAGTACTGAATTATTCACTGATTTCTTGACTAAGTTTTTTGCCATAAAGTTGGTGTTTCTTGTTCTCCAACCTGTTGTTTAAAACCCTCCCCCATTTTCTCAATCCTGTTCTTTTAACCTTGAATCACCCCACCTGTGGTTCTGCTTATCTTATGAAAAAATACTGGTTCTGGATCAAATCTGAGTACTCAAATATTGTGAGAACTCTTGGAGGACGGGGTCTTAGAACATTATGTTGAGCCGTCTGTCAGCATCCCTTTACTGGACTGATAGGAGTCTGCTGCTCGTATTGGAACCATCCCCCATGAGAGACTTCTCTGTCTCATTCTTTGACTGTATATGAGAACTGGATCAAGTGAGTGTGACATCACCCATAGAAAATGGCATACTTCCAGCTCCAATGCAATAAGGGCTATTCAGACATTTTGGCAGATGTCTTCAGTAGGCAGCAATTGTTCCAAATCAATACTAGCAACTTTTTTAATGTCAACCACCTGAAAGTCAAGTCTATCAATTAAACATTTTGAATCTTTGATGTGAGACAACAAACTTTTATTGAGGCATCTGATTGCTCAGTTTATAACTTGGATAACTTTCACCAAAGGTTACTCTGACAAAAACAATGTAATAGCTGTTTTTTTTTTTTTTTCTCAAGAGAAGTCTTTGGGATCTTGGCTTCTTGGAACCAGCGGGTACTTCCTGTTGGAAACGCCAGGAGGGAGCGATAACTCGTACCAGTTCTCATATACTGTCAATGGTTTCAGACAGTTGTCCATCTGGGTCCTGCCTGTTCAGAGCTTCTAAGAATCTCGGCCAACTTCTGTGCAGAGGATCTGCTCTTCTCCCTGTCTAGTCTTCTGCCCATCCCCCATCCTGAAATGACTACCACTTTCTTACCATCTGGAGTACTTTTTTGCATTTTGGGATATAGTTAGGCTTCTTGATCTTACCAGAATGCATGATAGATTTGAAGGAGATTTTGCAGCTCTGAATGTCAAATGGAAACCTGTAAACTTCCATCTTGCAGGTGCTGACCACCACTTGGTCGTTCCTGAATTCAACCCAGCCATGGTATCCGATGTTGAGATTAGGACTCGGTGAAGCTTTATCCTGCTCTGTCCTACACCACACAACAAATAGAAATGGGGCATTTTATGCTTTTTTTTTTTTTAAACATTTTTTTTTATGAGTTGATAAAATATAATATGCATCAGAAAGGTGCCAACACAGAAGATTAATCAGGATTTATTTGATTAAAGTCAAACTACTTAAAACGATTTTAGAATTACACCATCTAAAAATTATTTCTGTGAAACAATGCAGTAGGCTACAATAAAATAATTTTAAAAAGAGAAAAATAATTGTAAAACTACATTGCAAAAAATATGGTGACCTTACACTATATTTATTTTCTAAAGAAATATTTAAAATGATTTAAAACATTTTGTTTATCAACATTTTAATTGACACTCTTTACAATATGTCATGTTTTTTAAATATACAATGTAAGTGTCTTTAATCCCACATAACCATATATACAATATTGGATATCCACATGCTTGAGACTCCTATCTCATTAGTATGATCATATATTTCCTAAAAAAATCATAATATAGAACATCATCCATGTTTCTTTACTAGTTTTTTACTAAACCCTTTGTGTTTTTAAACTGTATTTGTGTGTTGAAATTTCTCTTAATACTCTTTTTTTAAACTGTTTTACTTATTTTAATGTGCATCACTTTGGTGTCAGCTGTTGTAGTCTTAAAAAGTGCTATACATATGAAGTGGTATCATGTTTTCTATCTTGCAGTGCATCATCATTCCACTAGGGGAGGTAGAAGGACTTCTACTGTACATTCAATATGGCTACCTCTATCAAATCTAAAAAATTGGAAAAGTTAAAGCTAGTTCTCAAAACCTTATGGTGAGAATGATTCAGCTTTTGAAACTCATCAAAATATTAATAAAAATAACACTATTTATTTATTATAAATTTCCATTAAATTCTTGATATCACTTCTTTGTAACTGTTATAATAATTTTGTTTATGAATAAAAAAGAAGGGGTTTTCATTAAATTCATAGAGTTGAAGACTATTTGATTGCAATAACAGATTGCACTGAATCAGAGAGTTTGCAATAAAACAGAAATTCAAACTTACATCTCTTCAATTGTTAGATCTGGCATCCACAGATTTTTTGTGGGAATTAAAATATGATCTTGTCCACAAAACTGATCAGGATCCCAGTGAATGTGCTCGTTGTCCCACCTCTATAAAGGAAAAAAAAACAAAAATATTAACACGAGAGTCACAGATGAGAGACTCAAACAAGATAAGATGAATGAAAATAATATGTTGTAAGGTGTGTATTTTCAAGTGAAAACTCACCAAATAAACCCAGATGTAAGAAACGAACATCTGGTCAGCTTCTCTCTAAAGGCAAAGACTCTTTATTAGATCAAATAAGGAAAAAAAAACATTTGGCAAAAGTTTTTTTTTGTTAGGTATAAAACATATATAGTCATCTAATCACCTTTCATGCAGGGCTTTGATTATTTACCTTCTCTTCATAGAAATTTTACATTCTAATTTTATCTTTAGAACTCAAGAAATGTAGACATAAATTAAATGGATGTTTAAGGCATAATCTTATAGAAAAAGGAGATGCAATATAAAATATCTTCGAAGCCACTTTATAAATAAAGCTTAAATAAAAATTGCCTGCTTTGTTTTGACTTTTTTCACTTACCATACTTGATTGAGGCTTTGTCAACTTTTACGGTGATATTTAATGTCAACTCGTTCTTTTGTAGCAGCTTTAGCGCCTCCTATTTTAAGACCATACAACACAGCAAATACCTAAACTTTGGGCATTTTCCATTATAAAATTTCAATCTTCCATGATACATACATGATATTCAAAAGTGTTTCTTGCTTCGTCATTTGTCAATGTGCACAGATGACGGTCGTAGGTTTTGGGTCATTATGTGAATTTGGTTTTGAGTTGTTTAAAGTTTTTGAATATAAATTGCACTTTTTTATGTCTTCTTTTGGTCTTTTACGTAGTTTATACTAGTGATGCACGATATTGACTTTTTGCAATATCGATATCCGATATTTTCCGGCCTCTTGCAGCCAATTATCGACAAATATTTTTTGTAATACTTGAGAAAAATAATATTTGCAAGTACAAAATGAGAACATATGGCTCTTATGTATTCCATCAAATTTGCAGAACTTGTTCTAGGTACGGCGGGTGAGAATGTGACTCTGGAAGCGCGCTAGGCCCCTCTTATGGGCGTTCCTGAGAATGTGTCCAAGGTGTTTTGTAAATCTATCTCAAATGGTTTACCTATAGACGCCCACAAAAGACTGGAAGAAAACCATGAAAGTATGACAAATGGATGGAAAGTTTACAGCATGGAGAGAGGGCAAATTGGGTCAGCACTTTGAGCTGCTGTACCCACACATTGCTACAGAACCACCTTAGAAAAGTTACTCCTTTAAGTTGTTCAAAATGGGGAGAAAAGAGGAGCAGCCCCAAATGGACAGATTATCTGATACCAGATATTAGTGGCAAGGCCTGTGAAAAGCTAAAAAGGCCTAAGGGTTCCAAAATTTCAGGATGAAATATAGAAGGTGGAATCATTGTGACCAATGCAAAGACCCAGAGTTAAACTTTAACCCTACTAGGACAGAGGAGGAGCAGGAACCAAAGATACCCCCACAGTAGTAGTAGTAGTTCACTTTCGGCTTATCCCTTTCGGGGTCGCCACAGCATAACAGCACCCACTGTTTCACATCAGTGATTTGGCAGAGTTTTTACGCCGGATGCCCTTCCTGACACAACTCTGTACTTAAGGGGCACAGGGACCCAGTTAGGCAGCAGCGTCAAGGGTCTTGACTAAGGACCCAATCTGGGTGGGGATCAGTGGACAACCCTGGAATCGAACCCTGGAATCGAACCCAGGGCTCCTGCATGTCAGCCCTTCACCTAGCCCACTGAGCCACCCACTGTCTGTATTTTTCCAAAGTAGTTTATGCTATTATTAAAATATTCATTGATAATTTTATTTTAATGTTGCAAAGGATGTTAAGTTGACATATTTTGTTTTTGTTTGTTCCATTATAAAAGATTTTCATGTGTATAGTTTGTCTACTCCATCCTTGTTTTCACACAGAAAAAATATAAGTAAGAATACCAGGATCCATAAGCTGTATCAATAAGAGTGGAGTATTGATAAAATCTTAACAATACCCATCCCAAGAGAAGATGGCTAAGCAGGTACTCTGACAAGTATTTATGACACATATGTTGTCGGGTAAACGGTTTTAGAAGTAAAGCGTATTACTTTAAAGTTGTTTTAATGAGCCTCCATTCGTCCAACCAAGTTTCATTGAGTTTCTGTGTCTCACCGTTGCTCCATGTTTGCTTACAGCACTCTGTTCAAATCTCATAATGCCCGGCTACAGCGACCATTTTGGTCCAGTGGTTCTGCTTTGCGCATGGAGCCTATGCAGACTGAGTAGCCAGATGTCAGTCTGACTGGAAAAAATTGGAGACCACCTCAAAAAAGAGAACCGAGAATGGTTCCATCTCCTGGGTCGAGCTAGAGATGGACAGTCGCATGTGTGCAGTGTCATGAAGGCGGAGATAAGTCATAAAGCAAAGCTCTCAATTGACCGGCCAATCGTTGCACCTATACTCACAACTTGAAGAACAAGGTCTCGAATACAACCAGACAAACTAACAAAACAATAAAAAATTTCCTCCGCAGGGTGGCTGGGCACTCCCTCAGAGATGGGGGCAGGAGCTCGGTCACCCAGAGAGAGCTTGGAGTACAGGCAGTGCCTCTCAACATCCAGAAGAGCTATTTGAGGGTGGCTCAATGATCTGATCGGGAGGCTTCCTGGATACCTCCCGGGGGAGGTGTTCCGGGCATGTCCCACTGGGTGGAGACTACATATCTCAACTAGCCTGGGAAGGCTTTGGGATTCGCCCAGAGTTAATGGAGGAAGTGGCAAGGGAAATCTGGGCATCTTAGGTTTGCTGATACCCTCCCAGACCTTGTCAAAGATGAGCCTCAGGAAATCAATGGATGGACAAAATAATCCTAAATCCCTTATATGAATTAAGAAGTGAAACAAAAGCTCTGTTAGTTACGTAGCAAGTTCTAAAAATTAAGTTTCCACCACTTACCACATCCAGAATGGCGTAAATCCTCATTTCAATAAAAATCCACGTCAAATGCCGATAGTCCAAGACCGGACGGCTCGTAATGTACTTGTCATTGTTTCCTTTGAAATGCAACATGTTTAAAACAGACTGATAACTGCATTCGTATGAAGCATCAACTTTAACGTCTGAAAAAAAGAGTAAGACACTTTCTGAGTCAAAGTGAAGATTAGTGATATAAGAACAATAAAACTGAGTCAGAAAATCCCAACAACTTCATACATCTTGCCAGTAACATTTTCAGAAATTTGTAATATTTTCAAAAAAGTAATGATCTGCTAATTGCTTTCAAAGCTGTTTGCAACCCATTAGGCAAAAAGCAGAGTGTAAATTATCCAACAGCCCACATTTTAACCACAAAAGCTTGGGAGTAGCATGCAACCGTTTTAAAAAAAATGAATCATTAAGACCACAAAGAGCATCAGCCGAGAAATGGGAGCAGCTGAAACTCAAGGAAAATGTTGACTAAAAGACACAATTGTGGTTCCTTGTTTTTTTTTTTTTTGTTTGTTTGATTTTTTTGGAATGGCTTAATGCAAAGAGATGGAATTTCCCAAATGTAGAACTTTTCAGTCCAAACGCTAAACAAAAACATATTTTTTTTCTTACCTTGAGCAGTTTCATGAATTCTGTGGAAATATTCAGGCCTGATTTGTATCGGGTCGATGGCTTCTGAGAGAAAAAAAAGGTTCATGCTTGAATATTTAATGGAACACATTCCTTATATTAAATACATAATAATGCAAATGCTTTTTGTGAGTGAATCAGAGTCTGATGAAACAAAGAGAACTGTAACTAAACAGGTATATACATTTAATTTTCTATCTTAAACCAGAAATATCAATGCTGTAATAATGAGACAGACATAACACTCGTCTCATTGATTAAACTATGTTTCATGGGTTTTACCTGGTGGAAGGGGAGCCATGCCTAGTTCAGGATAATCAGGCTCAAACATGCCAGAGTCACCTATATGAATACATAAAAAAAATAAGATAAAAAATAAAAAAAACGACAAACACAAGTTTCACTATTAAGACAACGGGAACATTCATTTACATTTTTGTCTTTTAAATACTTGATCCTCTAAAGCTTTAAATATGTTCTCTTTTGTAATGAAATGGTCCTTAAAATGAAAAAATAAAATAAAACGGGAAACACAGAGAAAAAAAATGATGTTGTGGCAATTTTGTTGAAAAGTTTTTCGGCCAAAAAAACCTTTATAGTAAGAAAGCATAATTGAAAAATAAATAAATAAGTACAATAAAATGTTGACATACAGAAAGTTTTATAAAAGTTATCAAACTTTATATATATATGCATATTTTTACCTGATGAGAAATCAGTAGTCCAGCTAGACACAATGTTGCTATCTTGAGAATCATGAAAGTCTGGATTTGTTGTACCTCCCCCTGTAAAAAAAGAGAAAAATAAAAAGATTATTTATTAGCCGCTCTCTACTAATCAGGCACTATTTGGAATTCTGAAGTCTATGAGATATAAGGTAATTTATTTTTGTTAAACAAAAAATTGTATCATTTTCACTGTCTCTTTGTAAAAAAATATATTTTTTTTACCTACTTATTCTACATTTTCATCTCTCTCGTTATCTGTTTTTCTTCATAAACAATGTTAATAATGATGCCTTTTATGCTTTATTTTTATTTTGTTTTTTTAATTTTGTTTTTTCCACTTTATACCTAAATTTGACGTAAAATAAAAGTAATTTTGTAGCTAGAATAAAAAGTAAACATCTTATAGCACTTTATGTTTAAACATCTGCAGATGAGTTTTAATCTAGAATATAAATAATCCTATAAAAGCCGACCACATATTTGTGGTAAAAGGAAAGTGTGAATCATTTTAAAACTTTAGAAATTAAACTGTTTTTTGATTACACTATGCAGAAAAATTCCTCTCCTATATTATGCTCTGTATAAATTGGTAATTTTTGAAGACATGTCAAAGTAATCCTTTACTTTAAATGTTCCCTGTTGAATTACAACAACAAGAAACAAAAAACTTCATAAATAAACTTTGTTTGGTCAAACAAGAATCATAGTCATCAATGAATCCATAGAAACAAACTCTGACATGCAAAAAAGGTCATCTCATAAATAATTGCATTGTTTCCCCCCTCTATTAAACCTTTATTTGAACGTCACATGCAGGCACGATTCAGCTGTCTTCTTACCTGTGAGGATAAACAGAAAAAACATGGCTTGAATCATCATGGTTGAAGAACATCAGCACTCGTCTCTGTCCTCTCTGTTCTGTGGAGAGCTTTACCAATCACCCTAATTACACTGACGGCTTCTAGTTGGAGGGAGGAGGGAGAAGAACGGACCAAAGAGGATCTTTAACAACTTTGATTCTACAAGAACATTTAGAAAACACATCTGATCAGAAATTACAGTGGTGGGAAAATGTTTTCGTCAAGTATGGGGTAAGATAACTGTCAAAAGGAAACATATTCATAAATAATATTTTGTATTTACAAAAAGAAATTCATATTCATAAATGCATATTTTGTATTCGCAAAAAGAAATTCGTATTTATAAATACAAAGTTGTGCAAAAAATTATATTTTGTGCCAAACTTACTTTAAAAATACGAATACAACATTTATTTTTACGTTTAACATGTCTCTTGAGAATACGAATTTTCCTCGTTTTGAATACGACTTCTCTCTGTCTTGGATACGGATTTCTCCTGTTACCTAACTGTCAAAACTACGTCACGGGGTCACAGGCTTATGCATCGAGTGCCGGAACATCGAGCCGCCGAGCCGGCAAACGACGCATGCGCACTGCAGTTTAGCACTCATGGGCTGTGTCCAAAAACTTTATTGAACAAACAAACAACGAAAGCTGTTTTAACTTTGCTAGCTAGTTTCCTGTAGCTTGGCCACCGTGAGTTGAACGTGTTGTGAATAATTTAGCTCGAAATGATTCTGAGGTTGTTTTTTTTATTTGTTTAACTTTTGCTTTTGGTGGAGTTGAGCAGATCCATCGCCGCCACCGGCACTTGTTGGCATTTTTCCGGCGGAGTCAAAACGATCGCAGGTACTGTGTACAAACGCTTAAACAACATCTACGAGCTCTTTTACATATTAGCTTTAGCTAGTTTAATTGAAATACTTATTTAGCAACACTATTACAGGTTGTAAAATATACAAATACTGAATTTGTGGGTTTGTGGATTATTCAAGTTTTGTTTATTTCACAAGTTATTGCAGTAAATGTAACTTAGTATAAGTACCTACACATTTCTGAGAATAAAAAACATGTACCAAATAACTACAAAGGGTTTTTATTTTATTAATCATGCTACAATAGCGTTAAATGTTAATGTTATCTTCAGACTTTTATTGCAGAGATTAATTAAATGCTTTTTTATTTGAAAATTTGATTTGAAATCAGTAAAAGTAGTATTTAATTGTTCTCAATAATGAGAACATTATTCTCATGTTCACATACATGTAATGATGTTTTATAGTTTAATACCAAATTACTTAAAACCACATCCATCCATCCATCCATCCATTTTCTTGACCGCTTTTTCCCTTTCGGGGTCGCGGGACGCCGGAGCCTATCCCGGCTACTGATGGGCGAAGGCGGGGTACACCCTGGACAGGTCGCCAGTCTGTCGCAGGGCCCACATGTTTTTAAATATAAATATATTTCTTGTGTATTTCATTTTAACTAGACTAGACTCCTGTAATCCAGAATTAACCAGTCTCCCAATCCTGGAGCTGTTTGTCCAACAGTGAAGACCCAAGACCAGACTTCAGAATGAACAGGAACTCTCCTAGAGTCTTCCTGAAGCTCCTTGATCAGGATCGGTGACATTGATCATCCTCCTGCAAGTGTTGGAGCTGCATCACACTTCTGTACCTCATGTAAGTGAACACACTGCAGTTTTTCAATACTCTTTGGAATATATTTAATTTAAACGTCTATATTGCAGGTTGTCACAGCGTGTGCCATCCTCCACATCTGCCTCTGTGTTGACGACAACGAGGCCCCAGAGGAAGATGTGGAGGTGATGAGGAGGACGCTGGTTTGGAGATCACAGCGGTGCTCTCTGGCAGGACCAACTACCGGCTGAGGTCTCTGCCCTGGGGGAGGTACCACCTTGATTACTGGTAACAGGTAATTAAATAATCAAGAGGTTTAAAAAAAAAAAAACTGTACATGCATTATCTCATATTTATCGATCATTTTTGGTCATGCAGCATCCATCGACAGCCAGCCCTGCAAACCCTGAAGATGGACGATGCCGTCTACAGTGAAGATGATCCTGAAACTCTGCAGACCACCTTGCAAGATGTTCAATCACCACTCAGAAAGTTCCAGCTCGGGTCTCTGTTGAAACATCTCATCCATGTCAACCATCTTTGTAAATAGTTGGAAATAAAAGTTACAATTAATCCATGACAATCACTGTGTTTGATTTAGATCTTTATTTAAATTAACAAAACAAAAACAAACATTTCTAATATATCAAATACAAACTTCATTTATTTATTCTCAGACATCTAAGGATTTTAACAGAAATTCTTTCCAGCAGACTAAAGTTGGTCAAAAGTCTCCCTCCTCTCTCGTGCGCTCTGCTCTTCTGCCTCATGTCCTCTGTTTAGGTCTAGAAGCTCATCACTGTTTCTTCTTAATTTTCTTCTTCCAGTCGGTGGCTCACTCCTTCTCTTTCTTCACTCCTTTCTTTCACCCACTGCTGTACTTCTCCAGCAGATCCATTTTCTCCAGGATTGTCCTGAAAAAAACATAAAACAGAGAGGGGGGGGATAATAAGGTTTAATCCCTCTCAAAAATGTTTCACATTAAAACACAAAAACACTCAACTCTAAAGTAATGGTCACCAACTCTGATGTTATTGAGCTCCTGCCCTGTTTGTTTAGCAGCTTAACCTGTTTCAGCTACTTCTGCTCACCTGATCAGGTGTGTTCAGTCAATCAGAAACGGAGCTCATCCAATCCAGCTAATCAGGAATTACTGAAGCAGGGCAGTGGAGTTCACGAAGAACAGGGTCGGTGACGCCGGCTCTATTATTATAATGAAGACGTATATAAATGTACGATTTGCCAAAGCAGATAGAAAAAATGTGGCGCCATACAAAATGTAAACAGTTAATTATACACATATATATTTCTATAATCATTTTTAATCTTACATTTTCATTACTATTTTTAAGAAAAGTCCGCTTTTATATATGTTCAGAACTAACATGTTAATACAGAATACATGAGTAAATTCATCTTGATGCAACAACAATACAAGTGAACTAAAACATCACTATGGTCAAAATACACAACTTACTTAAGTTATAAAATATTACTGCTGTGAGCGTCATTTTATAAAGGTGTTTTGTTGCTCATGACTTTGTTAATAAAGACGGACAGAGGAGCAACACGGTAATGTTTGAAGGTGTCGTGTCCGAATTGCCTTTAAAATCAAGGGCACTGTATTATAGTTAGTTATGATAAGGGTGAGAATTCCGACATAGCCCGACAACTGAAGCTCTATCTGACAACGAGAGTGGCGGTGTAGGTATCCATATGTGCTCGACCTGCAAGATCGGTTCGGGAAAATAAAAATAAATAAATAAATAAATAAAAATAAAGATCGTTCGGGAGCAAACGACTTGATGACGTGTAAGATTGCAATTGGTTAGATCACCATCATGTGACAGGATATGACACACATGCGGTATTACGAAGCACGGAGTGTTCCCTAGTAAAAACTGAAGAGGTACAAACAAGTACGCAAATAATCACAAAATGGGGCCCAATATTTGCAATGAAACGCAAAAACCTTGACAATAAAATAATCTGATCGAGGGGAATCATTACAGGGTAGCAATCGTATTTTAATAGAGAGAAACCAGACTGGGAAGCGTGGAGTTTGTGCTAAAGTTGGCGCTAGCGAGTAGCATGCTAGTTTGGTCGCACATTAAAAAAGTAACTATTCGCTCGCGATTTTTTTTTTCACAATGCCTCCTGCCAGTTTGCAAACTCAAGGGAAAAGTACAGCTAAAATTTGCGGCGCTCACTTTCTGCTCAGTGACATAAACACTGAAGAGAGCAGCCATTACGGTAATGAGCTGTCAATGCGAGATTAATCAATAATAGCCTGGACAGATCTCGACATTAAGTTGTTTGTCTATGTGGCGTTACCGTAGTGTAATGTTATCACTAGTCAGAGGCCCCAGAATCGATCTTGCAGCCCCATAGACCGTTCATATCAATGTGCAGGTCGAGCGCATATGGTACCCACAGCAGAGCTCACCCCCAACAGCAAGAATTGTTTCGTTTTCAGCACGCACCTAAATTGGCTAAAGACCAATAGTCTACCATAACAAAATACAAATAAAGAAATACTAAAAGATAAAATGGAAAAAAAGTTTTTTTTTTTTTTTTTAAACCTCTTGATTATTTAATTACCTGTTACCAGTAATCAAGGTGGTACCTCCCCCAGGGCAGAGACCTCAGCAGGTAGTTGGTCCTGCCAGAGAGCACCGCTAGTGACCTTCAAACCAGCTTCCTCCTCATCATCACCTCCACACCTTCCTCTGGGGCCTTGGTGTCGTCAGCACAGAGGCAGATGTTGTGGAGGATGGCACAAGCTGTGACAACCTGAAATATATACATTTAAATTTATATAAATATATTCCAA
>NC_050530.1:14020960-14027735 GCF_002922805.2 Oryzias melastigma | reverse complement strand
GTATTTCTTTGTGTTAGAGTTGGTGATGGGTCAGCTATTCATGAGGAAATATCAAATGAACACTTCATGTCATAAAAGTTGCTGACCTATGACGTCTGTTGTTTTCTGTCCATGTCTCTGTTTATATACCTCTGATGTACAGATCTCCCATCTGAATGTATTCCTGCAGTCATGCAACCACAGATACCCGCCCGCCTGTTTGCTTGGTCTTGTTGACAAAGTCCTGTCTCCATTTCTGGATTTGTTATCAAAAAGAATCCTTAAACTGTCCTGTGAAGTCACGGCTTCTGTGCCCTCATCCTTGGATCAGACGACCATCTGCTTCACCTGAAGAACAGTGGTGGGCTGGTGGTCCTCAGAGGGACAGTGAAGCTGGTCAGAGCATCAGAATGTGGATGTATCAGAACTGTACAGAGGAACGTGTCAGGAGCTGCGTTTCTATTAGCTACGAAATTGTTTAATTTGGATTTGAGATAATAAAGGTGCTCAATTGAAACACCACAACTTTGAATATATCAATTTATTGAAAAACAAATTGTTGCGCTTGGAGGAGGTTTTTTTGGGGGCGTAACTGCTTTTTTGCAGCTTGCAGCCTGAATAAGATGCAGACGTCTCCTTTGACAGATGAGGATGATCGCGAGTGACGTGACAGAAACTTCAATGGAACTTGTCATGCTTTTAAACAGAAAGAAGGTTCCAGCTGCTCACTTGTTAAAATGGCTATTTTTTTTCAATACCATCTATCCGGTTTATCACGTGCATCTGCAATTGTAAATGGACTAGCTGTGCTGCACACATGAGTACAACACTGATGTGACCCAAACGCTCATTTTTAATGAATCAAATTAAAACAATACCTGTTCTCATCCATTTTCTATGTTTTTAATGACTTATCATGTGAGTTGGTTTGTGTTTATTTGCATAATCATGATTTAATGGAAACAGTGTCACTGCAAAATATATATATATTTTTTTCTAAATTTCTAGAATTTAAATAAAGTTTCGTGCATATGTGTCATGGAAATGCAGCTAGTGTCAATCTTTTAGTTTGAGCTGAAATTGGTTCAGAAGGTGTTTTACTCGGGAAACAGATCGAGTTCAGGATGACAACCACAATTTTCATGTCTTATTGTTTCTGTGTTCCATTAAACAAGGCTGCACCTCATGGCAAAATGGACCACAGAGCGCCACCACATGCAAGAGGCTGTTGGTTTTTGAGGTTTTAGATGTAATATTTTTGCTCATCTAAATATTTAATCTTAGTTAGATCTGTAAATGTCAGCTATGTCTTTTGTTTTTAATCTGGTTTTATGCTATAGAACATGTCCTTGTAGTACTAATAAAGTTATTATATTTATTTATGCTTTAGTCATTATTGGATCATGTTTTTCCATTTCCTTTTCACAGCACATAACAATAAATTACAGTATTTTCTTGTATTTAGTGAAAATGAAAGTGGACAGAGAAAAGTACACTTATCTTTACCTCATTTAACTAAATAAACTATTTTAACCAACTATAACTCTTTGTAATGGAACATAAATAGATCAAATGGCTGGCAAACAAAACCAAAGCAAACAAACCACAAACAAGTTGAATAGTTGTGGGAGAATTTTTTTATTCAAATAAAATAAACATTATTTTAGTAGATCACCAAATGTCTGATTTTATTTAAAGTTGTTTTAATAATTAGATATTTCTTCTCACAGCCATGTCTGACTTGTTATATTTGTGAATGCTATCAACGTGTTTTAGTTATGAATGTTTTGAAAAATTAAAAAAAAAAAGTTTATTTTTTTGTAATAAAATGCATTCATTCATTCAGCAAAACCAGACGTGTCTGATTTTGTTGAATGAATGAATGAATTTGTTTGGCGGTTTTCTTTTCAATGGTTTTGGCTCCCAGCATCACAGAGAGGAAATACGTAATAATAAATGAAATTAAATTGTCAAAATTGTTTTGCTTTTTAGACCAATAATTATTTGTAATTACATGACAATACCTATGTCAGATTATTGTTAAAAGATCAAATAAAGCATTTTTTTTTGTTATAAATACACTTACCTTATTAAAACATAGCGGTAACCAAGAGTCCCTTTTTAGGATTTTCTTTATTTTAAAGATCTTGTTCAAACAAATTAATTATTTCGTTTGAACGCTTTAATTGGATCATGGGAACTTACTTACTTTACTTTCGCCTGTGGCCCTGTCTAGGGCATAGGCCACCAGGCAAGTCACAGATCATGGGAAGGCTTTAATTATATCATGGGAATGTGTTAATAATCTGTGGGAACGAGATCATATCTTGTGGGAGCGTAATAATTATTTTTTGACCCATGTCAGGTCAGGGGCTCCGTAACATCCAGTGGATGCAGCAGAGATGGAAGTTTTAGTCTCTACAAATGTTGCAGGCTTCAATTCTTTCTTCTAACTCAAAGTATTTGTTTTGGGCCAACCAGAACACAGAGGTCAAACTCAGACGACAACAATCCATCAAAATGTGTCAGCTGAGTCATCCGTCCATTTTTGTCTCAGAGATAATGACAACAGGTCTTTTGAAGCAGATCTGAAGGTAGTGTTCCAGAACAGAGCAGCTTTGACCTGGAATCTGTCTATCGGATCCACTCAAAGTTCATCATGAAAACAATAGGTGACAACTTGACAGCAGAAAAAAAATGAGGAAAGGAAGTCCAAAGAAGTTCAAATGGAATAGAGAAAGCTCTATTGAACATCCTTCCCAGAAATGTCTTCAAATCCCTGAACAGACTCCTGTCTGGCTTTGCCCATTCATTGCAAAGCCTTGGAAGGCTTTGTGGACCAGATTAAACAGAACCAAGCAGGACTGGGAGAATCTAATGACTCTTTTCAGAGACTTCAATGGAGCAGAATTTCCAGCTTCAAGCTTCTGTAGCGATGGCCAAAAACACTCATTCGATTTAGCCTTTAAACTACGTGTGGTGGCATACAACAATATGCATTCTGGCACTTCATTTTGGAGTAGATTCTAAACGTGTCTGAGAATGTCAGAAGCAGATTGGTGATTTTGAGGATACAGCTGCAACAAAAGGAACAACAAACGACTTCCTGGTTTTTGGAAGTGCAAAGAAAATGAGGAACTGGTTTTAACAGAAGAAGTCTCTCCTGAGGTATTATTTAGCTTGGTTCATTGCACCATTAAAACTATTCATTTACAATTTTGGTTTTCAAATACTTCACTATCAAGTAATTGTAATAAGCACAAAAAAATGGCCCAATTGGACCTAAATATTGTTAAAAAATGTACAGTTTTTAAATAAACAATTTAAGAACCTCATCACACCATAACTGACGACTCTTGTCAGCACCACTGAGCTCTCATGATGTATTAACAGTTCATGAATTCTAATGGAGCTTTTCTGCGACAGTTTGATTGACAGCGAATCAACAGGAGACATGCTCAGAAATGCAAAAATGAAATTATTTCTGATGCCACACATACATGTTAAAAATTCAAAAAACATGATTTTCATCAGAGACAGACTTTAAGTCTTTCAGAGTTAATTATATCTTTACCATATATTACCTTTAGAACACTAAAAATATATTATATCTGGACTATGAGTCAGTTTTGTTGACTCTTTTCATAAACTGAAGTAGAAAAACTTGATTTCTGAGGCACAACCTTTTGATCTGTGTCGGTCATTTCACCTCATCATCGTGTGTCTGCACATGCACACAAACAACCTCCAAACTGTGGATATGGATATTTTGGAGATTTACATTCTTGGCAAAAAGTCCGAACATGAACATTAAGAAGATTATCAATGGATGAAATAAATAAAAGCTAAAAAAGAGAGTCCAACTATAGAGGCTCTTTGTTTAGTGATGCTGCTGTTCTAAATGTAGATATACATTTGCATAAAAAACTGCTAAGCAAAGTTTAAGACAAAAGCAGAACTGTCAGGTAATGTCAGCACCATGTTTTGAAAACAAACATGAAATAACAACACAAGTACTGAGACTAACTGTCAAACACGGTGGAGGAAGTGAAATGGTTTGGCTTACTTTATAACCCAGACAAAATTCAAAACAGTTACAAAAAATGAGCAGAAAAGACATTTGGGGTCCTCAATCTAATATTTGTTTCATTTTATTCATAAAATATTGTAAATCACAAAAATAGAATAGTTGTTTTTATTATACTGAAATAGTTTTCATATATTATTGCAGTAAAAAAGCTTCTTTATTTATTTTCTTCAAGCACTTATCTTATTTCCTCTGATAAACCTACAACTTCTTTCAACAAATGATCATAATTCAGAAAATTTAATTTTACAGTGTCTCTTAATAAGATTACATCTTCATGTTTCATAGATGGTCTCAATTGAGTCTTTAAGGTCACAGTTAATTCTTCATGAAAACCAACACAGACTATAACGTGTTTAGAAAAGGGTTCGTATTGGCAAAAGTCTGGCAGTTTGATACATTTTGCGATACACTTGTCCCGATACACGATGCATTGTCCCGATACAATACCTTTCACGATACATCACAAGACAGTACTAGATACAATACTAGTACCAATACCAACTTGGCACAGACTAGTACTCATACTCATACATACATAGTACTAGTACTCAGTACTCATCCTCAGTTAAAACAGATTTGTACATGTCTCATTTCGCTATGTAATAACAACTGCAAGCTCATGAGTTCACATCAGGTTCACATTTATCATGGGATCTCACGAGATCTTATTATTGTGTTGAGCTGTTCAAAGGGATACATTGTCCGGTGCTGCCAACTAGTGGTCAAGGGTTTAAGTAAAAAGCTAAAGCAAGACAATTAACTATATTAACTACAACTAAAAGATTTTTCTGATATATAATTAATTAAATATTGTCTCTGCAGCATCTTAAGTAATATGTGTTGCCAGATGAAGTATCACACTATTTCATTGAATCTGTTATTTCTGAGACTTCTAGTGCTTGGTAAGATTTTCCTGTCAGGGTCATAAATTCAGAGAAGCAGCTTCATCACACCTTCTCCATTCACTGAGCTTTCTTACATGTTTAAACTTTCAAAAACTCCTTTGACCGACTAACTTGTTTTTCACCGTTTTATTTCCATTTGTTTTATTACAAGCTTGGTGAACTAGGAATCTGTTCTGCACAGTCCAGCCATCATCTGTTTCTGTATTTGAACATTACCTGTTGTGGTTGTTTGACAATAACGTGGCCACATAGAAGTGTAGCTGCTCGTCCATCACAACAGATAAAAAAAAATGTCTCCATTGTAACTTGAATTCAGACTCAGTGTTTTGAACCTTACAGATAATTTAAGGAATCAACTCCACCTGCAGCTCATTCTTCCTCCTATTGTATTGAAATAAATGCAGCTGTAATCACTTCCTTACATAGTCTGACAGTAAATGTATCTTGAACTGAGAAACAAAGCATTTATCCGGTAAATTCTCCATAACATTTAGATGTTTTGCTGCTTTACATGATGAATACAGGGAAATCAAATCCTCCAGAATTTACATATAGGCTACAGTAAAAAAGCTCTGTTCAGGTGTTCCATGTCAGAGCAGACAGAGCCAGAGGAGACGGTGAGAATGGATCAAACTTTCCTCTTCTTCTTCACAGTAAGTCTTTGTGTTTCCTGTTTTCCACTCATCTTGTAGGCAGTGATATTTCTGTGTGATCTCATCTGTGAGGAAAAAACCAGCAGAGAAAGAGCTCAGACTGAAGTTTGAGACTAAGAATAAAACACTCAGAGCTGAATGTAAATGTTCAAGTTTTGCTGTTGTATATTGTATAGAAGCTCCAAGCCTTTCTGTGTTTGTCATTGTTTTTTTGCAATGTTTGTATGTTTCTTTCGTTTTACCTGCCTTAGAATAGATATAATTTAGCTTTTGTTCTAATTCTGTCATATTTATGATCTAGCTATGCTAACAAAAATAAAAATAGAAGGTCCTCCTTGAAATAACTAATAAAACAATAAAGAGGGCAGATGTTACACACAGACAGCAGTTCATTGGATGCATGCTGTGACATCATTGGAACAATCCTATTTCTCTCAGATAAAGTGATGACTCTGTGGCCTGTTTGTATGATCTCCCTGCTGATGTAGGTCAGGACAAACACCTTAGTGCTGAAGTCTCTGATTAGTTCTTCCCCCAACATAATTTCCGTATGATCTGTTCTGTTATTATAATCTCACTCATCAAAAATATTTTTCAGAGACAGAATAGTGAGTTTTTGTTTTGAAATGGACCAATGAAATGCTTGAGATTCCAGCAGCGGCTGTGAGGTTTCTTGTTGAACCTATTCTTTGTCTTTGGCTCAGGAAATCTCAGATTTCTCATTGTCAATTTTTTTCTGTTTGGAAGTTTTTCCTCAGTGATTCTCAGCAGCTTCTTTATTCTTCTACAACTGTCAAACAAATCACTGAGTCAGAGATCAGAGCTGCTCAGCCAGCTCCTTCCCAAATCTTATTTAGAGAAAGAATTCATCTTTCTTTCTTTTCACCTCATTGTTTGACTGCTGTGTTTTTCTTGATCGGCTTCATGTTTTCTGAGTTGTAGGAAAAGGAAGTTTGTTCTTCCTGGTGGAGTGAGAGCAGAAGTACAACAGCTGAGGTTCAGCAGCTTCCTCACTGCAGTGTAACACTTTTGAGGAACTTGATAAAGATAAATTAGGCAAGGATGGTCCGGAGACTGAAGTTTGTGTGAGAAGTTTGATAATTTCCTACATCACCACTAGAGGTTTTTGATGCATTTCTTTTTCCCAA
>NC_050530.1:14018721-14018920 GCF_002922805.2 Oryzias melastigma | reverse complement strand
GTGCGCACAGGAGCAGAAAGCGCTCTTAGGGGCCGGAATTGTCTGCAAGGAATGTTTGCGTGGAGTTTTTTTATTTATCAAAACTTCACGCAGAAATAAAACAACACCAGAATTTACACAGATAAGCAGAGCTGCACTCATGGAGACACGGCAGAGAGGACTTGATTGATAAGGTCTCAACCAATCAGGACACCGAACA
>NC_050530.1:14011171-14018668 GCF_002922805.2 Oryzias melastigma | reverse complement strand
CAAGATGCGAAAGATGATCTGCATGTAGAAAGAAAAACCAACATTCTATGTGTCTTGTTCTATGTGGGTTTTGATCTGTGTGGCCAGTTTGGGAAGAAAAATCACGTCTTTCTGACATTGTTCAGTGGGCCGACTAAACGTCGGGGTGGGCCGGATCTGGCCCGCAGGCCGTAGCTTGCCTATGTCTGACCTAGAATGTTTATCCCAGGATGTTGTTCTCCTAAAAGAACAGCTAGACAACCTAGAGGTAAGACTGAGGGAGTCATAAACAAGTTCTCTCAACCAAAAAAGTAGTTTCAGAGAACATATTGATGTTTGTTTTGCAAAAATAGAAAATACCCTCATGTCCAATGTAGAAAAACTGGACCAATATTTTATGAATTGTTTGTTAAGAAGGGATCTGAAATGGAAAGACCACCTAAATAATTAAAAACAGAGAGCACTTCCATCAGCCAAAGGTCCGTAGCCATTTCTACTGAGTTACGATACTCAACTCTTTCTGAAATTCCCCGTTCAACAGTTTCTAGTCTGCCTGGTGCCACTCCTTTCTACCCCACACCTCCAGTTCGATTGGACTTTCCCTCTTTTGGGACCAGCAGGGAATCTTCAGATTTTTTTTAAGTTTTATAGAGCAATTTGAAAACTATCTAGACTCATGACCATTGTGTGATCGTGAATTGATAGGAACCCTGTCTGCAGTATTACCTCTTAGTTGGTGGAAAACGACCAAATGTCAAATACATGACTGGGCATCTTTTCAGAATGCATTTATGGCTGCATTTCTCCAGGCTGACTATATGACTGAAGTGGAGGAGAAACAGTCCAAAAGCCTGACCAATGTCTAAGAGACTTTGCATACGACTACAGAGCTCTATGTCTTAAGTGTAAACAAGACATGTCAGAAGAGGAGGTGGTGCGGCAGATACTCAACAACTTCAATCCAAAATTTGAGACATGGGCGAAAAGGACTGCTGAAGAAAAACAGAATATTGGTAGAGAGTCCATGCCTGTTGACAGATTCTGGAAAAAACATCCAATAGAAAAAACATCCAAGTGCGTGAGAGGGACCACATCACCCCAATCCTGGCTACCCTTCACTAGCTGCCTGTGAATTTTAGAATTCATTTGAAGATTCTTTTTTTGGTTTTTAAACCTTTAAACAACTGTGCACTGCCATACCTATCCAAGCTTCTCTGTCCTTACACTCCAACCTGGTGCCTCAGGTCAGCTGACCAGGTTCTCCTGGAAGTACCGAGGTCTAAGTGGAAGCTCATAGGGCAGGGGTCACCAACCTTTTTGAAACTGCGGGCTACTTCATGGGTACTGAATCATACGAAACCCATTTCCTCCTCTAAGCGCAAAAACTTTTTTTCGGAAAAATGCCAGTTTTTTCGAAATTGTAGTGTTTCCATTAGGAGAATTTATTATTCAAATTCCAATTTGCGAAATTTCAGAGTTAATGGGAACGCGACTATTGATTATCGCCTGCGGGCGACTTATGTGGTGCTTGCGGCTAACCTGGCGCCCGCGGGCAACGCGTTGGTGACCCCTGTCATAGGGTAACGAGCGTTTTTCAATCTGTGCACTGAAGCTGTAGAACGCGTTACCAGTGATCATCCAGCAGACATATTTACCGTCCATTTTTAAGAAACTTCTTACAACCCAATTTTATTGCCAGGCATTTGACACAGCATGTGACTCTACTCTGCTGGTATGTTTTACTGTTTTATTGTTTTACTGTTTACTGTTTTAATGTGGGTGCCTTGCTTGATCAAGGTCATTTTAAGGTGCCATATAAATCTTAGCTTAAAACTGAAACTTAAGTTTAAACTTGACTCTTTACCTGAGAATAAAAGTCTGCTTCTGAAGCCTGTCAGATGAGTTTTGGGGAAGAAATTTGCTTTCTCTATTAAGTAATGTGCAGAAGTGTAAGTGTATTTGGCCTTTTAGTTTGGAGAATGTCATTTCATTTTCAAGAAATGAGCCAAACCGTCAGAGAAAAACTGTAAAAGATTCATACACTTATACAGATGTCATGTCATTTTTAAGAAAACAAAAACTAATGAATGACAGCTTACATTTATTTTATTTTTTGGTCTGCCAGATTCAATGGAAACCCTATTCTTCTCCTTAAAGGGATCTTTGTACAGGTTAACCCATAGATCTAAAGAGATTAACTTAAAAATCCTTTCTGTGCCCCTCTTAAAGAAAATGGCTGCCATTTAGTTCTGTTAGACACCTGAAATGGTGGAAGTGGGCGTGGCTTCTTCTTCAGACTTTTTATACTTGCTCTGCTTCAATAAACACACACAAAAAAACTACTTCCAAAAAATAAAATAATTTGAAACATACGTTTACCTGAAACTAAATGAGTTTTTAAAAAGGAAAATGAAACCATAATTGTATTTTAACTAGAGCTGTCAGGCGATTAAATTTTTTAATCGCGATTAATTGCATTGTCCAGAGTTAGTTCGTGATTAATCGCAAATTAATATGTGGCCTTTTTTTAAGGAAAAAAATGTGTGCTTCGTGGAATTTAACAGTTCTACATTAATTATGAAAACAAGAATGGCAAAATTAACAGTTTTCATCAGAAATATCGGAACCTTTCGGCGACTCTAAATCAAATCATTAATGACGCTGACTATCCGGGTCGGTAATGCAGAGTTTCATATGCAAAATAAAGAGCTTAGAGACATGTTTGCAGGACCGTCCGCTACTTTATTATTTATTTATTCACTTATTTAATCACTTTATTCACATACCCAGAAGCTCTTCCACCACCTTACTGCATGTCTCTGACTTGCACCGAAAAAAAGGAGAACGTAAACAGTACGTACGCCCCGTTCTCCACATGAATCGTCCCGTTTCAACACACAACAACAACAGGGGATGACAACAGTCTGTCACGTTAGCTAAGTACACTGAAAATTCCGAAAACAATTCCTCTTCAGATGAAAGCATCACACAGAAATGAATGAGATCTGATCTTTCACGGAGGAAGAAATGACTGGTGGACCGCTGCGAGTGTCGATGGTTTCATCAACGGATCTGCAGAGATCCTGCAAGCCACCATCAATGATTAATAAACTGCAAATCAAACAAAGAAACTTCCAAACATGTGCAATGTTTTAAACATTCAGTTTACCTGTTGAAATCAGAAGCTTTTCACAGTTTAGTCGGTCTGGTTCTGCTCACAGTGTTCATTCACAATAGGCTCATTTCGATTGTAAATCTCATAAATTTACGACTTTAAAAATCATAATTTTATTTTTTTTTTTTTTTGGTGGCCCTAATACTCCGTCGGACCATAACACTGATGTTTATAGAATTCAACTTTTCCGCAGTGCACACACATACATGTATCTGCAGACACCCTGGGTCCGCCTGCATTCTGCTGCTGGCGCTGTCTCACTCACATGACGTCAATGCGTCACGTGACCCAAATCGAGCCGTTTCTGAAGCAGGGCGAAATGCGAGTGTGATTTGTCGTTTAATTTGTCAAATTTTACAAAAACCTGCGTTTGTCAATGGTAATTATTTTTTATTTTTGATACATTAGAAAATATGAAATATATCTGGATACTTATTTTAGCTTTGTCCCAGGGCATTACTAACACTTTAAGCAGCACACAGATCCACACTCAGTGGGAAGTATTGTTTGTCCCACTCTGCCTGCATTATGGAGTGTTTCTACCTGAATCTGATCTTCTGTCTCTGACCCTGCTTATTCTCTTAGTGCCTGTCGCCTGCCCTGAACCTCGCCTGAACTCTGACTACTCTACTCTCTCTTCTCGGATGTTTCCCATGCGCGTGTATGACCTCTGCCTGCTTGACCCTGAGGCCTTGTCCACACGTAGGCGGGTATGTGGACATGAATAACCGTTGATTTACGTTTTTAAACGTCACTTTTTGCGACGATTAATGCATACACGTCAGTAGCTGCTTTTCCATTTCACATTTGCGCAAAAAATTATTGAAATTCTAGGAATTTCGAAAAACACTGTTTGGAAATGACACTGTTTCCATTAAATCATCATTTTGCTATCACTAAAAAAGGAGATTACGGTGACGTCACAGCTCTGTCTGGACTCTCCCCAATTGCTTACACAGGTGTTTCCTTGCACAGATTTTTGCTAAAACATCATAGAATAGAGTTCACGAGGTTATGAATAGATCATTATATCTTATATTATGATTTGCAATTGGCTATGAGGTATGAATTTCCTCCAGCAAGTCATTTTTTTTTTACAAGCTTCCTTTTATTGTGATAATATGTACCCGCTGAGCTGTCTAAGACACTGGAGGATCGAATGTCACATTAAAATTAACTCAAAAAAGCTAGTGTTATGTGTAGGTCATTAGTAAAACCATTTAAAAGTTAAGGGGGGGTGATGATTACAAAATGTTGTACAACTTTAAAAAAATTACAGTAACAAATATTCCCCCTATTACATTCATGAAATTGCATGATGATTGTCAGGAATTCTTTTATATGGGATCACACCTATGACAACGACAACACTAACAAACACTCTAACTGGGTTTTTCTTTGAGTAATTGAATATTTTACAAAATATTTTTTTCACTGATGATTTTTTGTTTTTCTTGCCAGCTTTGAATCATCTCTGTGGTGTAGCATCCTCCTCCAACTTGTCTCAAATCCTCCTCTATCGTTTGGATCAGTCCCTCCACCTGCTTCTGGTTGTTCCTGTATTCATCCTGCTGGTTCTGGCTCCAGTATTTGTTGTCGACCACATGACAGCGTCCTCCACACTTCTCCAGCAGGCTGCTCAGGCGTTTGTTTTTGGAGATGTACGTCTCGATCCTGGTGTCTTCAGATAACTGGTCGCCGTGCATGAAAACGATGATACAGATACTGTCAAGTTTGTAAAATAAAAGCACAAGATAGCTCTGGTGATTGTCAGTATTTGCATTAATGAGCAAATAAATTTAAAAATAAAATGTTTGCTGTGTTGAAGTTTTCTTTGTAGGTTGACAGTGAAACATCTCCAACAAGTGTGAGCGTATTTGTTCTCTTCCTCAAGTCATTAAAGAGTCATGAAAACAGAAACACTACATAACATGTCTATCTAAATTCTAAACAAAAGAATCCTCTGGAGGTTCAGTAACTCTTAAGAAAAGGATTTGACACTTTACACTCCTTTCTCCTGTCTAGTTCAACAAGATGTGTAAACCAACATAATTAAAATAGAGGTTTGGCCTTTAAACACAAAAAGGGTTTATATATAAATACACCTTGTGTGTCTGAAGATTCTTAACCCCCTATGTATTGTAACAGTAAAATCTGCCCAACATAAGAGCTCTTATCTGTATTATCTTTAATCTTATATGTAAACTCAATCAATCAGAGTGTGAAGAATAAAACATTAAGATTTCACTGAATCCAGTTTGATAAGACGGCAGAAACCAGAAGATCCACACAGTCAATGTTTTCATCAGAAGACACTTTTAATTTAAGTAATTAAAGCCAAAAAAAGGTATGCTTTATAAACTTCTTTTTTTTAAATACAGAAGTACCTCCCTAATGAGTGAAGACAGTTTGTTTCAAAACATTTTTGATCTGCGAGGTCAAAAGTCACCAGATCCACATGAAAAAAACGATCTTAAACAAAATATAATCAAGATTTCTGATTAAAAAAAAAATAAAACAGAAATATTTTTGTGCAAAGCAGCAAACTGAAGAATAAGAAGTAAGTGTTTCAGTTGTTAAATTGAGTAAATAATGTAAAAGACAGTAAATTAAAAGTATGCAGAGAAGAGGTCGAGTATAAAGAATCTGTTTCTTATTTAAATTATTTTCACTGAAAATCAAAGCCTGATAAACAGCAGGAAAACAATGCAAGACATATTTTTTTCTCAGATGATGGAACTTTTTAGCTAAAAAAAAAAAAAATATATTTTATTGAAACATATCTGTAGAAGCAGCAACTGGAGAACATAGCTGAAATTTTGTTTAGTAAACTGAGTGATCTGCGACAATCATTCTCCCATAAATAAAAATCACACCTACAGACACAACAAGACCAAGAATCACTCGTATTGGGTATTTCCTTGTGTATTTAATGATATAAGCAAATAATGATGATTTTTGTTTTTCCTGCCAGCTTTGCAGCATCTCTGTGGTGTAGCATCCTCCTCCAGCTTGTCTCACAAGCTCTTCTATCGTTTGGATCAGTCCTTCCACCTGCTTCTGGTTGTTCCTGTATTCATCCTGCTGGTTCTGGCTCCAGTATTTGTTGTCGACCACATGACAGCGTCCTCCACACTTCTCCAGCAGGCTGCTCAGGCGTTTGTTTTGGGAGATGTTCGTCTCAATCCTGGTGTTGTCAGTTAACTCATCGCCGTGCGTGAAAATGATGATACAGAACTTGAAAACCTCTGCAGAGAAATACTCCTCTATCTTTGTTATGACCTCTTCCTCCTGTTCTGTGAATTTTAAAGACAAGCAGAAAAGCGTGGGGCCCAGGAGCGCACTCTGTGGTACACCTCAGGATCTCCTGTTTCAGCTCCTGTTCAGAGCCCTCTGTGCAAAAGAAACCTGGAGTGTCCACCACAGTGATGTTTCTTCCATCTATAGACCCAGACTGTGCTTCACAGAAACTGGGCTCAGACTTGATGAATTTTCTAACTGTGAACACATCACTTCCTAATATGGTGTTTCCCAGACTGCTTTTCCCGACTCCGGTTTTCCCCAGCAGAGTGATCCTCAGATTCTTTGATGCTAAAGGTAGAAAATAATTAAATAAATCAATATTTTAATGACATCATGCTGTTCTTTGTCTTTCATTAGAGTCATTAGTACAATTTTACTGTGTTATAATATGTAAACTAATTTGTATAGTGTAATGTCACTGGAGGAATGCAGAGTTGTTATTGCAGAGATGTCTCAAGGTTTAACCTTTTTTGAATGACTCTTGTGCATTTGCCCAAAACCAGATGCTAAAATTACTCAAATGTTTAAGGTGGTTTGATGCTAAAAAGAAATAAAAAGTTGAATATAGTCAATAAAATATAATAAAGAGAACTAGAAAATATCTGCTGTTAAATTGCAATATCTTGTTCAGGCAAAATGTGTTTTCATTTCTCTTTCTAATCTTCTTTTGATTTATGGTAAAAGAGTTTCAAGTGGTCTTTTCATTATGATTTTAGCCACTGTGTTGTTTCTGCAGAACAGCAGTGGTTCATTAGTAATTTGCCTCTGAATTGTGTGTTCAGCCACTGGCGAGGAGTAACCCCTTACTGAGAGCTCTCTGTTCATTCGGATCAGGAACTTTGTGGACCACTAATTGTATTTTTTGATGTCACAAATAAACCCCCTTTTCAGACTTCAGTTTTTTATGTGCTACTGATTCACAGTGGTTTAGATAGATAATGAAAAAAAATACAATTTTGAACTTAATTTTCTTAATATACTGTATCTCCTCTGTGATCAAAAAATGGCACAACAACATGATAAAAATGACTAAAAACACA
>NC_050530.1:14003885-14006456 GCF_002922805.2 Oryzias melastigma | reverse complement strand
TCAACAGATCAGGTAGTCAAAAGCAGGAGCTACAGAAGCAACGACCAAGCACTGGGTAACGCTCACCCGGAAATGACGTCACAGGAAAATTATACATTAAATGTATACATGACTTTACTAGGAAGCCTTTTCCTCTTTTTTATGAGCACCGGAAGAGAAAAGAAGAAAAACTCACTCACCAGCCATGTTGAAGAGCAATGAGATCAAGGTCAGCTGCTTTGTTCTGCTAACGTGTTTCTTGTGTTGAGATCAGATTTCCAACTTTCCAACTATACTTGCACAATTTAGTTTCAGTTCTTACTTTGTGCTGGAGGCGTTAAACCACTAGAATATTGAAGAGCCACTCCCCTCTGCACCACAAACAAAGCTCCAGTATTTAAAATGAAAGAAGAAAGAAAGAGAAGGCAGCATTTGTCAACCAATGAAAACTGTCGCTGCCATCATGTCCTGCACTCTCACTATAGAGAAGCGGTCTGAGTGTAATTTCTTTTCTGAGTTCGCTGTAAGCTATGCATGTACAAAGTGTGCCATTCTTTTTTTGTCCAACACATAACCGGAAGAGAAGGTTGTTTTACATAATTTAAACCAAACTTTTGCGATTCATTCCTGTAATTAAATCTGTCATTTTTCTGGACAAAGATTTTGAAAATGAGTGATTGATTTTTGACACCAGACTGGAATAGTTTGTAAAATGCTTATTTGTGTATTTGGGGAGACAACTAAATCCTTTATCAGATTTAAAAATTGACAAAATCCTCCCCAACATCTGACGGACGTTATGCTTCTGTCATGAAGTCTGGTAAATGAATTGAGTCCCACTGTTCTTTTGAATGAAATTTGTTTTTTTTTGTTTTTTTTAGAGAACACACTCTCCAGGTCATGGTTGAGATTTAACTGTGAAATAACTGAAGATAACCAGGTTGACCAACATCTAGTTCTGGTAGCACTTGTGCACATGTAAAAGTATATAGGGAGATATGTAGGGGAAACGTCCAGCAGCAGATGATCTATAACTGAAAATAAATGGTCCAGATCTACTGAAGGACAGTAATGAAGTTCTCTCATCAACAGTCTTGGTAGACGTGTTTATAAGATCAAAATATGGAAATGCCTGTTTGTTGTGAAAAATGGCAAGTGAAATTTGGGTTTCATGACAAAGGAACATGGAGTGTAAATAATTTAATGAAAAGGGGGGAAAAATGCAAATGACTTTGACAAACTGGACAAACTGATATGAACTTGTCAAGCTTTACCTCTGTCCTTATTTGTCCCTACACTGGCAGCTCTCCAGACCATGAAAGTGGACCATTAGATGAACTGTCATCTTCCTTTTCCACAAAAGGAGAGGCTGTACAAGGCGGTAGAAGCGGGAGGAGCGTCAAATTCAAACAAGGACTCGCTGCATGTCACTAAAATAACTTTTATTTACTGATAAAACATATGAATGTCTCATTATGTTTTTTTTTTTTCTTTGCTGCCTTTTTTCGTTAAATTAGGTCAAAAATCTACTATACTTCCAACAAGTCAAATCATCATCATTTCCAATTTACATTTGCATTTGTAACGACCCCACCAGCTTTACCGCTCGCTGGGCAGCAGAGCCCTTTAGCTTGACACTACGCTGTACCCTGGACGGCTGGTTAGCATGGCAAGCTCGATTGCTCCAGCTCCAAAGCTCTATAACAGGCTGGCGACCTGACCAGGGTGCATCCTGCCTTTGCCCACCAGAAGCAGGTACAGTCTCAGACAACACCGTAAATCAGTCACCAACTTTGGATGCTCAGACTTTTTCAACCTGGATACTTTTGGATTCACGTTAACTCATTTAAACTCCTTCTTATGTGAGCAACTGAAAGCACTACTAGCCTGTCTGGTTTTGAGGGGAGATTACTTTATCAATAATAGATGAAAACGAAAAAAAAAACTACATTTTTAATTGCTACATCTTGCTGCACTACAATAGTTTCTAGTGTTTTAATATGATATGTTGGAATGTTGTTATACTTTATTTTTTCTCTTTTAACTTGTCCTGTCCAACAGCTGAGCAAACAGATGCAGGCTGAGAGCCTCTAGTGTTGGGCAGATTTTACTGTCACAACAGGGATTTATTGAGTATAAACCCCTGTTGTAGTCAATGCTAAACTTTATTTCTACTGATTATGTTTTGTTTTTGATTTGTTGGACCGGACGGGGGCTGCACAGTGGAGCAGTGGTTAGCGCTCTTCCCTCACAGAAAGACGGCCCGGTTCGAGTCCCAGCTGGGGGATCTGAAAAACATCAACTGGGGACCTTTCTGTGTGGAGTTTGCATGTTCTCCCCGTGCATGCGTGGGTTTTCACTGAGGACTCCAGCTTCCTCCCACCGTCCAAAAACATGCTTCATAGGTTAATTGGTGACTCTAAATTGCCCCAAGGTGTGAATGTGAGAATGATTGAGGCCCTGTGACAGACTGGCGACCTGTCCAGGGTGAACCCCGCCTTCGCCAATCAGTAGCCGGGTTAGGTTCCGGCAACCCCGCGACCCTGACAGGGACAAAACGGTCAGAAAAATGAATGAATGAATGAAAAATGA
>NC_050530.1:13994114-14002693 GCF_002922805.2 Oryzias melastigma | reverse complement strand
CCACCCCACCCCAGAGCCAGGGAGGGAGTAATGCCAGCCCCAGGTGCAGGCAAGGTGCTATGTTGTTATACTTGAAAAAATTAACAGTGATCTAGAAAAGCATCTCATTGTTGTTTTATTGTGCTCATGTTTATTGTTATCTTCCTACTTAACTTTGTCAACGATAAGCCGTTGAGTTTCATATCTAACTTTATATAACTACAAAAAATTGCAGTGCCTTATGGGTGTGAGATAGTGAAACTATGAGAGTGTGAAAATATATTTGCTTTCAAGTAAAGAGACTTGTATGGGTAAAAAGTTACAGAGTGATCCCGTGATGGCATTATTTTAGGATCGTGCAGAAATCTAGAACCTTACTAACCACCTGAAGTTATATGATTGTTGTTGTTAAAGAGGAGAGAGTTGGGTCATTCATTGAGCGTCTCAGAAGAAACAAACAAAAGCATAAAAACAGACGGGAGATAAATTGAAGAACTGCTTCCTTTAATAGCAAATCAGTTACAACTCTGATTTAAGATACATTTAAGTTCAGAAAAATGTTTTCAAACATTCAAATTTCAGTTAATAAACGGGTTTATGATCGATGACACAAAGTAAAATGCAAGCAGACGAGGGAGAAAGATTTTACGCTCGCTTGAAAGGGAGTGGAAGGAAGTGAACTTATAAAATCCCACCCCGACTCGACCATGCCATTTTCTCTACATGAATTATCAATATCTGGTTCACGACTTAATATCAAATATTAATAGAGTCAGGTTAAGGATCATTAATATCATTGATGTAATCAAATTTCAAAACATCCACAACAAATCATTTAATATTCTCATTGAAAAAAAGACACTGTGCAGATTGTATTCATAGAAATATGATCATACAAAAATTGATACGTAACTCATCTTAATTTGCTAATAAGGCAATTAATGCAGATTGTATTTATCAAAAAATGATCATAAACATAGAAAATCATCTTTATTAGTTAATGGAGAAAAAAAATCAAAATATTCTAATTTAAAAAGAGAAGAAAAAAAATATGTATATATACAATTTGCGCAGATTGTATTCATCCAAGAAATGATTATAATACACAAAAAATAATAAGTTGGAAAGAAAAGGATCAGCAATTTGAGCAGAATCTGTGCTACTTTTTAGCTTAGGAACAAGTTTAGGCCACATAATCGTTCTTTGGTGTTATGACTGAGAGACTGTGAAGGTCTCATTTCAAGGGAAATGTGCTCAAGTTCTTCAGCTGAGAATCGGGTCAGAGCTCACATCCAGCGTTTTTTGTTTTTTTTTAGTTCACATTTTACATTTTGCTTGAATTAAAGGGTGGAACATGCGTAATCCCACAGTTCTCAAAGTTATTATTATTATTAATTATTCATTAACATGGTGTTTCTGCATTTTAGTTTGATGTCTGGAAATTATTTTGTACCTTCTTTAATATTAATTTTTCAACATCTCTCATTGTCTCTGTTATTTACTCTGCAGCTTCTTGTAGTGTTTCTGCTCAATCAGCTGCTCTAGAGCTCACAAAACACATACAACTATTCCTACAGAAGCAGCTAGTTTGGTTGTTTTGGATCCTGCTAAACTTACAACGATCTTACCAAAGACCTACACACACCAAAAAGTGCATTTAACAACAGACCAGCAGCTAATTGAGCCAGCAGGGAGATAAATTCTTCAAAGACAGACTCTTTGGCCTCCTCTTTGATCTCCTTCTCTGTCTTGTTTCCTGCTTCCTGTCTGATCCTTGCTTCCTCTTCTCTTATCCTTTCATTCACTTGTTGCATTATCTCATTGGTGAAGAAGCTGCTTTCATTTGTCTCCATCATTGCTTCCACTGTTCGAAGAAGTTCTTTCACCTGGAACCGGTTGCTACTGTATTCATCTACTGAGCCTCCCCTCCAGTATTTGTTATCAACAACATGACAGCGGTTACCACACTTAGTCACCAGATCACTAAGAAGTTCATTCTCATGAACAAACTGATTGATTTTGCTCCCTTCAGGAAGCTGGTCACCATGAGTGAAGACCACCACAGCATGTTTCAGAGCTTCATCTGAGAAACACTCACATATTTTAGTGATAACAGACTGCTCCTGTTTTGTGAACCTCTCTGTTTTCAGCACAATCAGAAAAGCATGAGGTCCAGGAGCACACTCTATGATACACCTCAATATCTCAGCCTTCAGCTTTTCCTCAGACATGTTGGTGTCAAAGAAACCAGGAGTGTCGACCAGAGTGATGCGTTTCCCATTGACATCTTTGGTTTTGACTTCACACTTTGTAGTTTCTGAGTTGAAAGGAGTATTGTTGGGACGTTGTTCTTCTCCAAATATGGTGTGAGCTAGAGCGCTTTTTCCAGATCCAGTTTTTCCAACCACAACAACTCTCATTTCAGTAAGATCTGGAAGAGAAATCCAGTTGAAAAACAGTGATTTACGTTTTTCTGAATATCAACAAAAACCATACCAAAAAAAAAAAATGTCAATACAACATAACTGGGTTCATTACACAACATTGTAGTGTGTGTCTATTAAAATATGTCTATATTTACAAAAATTATTAAGTTAAACATTTAAGTTGTCCTCTATTGTTTAAAATAAACAAACTAATTGACAGAAAAGACAATTAGGGTCTACTCACCCTTAGATGTTCGTTGTGCCATTTTTATTTGTTGTTCCGTTGCGTTTCGTGGAAGTTCTTTAAGATGACAAAAAAGAAAAGAAGTCAAAATTATTCTTTTTATTTGCATTTTTTTTACAAACCTACAGCAATTTTTTTAAAGTTAAAGCCACATTAATACTAAATAAACATAAGCTATTTTTATTAAGATAAGCTGTTCTAATGTGGAAGAAGAGAGCCATGTATCCTGTTTTGTTTTTGTTTTTTTGTTTTTTTCAGCATGTTTTCTTAAGATGAAAACATAATAACTTGTTATCTGGGTGTGGACTATCAGAGACACTGCAGGCCCGAGAGCATCCTTACAGGACCTGCTCTCACAATAGCTTTTTCCAAACTACAGTCAGGCTGGTGGCTGAGGACAAGAGAGACCACTTCACTTCACTTACTCTCTTACCAGTGCAATATGTCCAATCACTCAGGCTATCGTGCAATGCTGATTTTTCTGTATTAATTATTATTTTTTCTATTTGCATATTATAGCTATCTCAGTCTATTTTACTTTATATTCAGTCTATTTTACTTTATTTTGTTATTTTATTCCATTTGTGTGCTGTACGGACGCTGGTACCTGCATTTCACTGAGGATTTCCAAAGGGATTAATAAAGTATTTTTTTATTCTATTCTATCCTATGGCACAAGTAATGAAATACATTTCATGCTGTTTGATTCTATAGACAATAAAACATTTATTTTGTACAACCACTCTGGGTCAATTTTTGCTGCTGTTTGCATGGCTGATGGTTTATTTAATGACTTATTGGTGTGCGGTTGGTTGCATGTCACTGTTTTGTCACCTGTCCTGCTTACAGGGGTTTTTGTGAAACTTTACCTTTACTTTAGATCTACAGACTCAGAATGATTGACTTGAAATCCTTCTTGTGCCTTTTCTTAAAGAACATTTTTGTGTTTGTATTTGCTTTTGTGTTCAAAACTCATTGCATCAATGCAATGTTGTGGAAGCTTTTAAGTAAATTTTTAGGCTCTAAAAAACTCCCATCCAATGAATTAAACCAGTTGAACTTTGATGAATCAGGGGTCAGATCGTATGGATGGCATCCTTTTTAATTCACAGAAGTGCCAAACGTTTGAAAATTGCTCATAAAGAAGAAATTAATAATTGCAGTTTGTGCTCGGCCGGAATTATTGGCCTTAATCTTTTTACTTTTTTTAAACTTATTTTCTAAAGACAGAAATATAACCAAAAATTACAAACAAAAAAGAATGAACAGTTGTTTACCTTACACCAAATGAGCTTTAAACAGGAAAATGAAGGCTTAATTGGTGTAGAATAAATCCCTTTTTCCTTTTTTTTTTAAATAAAATCTCTAGATTGATTGTTATTTTAAACTAAAACAAAATAAAGTTTTATCGAATGTTTACTTTAACTGACCTCTAATTACCAATAACGTCTTATTTATAAATACAACATTTTAGGATTTATTTAAAACTTTTGAATTATTTGTACTTTTATATGTTTATGCTTTATCTTTATGAGCCACTAAAGACATTTTTAAAATGAAAATACAGAACTTGTTTTTTATTTTTTTTATTTTGAAAAAACAAACCTTTTAAAGAAATAGTTCTTACAAAGTTTTGTACCATTTTTAAACAGTTCTCTAAACAATTGTTTGTTATCCTTCTGGTTCTTAAAAAGACAGAGAAAAAAAACCTCTCAACCAAGTCTAAATTTTAAAACCTCAAAAGTTATTTATTTATTTTAAGATAAGCGCTGACGTGTTTATTGAGGAAAATGTAGCTCACCTTTTATGATCAAAAAGGGGAATTTCCTGTTTGATAGATGTGTGCGTCTCTCCTGCAAATTTCAAATACTGACTTACTTTTGATTCACTTCTGGTTTATAAAGAGTGTCCTGTTCCTCCCTCTGAAATGACAACGTGAAAGTAGTTCAGCCTGTCCTGCAACCTACAGGCTGCTGTTGAACAGTGATGTCTTTGCCTTCTGACCTAAAAACTACTTTAAAAGCTGCCCAATACTATAACAATTTTAGATACAATTCCCTAAAACAACCATTTTTTTTCCTGAGGGAACACTTTGAATCAACTTTTAAATTTGGGGAGTAGAGGTTCTCAGTGCTAAGTACTGCATATTTTTCAAAAGTTTATTCCAAAAATGTGGCAGCCGACCCGGCATTTATTAGTAAAACATGGCAGATGTCTCATCTTTGTGAATCTGATTTGGCTCCTTGTGTCAGTATCTCCTCTGTTCTGGATAAAGTTGTTCTCCTGTTTATACAGGTTGGTTCTGGAGTCGGTTCTGTTTGAAATTATTTTCTTGCAGATTCTAAATTCTGTCTTCTTATTATCAATAATAATAAAATCCTTTCAGATTTCTGTTCTTTTTTGTGTCACTCATTTCTTAAAGTGTTATGTGTTGATGTGGTTTGTCGTTGTTCAGAGTGCAAAGTCGTGGAATATGTACGCATTTTACTGAGACTTGCTCTGCTCTGACTCTGCCTCGTGTGCGCAAACAGCAATGAGCTTTGCAAACACGCACTTGTGCGTGCGCGCGCTGAGCGCACGGTTCTTCGCTTTTATGATCTCTGCGCAAACGGTATTGATCTGACATGTGTGACTTGAAGAAAGAAAAATAAAACAGAGGATTCGGGACATAAGCTGGAGAAAAACAGGGAAACAAACAGAAAGTGAAACTCTTTTTCCCTCGGTTATTGGGGGAGTTTTGTTATATGAAGATGAAACCTGCGAATTCAGATTACAGATGTTAAACTCCTCACTACACACTTTCCCCAATTTTCTCAGACAGACATGGACATTTTTAAATCCAGGATTATAGAATGAAAACTAAGACCTGATCGCAAAGGGTGAAGAGTGGATTAAAAGTCACGTTCTATGAGGGTCTCCATCATGTGGCCAGATTGACAAAAAAATAAATAAATAAATAAATAAATAATGGATCTCTGATATTTTTTGGGGGCCGGTCCAAATGAGGAGGAGGGCCGGATTCGGCCCGCGGGCCGTAGTTTGGGGACCCCCTGGTCAAAGGAATACGTGAGGCTTCCAGGCTTCCAGTTGATGTTGTGACGTGACAACATCGACATGCTGCTTTGAAGGAGCTGGAAAGTCCCTCAATTTGCAGCCAAAGGAGCCTATGAAAGACTTTGCTGCCCTCTGTTGTTCAAAGCAAGAAAGTTTTGGTGTTCAATCAGATTTGTGAAATTAGCCAAAGGTTACAATGACAGAGATCCATATTAACACTAAAAATAAAAGTAGGTCAATTGCATCTCCAAGATAAATCCTTAATAATCCACTTCAGTTCTGAAATTTTTTTTTTGTACTTTTTTCTTTTATATTTGTAGTTTTTCTTGTATTTGCAACATCAGTAGTTTTTATGTGTAGCAGCATGTCTTGTTATTTGCAGTTTCTTTTCACTTGCAAAGTTTATTTTTTTGCTTGCACATGTACTTTTTATTGCTGCAAAGACAGGCCTAGACCACCTCAAAAATATTTCAGTCTTTAAAAATTGTGAATGCAGGTTTTATCATTAAAGCATTTAATCTGATAAATATAGTTATAATCTATATTAATATTTAAGATGCATTATCTTAAAAAATATTCCCTAGCAACCCATCCCCACTGGAGAAATCAATAGCTTTTACTCAGTCATTACATTCGTCAGAATAATCCTTCTTGCTCTGATACCCATTTTTAACATGTTGTCTAATGTACCACGACTGCGTTATCTTTGTCACATGGAGACGTTTTATTGTGCAGTTTCATGCATGTGCAATGCAGGAGCTTTGAACACCGTTCTCATATCATGACTCTAAAGACCATTGAGGATTGTTAGAAGGTTTAATATTTTAAAGGGTAAATAATCAATACAATCAACATTAGCGTTGGGCACCGATTGGCTTTTAAGCGGTTCCGGTGCCAAAGCCCTGAACTGAAATACCTAGTGCGACCACTAGAGTGCTTCAAAAACATGTTGGAAATAATAAAGTCACCAGCAGAGGATTTCAAATACATTTATAAAACAAAACTTTTAGCAATAATAGAGCATGGTTTATAAAGTTATAAACAAACAGACTCAACAAACAACACATTTTTTATTTATATGAAGCTAAACAATACAAAGTTCTTTTAAAAAGCCCCCAAAATTGACAGAAACATTTTCAGAAAAAAAAGGACAAGATGGCAAAAAACATTAAAAATATAAATGATGCAATTAAATTACATGCTGTAATTCATTTAAAATATTATCTCTCAAGCATTTGTATATTTAAACAATTTAACCAAAAAAAAAACTATATTTATAATATTAATCATATTTATAATTAACAGGATTAGAAAAGATAGCAGCATCTCCTTTTGCTCCCACCTAGGTTAGAAAGCAGCCACCTCAGCCAAGGACCGTCAGCAGCACCGGGAAAATTGATTACGTCAAACCTTCCTTTGAGTTATTTTATTTATGTTTTTGTTTAAATATTGCTTTTTTCTTACATTTCACAAAAAAATGAGTGACGTAGCAAACTGTAAAAAAAAAAAAAAAAAGCGAGGAAGCCGCCACACACAAACGACGCCGAAACCACACGTTAGGACGAGCCCCCACTTTGTTACGACTGGCTCTGGACCGTAACAAAGAAGCTGGGAGACGAAAACGCTTTTAACAGTAAACGATACTTTAATGTGTTTAAACACTCAAAAGGGGAGAGCAGATGCGCGCAGCCAGTTCCGCGGTGCAGCAATGGCGTTGAACAAGACAGCCAGTCCCAGCAGAAGCCCCTCCCCTCTGAAGTCCTCAGACTGCATTTTTATCCAGAGCTTCCAAATCCAAAACCAGCTGCACCTGTCAGAGAGGAGGAGACACAGGGCAGACAAACAGAAAGAAATACGGCTCAGGGCCGTAACACTTCCATTTAAAACCTCAAAAAGTAGAATTTTCCTGGTATGGCCGCTTTAATGGTAGCTTTAGACTTCCCATAGTTATTCTTTTTTCACGTTTTCTGGCAGGACCACCAATCTTTTTCCTTTTTTTTTTAGTTTTGTCTTATAGAGCATGACTGTGGTAATTTGTATGTTTGTTCAACCTCAGATCAGACCATAAGAGCTGCGGAATTTAAGCACATTACTGAGTGGAGGGAAAGAAACTAACCAGAATTTGCTCTTTCACCACATCAGTCGCCCGCAGGCTTCTTCTAAAAATAGCACAACTCACTTGTGAGCAGCTCGAAATTTTTCTTTTATTGTGATGCAATTCTTTATGAAGAATTAAAATTTTAGCGAACTTGTAGATATATTGTCACGATCTAGTTGGTATACCACTTGTACCAGGGACCCTATAACCTGAGCCGCTCTTTACCTGGCTGGGGTGGAGAGACGTCCGTACCCCATACCGCGCACGAACCCAATCAGTCTCAACTGAACGAAGACAGAGATGCAGTCAAAGTACTCTCACTTCCAGCATCAATGCTCATTTATTTTTGAACACACATGAACAGCCAAACAGTATGAACGTTACTTCTGCTCACAGCTCCCTCACTTATGGTGAGCAATGTAACACACCCAAGATTTCCCACTTCCCATGAGTCTTAGGAGCTGAAGGCGGGGCTAACCCCCAGGGTCGCCACCATAGACTGTAAAAACAATGGACAGATCGAGCACTGAGGTCCCCCATTGGAAATGCATTACTTCCTCTCCTCGTGAAAGTAGGCCGCCGCTTTCACCGTCACTTCCTGAAACGGATACCGCCATTTGCAAACAATCTCCAGCGATTGGTCTGAGTCATAGCTGAGTCATCAAATCTACAGGAATACTGTCGCCAATCCGGAGTGAGTTCATTGGAACCGTCCATCTCTTTCCACGCCTCTACCACGGGACCGCGGATGTACACGCCGGCTCGAGACGACCGTGAA
>NC_050530.1:13936675-13994014 GCF_002922805.2 Oryzias melastigma | reverse complement strand
AAAAATTGTGATTCAAAAAGTAATTCACAAACCAAAAACGTCAGGGTTAAAACATCAATTTTACTCCCTATCTGTGTTTCTTCAGTTGACATACTGCATATGTGAGCATCTCCCACTTCCTCTCTTCAAAGCTGAAGTTCTGGGTGCTGACAGTCAGGTGGAGAAACTCCCATTCTCCCTGAGTCTTGATCACCTGGTGGGAAAACTGCGTAGCCCGAGTGGAGTTTGAAATAGGAATAATTCGCATTTCATCAACTGTGGAGAAAAAGAAACAACAGCTCAAACGTGTGACTGAAATTCAAGAGTAATAACACTCACATACACGGCTCTCCCTCACTGCAGTGATTTGCAGAACTGATGGAGATGTTGCACTCCTGTGTGTCAAAGGGGAACTTGTGAACGTCCATATGGCACGTGCTGAAGACTCTCAGGTTCTCATCCATAGAAACCGTCCCGTCATAGGAGATGATCATGCTTTGAACCTGAGGAGAGTCGTCCTTCTGTATCCTGAGGCGCAGAGACAAACACCTCTTCTTAAGCTACGTTCACACCGTCCTCTGAAACATGCGTTAAATTGTTACTTCCAATGAAAAGTCTGTGTAAACATGTATAAATGCGAGTTTAAGATTTCCTTATTCAAACTGTCGCATTCATGTGAAGCTATGCAAGTTTCTACGACCATTTTCAGGTTATGCAGACAAAGTGTGAGGCCATTGAACACACCCGATTGAACTTTGACCAATCAGGGGCTCATATTTGGTTGAGATGTTTGGATGGCGTCCCCTTTAATTCACAGATGCCAACAGTTTGATAATTGATCATGGAGGAGAAATTAATAATTACGATAAGTGCCTGGCTGGAATTATATGAGCAGCAAAGGCCAATCCAGTAATGGTAGGATCATAGGAGTTTGAGGGTTCAGCTTAGTCATGAAGTGGAATCGTAGCTCCTGTTCTCAACATTGCAAGATAACATGTTTACTCAAAATGAAACAATGTAATGGTCTTAATGAAAGAAAGGTCACAGTTCAGTCATTAGACTCTAAAACAAACACAGAACACATGGGATCTACAAACATTAATAAAGAGAAGAAGCCCAGATGGTGTGTGTTGAAGACTCACATCTCATAGATTAGGAGGTCTGGTTTCCAGAGAAGACTTTTGGGAACTGAAACATGAGAGATTCCACAAAACTTATCCGGATTCCATGAGATGCGTTCGTTGTTCCACCTCTGGAAGAGGAAAAACACTGGATCAGCACAAGCATAAATGATAACGATGAATGACGATTTTTTTTGATAAATGAAAAAAACAAAGCTCACCGTTGAGGACCAGACAAAGGGAACAAAAGTTTGGGTTTTCTCAACCTAAAGCACAAGAAAGTTCTGACAACTTCACATCACATGGTCTCCAGAGAATGAACTAAATGTGTTGTTGTACATACCACCCCCAGAATGGCAAAGAGGATGATGTTCAGCTTCACCACGGTGGCGTGTCTGTGGTCCAGAACGGGACGGGTCAATTTGAAAACATTGTTACCTGTGGTCAGGTTGAGGTAATCCAGGACGTCCTGGTAAGTGCAAACGTCACAGGACACTCCATCTACAGGAAATCAGAGACAGTTTAAGACTATATATATACATACACACAAACTTTATTTCTCCTGGATTTGACTAAATCAACAGTGGAAATGACAGTAAAAAGACTCACCTGTTAAAAAGACGAGGAGGAGAAAAGCTACACTCTTCATGTCTGCAGCTGTGCTCGTGTGAGTCGGGCTGCTCCGATCGGATTTTAAGAAGTCTAGTGAGAAAAAAAAAACGAGGCTCAGTCACATATGAGAAATCCCTCCCACCGGCACATTCATGCTGTAATAGGCTCACAGAAGACCACAGATGATTAACGCACACATCAGACTTTATATGACCCCAGTGACAGCTGAAATTAGAGATGATGTCGTGAGTGAACGCAGCAATAACCAAATTCAATCAACAGGCTGGTAAATGGCATTTATCTGCTAGAAACCAGGACATATCTTTGAGTTTTCCAAACACAAAATAACAATCTGGTAAAGTTGTGTTTGTGTAATCGTTGAACATGGTCATAAAAACAACATCTGTAACACATGAGAAGGTAAAATTGCATTTCAGTATAACTTGATCCCCTGCTCAATGCCAGGCAATCACATTAGGAACACTGTTACCATTTAAACCCAAGTGTTCTCCGTGCTGTCTTCTGCCAGTGTCACAGTCATCCATCCATATTCTGAACCTATTCAGTCCTTTTTGGGGTCATGGGGTTGCTGGAGGCAGGATACACCCCAGATATCCAGATATTCAACTCCCTACTTATAATCTATTACCTGGTTCAAGTGTGTCCAGCCAATTAGAACATGTCAGACCAGGGTATGTTGGGAAACATGTAGGAATGTGGCCCTCGTGGCCTGAAGTTAGCCATCCTAGACAAACAGAGTCGAATTCACACCGGCCTCGGCAACACGTGTGCGCGTGTCGGCTTCCACCATTTTTTAGCTCCATTTTCAAACACTATATGTACAAAACACACGCTCTTTGAATAAGTACACAGCCTTTGACCGACAGTGGCTGGGAGAGGCTCCTGTGAACTCAAAAGGATTAAGCTGGTTTGGAAAATGGGTGGCTGGATTTCATTTCTAATAAATTAGTACACTGCTCACAAAAATTAAAGGGGCACTTTAAAGAAACACATTAGATACATCAGATCTCAATATGAAGTTGGATATCTATACAAATAACGACAGGTCAGTGTCTTAGGAACAAGAGGATGCCAAGTCTTTTAATGGAAATAAAAGTTTTCAGCCTACAGAGGCTCAATTGTGTAGACACCATAAAATCAGAGTGAAATGAAGATGTGGCAGGCTAGTCCATTTTCTCCAAAACTTAATTTCTGCAACTCAAAATTCTTTTCAGTATCTTGTGTGGCCCCCACGAGCTTGTATATATGCTTGACAACGTCGCGGCATGCTTCTAATGAGACGACGGATGGTGTCTTGTGGCATTTCCTCCCAGATCTGTGTGAGGACATCCCTGAGCTGTTGTACAGTCTGAGGAACAACCTGGCAGCGCCTAATGGACCGTAACATAATGTCCCAGAGATGTTCTATTGGGTTTAAGTCAGGGGATGGTGAAGGCCATTCAATTGTTTCAATTCCTTCACCCTCCAGGTACTGCCTGCATACTCTTGTCGCATGAGGCCGGGCATTGTCGTGCATTAGGAGGAAACCAGGACCTACTGCACCAGCGTAGGGTCTGACAATGGGTTCAAGGATTTCATCTGGATACCTTATGGCAGTCAGAGCACCATTTCCTAGGCAGTAGAGGTCTGTGTGTCCCTCCATGGATATGCCTCCAGAACCATCACTGACCCACCACCAAACCTGTCATGTTGAACCACGTTGCAGGCAGCATAACGTTCTCCTTGTCTTCTCCAGACTCTTCCACCTCTATCACAGGTGCTCAGGATGAACCTGCTCTCGTATGTGAAAAGTACAGGGCCCCAGTGGTGGACTTGCCAATTCTGGTGATCTTGAGCAAATGCCAGTGGAGCTCCACGGTGCTGGGCAGTGAGCACAGGGCCCACTACAGGACGTCGGGCCCTCAGGCCACCTTCATGAAGTCTGTTCCTGATAGTTTGGGTAGAGACATTCACACCAGTGGCCCTCTAGAGGTCCTTCTGTAGGACACGAGCAGTGCTCAGCCTGTTCCACCTTGCACAAAGGAGCAGGTATCTGTCCTGCTGAGGGGTTGAGGACCTTCTACGGCCCTGTCCAGCTCTCAGAGAATAACCACCAGTCTCCTGAAATCTCCTCCATGTTCTGGAGATTGTGCTGGGAGACACATTAAACCTTCTTGCTGCAGCACGTGTGGATGTGCCATCTAGGAGAAGTTGGACAACCTGTGCAACTTCTGTAGTGTTAAGGAATCTCCTCATACTGCCAGTAGAGATAATTATTAAGCCAAAATCAGCACGACTGGAAAACAAGCCAAAAAAGATCAAGAGGAGAAACTTGAAATGACCTCCACATATAACACCAGTCCTGTTTGGAGGGTTTCTAATTGTTGCCACTAAAGTGTACCTGTTAGTAATTCCATGAACACCAATACAGCTGAAATTGATTAACGAGGCCCTCAGCTGCTTAACCAACCAGAACATTATCAGACAGGTTTAATTCAATTCATGGCAGGCCCAATAAAAAAAAGTGTTCCTTTAATTTTTGTGAGCTGTATATGTGTCATGTTTCCTTTAAAACAGAAGAATGGGGAAAAAATTTCCAGCCAAGTTATTAATTATACCTCCTCCAGGTGAAAACAAGGAACTAAAAAAATTTCTCAAGACAAGTTTAATTTTAGGATTTGAGACATGAAACCAAAGAAGGTTAGTGAATAACTGCCAGGTATATGAGAACAAAATCATGTTAATATTTTGATGAAAGACACAGTTTAAACATCTTATTTTTCATGAGTACAGACTTCTAATATGATAAAACTGAGGAAGCATGTGTTAAAGGTTTGGAGAAAGTTGCAGAATATTGCATTTAAATGGTTTGGACATGTTGGGAGGAAGGGCAGTCATGATGTGGGTAAAACGATGCTGAGGTTGTAGCTGTTAAAATAGAGGTCTAGAGGAAGACTAATAAGGAGGATGTAGTGGAGGAGGACTTGAGGATGGTTGTTGCTACAGAGGAGGTGGTTCGCTGAGGTGATCCCAAAAAGAATCCTGTTGGGATCAACTGTCACCAAGATGTGATAAAGATTTTTTATTTAAAAAAAAAAGTATGCACTTCTAGAGGGTTTAATTGCAAAACTTTATTGTTAGTTTTGAGTTTTCATTTACATTTTCACTTTAGAAAAGTGGGGCCTTGCGGGTTTTTTCTAATGCTGGACAACATCCTTGTTTGCAAACTTCTGATGACACGTTTGCAAAAAGGCGACAGAAACTCAAGTGCAACACTACAGCAGGACACGGTCCAGCTTTAACCACCTACAAGACGCCAATCTCAGTGAACATGCTCATCTTTTCATCGCCCCATGCACCGCAGTGTGTAAGTGTGTGTCTAGGAATCAACTAATAGTGCATCAAAAGAAGATACTGTCCCTTTTCAGTCAGTCGCTATTGGAGTCTCGTGTTTGTGCAAGCGTGTACACCCTTAGAAAAAAAGTTTCACATACTTTCATCCACATTCTGGTAAACAAACACAGTGTTCTTCAAACTAAAACACAAACAGGAAAGCATCAACAGGTCAAAGTATATCAATACATCAAAGTTACACAAACCCAAAACAACTAAAAGCTTCACGAACAAGAAATGGCGGCATTTAGGTGATCAGAACGAGGATGAGGAAAATGCTGGCTGGCAGACTAGACTAAATCATTTGGGGTTCACTGTATGAACTTACAATAAATCCCTTTACAATGGCAACATGAAAATACAAAATGAAAAATACGCGGGAAAGTTGGATTAGAGTACGACAGGCTAGTGCAAACAGTTTTTAATCTTGTGTGGAGTAAAGGTGGAGCAGCAATGTTTCTTATTGCTCTGTTGTTTCCGGTTGCACTACAGTAATACTGACATGCTAAGATGAGAGCAGGAGGACAGAACAGCAACAGATGTTTTTTTAGTCCATTTTGTATGACGATTTAGAAGTCCCATACATTCCCTTTCAATGAGATTCAGCATCCTACATTCTGTGCCGCCCCATACTCCATCCGTTCGTTCTCGTGGAAGTCCACCTCCCTGTGGATTCACATTCAGCGCTGGCTGTGTTGGAAAAGTGAGAGCAAATCTCGAAAGCTGCATGCAAACTTCAGATGAGCGTTTCCTGATCAGAGGAGAAAGGTCAGCGTGTTTTTACTCCAGTAAGGTAGTCCGGTGAGAGCTGACGCTTCGTGTCAAAAGTGTCCAGTCACTCGTTCAGCACGGTTAAATAACAAAGAAGTAATAAATCTGATTGCCGATCACAGAAACCCCTGACCTTTTGGCTGGCTGGCTGGAAGGAGGGAAGAGAAAGAAGAGGGAGCAGCATGTGTTTCTCTAAAGATAGTTTTACAATATGCAGCTCGTTAAAATCACAGATAATAAATAATAATAATAATAACATCGGAAGGCTAATCATTCCCACAACAAGTTAGGTCACGGATACAAGATAACTCAAAGTGCACTGACAATGGAGAGGGGGTTCTTCCTCTTTCTAATCCAGCAGGGTTTCAGCGCCAACACTTTAGAGACGGGTGGGGATGCGGTTCCCTGGTCAGCTTCGATGGGGTCCAGTGTTGCAGCACTATGTCAGGGTGAGGGACGGGAAGAGCGAGGCATTACGATGTGTTTATGTGACAGCGTTACACGATGAGTGGTCCGCAGCGAGGGTCTTTGGGACTTTGGCCGTCCCTGTTCTCCACGCCTTGCTCCTCCAGGTTGATGTTGCTGGTGGAGGTGTGGTGGGACCGAGGCTCCAGAATGGCCCTGTAGCCACCAAGGTACATGAGATCTGCAAGGGAGGGAAAGATGAAGAATGAAGAGATATGTTTGAAGATGTGAGCATTTGCGTCTTCTATTCAATTTATTGCCCATTCAATCATAAATAAAACCATTTATCAATCAAAAATTCCATTATTTTAACTTCTAGTTGGAAGAGTTTGAAAGTTGTCACTTTAGTTTTATGGCTGAGCTGATGGTAAGAGGCACTTACTGTAAACTGAACTCCCTTCTTTTAAGCATTGTGCGGTACATTTAGTTTGAAAAAGAGATTGTTAGACGAGGCAGAGGCACTACGAACAATCAAACGAACCTTTATTGAGTTTAAAATCAAGAGGATTGCCCTGAGTAGTATGAGGACTCTGAAAGGGTTTGATTACATCATTTGGCAGACATGAAGGGCTTCACCATTAATGTGGATTCAAGTGACTACTTCCATGAAAAGTCTATGTAAGCACGTGTTTTGGGCTTCCACGTTCAAAACTGTTGCGTCCCCATTAAGTCAGGCTCTTCATACGAAAACTGTAGCTTTGGAGCGCACGTCAAAGTTAAACCAGTGCAACTTCGACCAATCAGAGACTCAGATTTGATAGTGACGTATAGGTAGTGTCCTTTTCAAAACACAGGATTACCAACTGTTTGAAAAGAGTTCCCAAAGGACGAATTAGTTAGGCTCCGGCACCATGTGACCCTGAAAGGAACAAAACGGTTTAGAAAATGGATGATGGTAGTATTCTGTAGGTACCCTTTGGGTTTGCATTTTGTGCATTAATAGCCCATATTGTAAAGACTGGGGCAAAAATAAGTTTTTTAACAATTGACTGTATGGTCGGCATCTTTACAAATGGCCGCATTTTAGATTTTTGTCATGGTTGACGTGATTTTCTGAAAGACCGGGTCCTGAGGGTATATCCATGCCAATTTTGGTGCTTGTACCACAAAACGCACAGTTTGTTTGAAATATCAACAAAACTGGCTCGACAACAAATACAGTTCGACTTGGTTTCTGTCAAATATGAGAATCAAAACAGTGACGTTCTGAGTGAAAACTATTTTAACTGCTAAAATACATGAAATATCCTCAAACAAATATTATGGCTTAACTAAATCTGGTGTGATGGATAATCTAAGAAATACAAATTGATTGATTCTTTTATACCTTTTGTTTAAACATTTGCCATTTGGTTGTTTTTATTTAGTTTCAGCAGGATTGAGTAAGCCAAAACAAACCTCATGTACTAAATATTGTCTTTACAAAATGTTCATTTTTTTTTTTGGTTAAAATATCTTCTTTTGTAACTGCAGTTCCTTTTTTTACTTGTGCAAAGCTCACTTCATAACACCAACTACAAAAAAATAGTAGATCACTTCTGTTTTGTTTTTTTTTATATAAAAACTATGCAATTCCATGCATTTGATAATTGAAATAAAATAATAATTAAAAGACACAGTCCAAAAGATAAGCTGGTCTTCTGTCTAACCATCATACCTAGTCCTCAATGTGCACTGGGCACGACTCCCCATCTGTCCATCCAAAAGAAAGCAAAAGAAGGGAAGAAAGATGGAGCAGAGAGAGAGAGACAGAAAGTGTGACGACCAGGAAAAGACAGAAGGGGATAAAAAGGAGGATGGCAGAGAAGAGAAACAGAGAGATAACAAGAAGCTTTACGGCACACATAAAGGAGACATGTTACAACATCTACTAACTAGATCAAAGGAGGCTTCAAAGGGTTGAAAGGAATCAGGGTTCAAGAGTGAAGATGAAAGATCTACATGGACAATGAGCTGAAGGATCTGAATGGAGGATACAACTCAACTTCAGTGATGGCTAGAAGAGATTATATCCAAATGTAGCTTTTATTACAGTAATCTAAAGGGGGGAAAAAACAACAGAAATGTATTTCTGTGGGGCTTTTCCACAACATCCCAAAACTCATCCACTATAATTTGGGCATGAATTATCAGGTTATTTTCTGATTTATTTCACCTTTTCTCTATTACACCCACAGAAATATATTATATATTTATAAAACCTACAGGATTTTAATACAACCCTGAATTGGTAGAACAATCCCAAAAGGAGTTTACTTCACCACACCCAACAGCGTTCTAAAAAGCTTTAGTGGGCGGGACAAATTTGAGTTTTGTTAGATGAACTCAATAAAATATATATATTTCCCTAATAATGTAGATATTTGAACTCTAATTTTAAAAAAAACAGCTAATTTTTTAAATTTAGCTTGTCAATGTTGAAACAAAAAATGAAGTTTTTGAAACTAGGCAGTACGTACATTTATATGTGGACATGAAAGTCAATGGAAAATTTCAAATTTAATTATTTTCCATTACATTAAGTAGCTAAGATTTTAGAAAATAATATATAATCTATAAATTACCTCCAATTCAGATCCTTCAGCTCAAGTTTTAATGACCTACCAAGTGTGATGCAGCAGGGAGGACGAGTGATTGGAGATGAAATGAGTTTGGGGGTGGTGAGAAAAGGGGGTGTGGCTATTTTGCGAAGCAGCTCGGAGCTGGCAGACACTGAACATGAACCTCAAAACACAGAAAAGGCGGGACTTTCTGACGCACACAAACACACTGGGGCCTCAGCTAAAGGGCAACAAAAGAAAGATTATGCTAATAGTAAAATAGTAAAAGAAGGGAAACACAAAAAACAGGGATACAGAAAAGAAAGAAGGTTCCGAATCTCCATGCTATCAAAGTTTGGTCAAATAAAAAATAAAACGTCTTTGAATGTTTTCCTAGTTTACTTCTGATTTTTTTATTTTGATGTTAGCACAACTAGCTAAAGAGTCCGTAGCCCTGTAACCGCTGTCTCATGCACCCCGTACTCGTCATCACTGTCCTCAGCTCTCATTGGTTCATGTCCGACAGGTTGCCACTCACCGGCGAATCGGCTGTCGGGAGTCTGCTCGTTATCCAACCCCAAAGAGGGCGTGTCGCAGTGGGCGACGCCCTGATTGTTATTGGCCAACTCTGGACATCTGCTCCGCCCACCTGCAAGCGAGGGCAAAGGTCAAACAAGAGCAGCCAGGCACAGCGGGGCAAGGAGGATGGAGGTGGGTGGGGCAAGATGAGGGGCGGGGCCATGCTGTGGTGGTAATGAGATAGGATATTATGTTTTGGTCCACCATAGGTATTCCACTTTAGGTTTAAAAAAGTTTTTTTTTTTTTTTTAGATTATTAGGTGTTTGAAAATGTTATTATTGGTAAAGATAAAGAAAGGTAAACGTTTATCTTGTGAAGTTGTGGAAGTGATTGCTCTGTTTTAATTACTTTAAATGGGGACTGTTTAAATACATTTTTTTCTTTTTTGGGGGGGCAACAAAAAAAACAAAAAATAATATTTACAGTAGAATAGAATAGAGGCTCACTGATTTTATATAAGTTGTGAAAATGTAAGTTTTTGGTATCACTCAACCATGGATTTGAACCCACACCCCATCAGCCTCAGGGCGGACACTCTCCCACAAGGCCACTGAGTTGTTGAACATCTTACACAACAGTTTGATATATTCACATAGTGACTGAATGGGTGCTAGCTTAGCAGACATACGAACTCAGGAGCTGTGGTGAAGATGCTCGTGTGTGCATGCAAGCATGCGTCCTGTGTTTATGCAAGGCAGCAGCTCTGCTTGTTCTCGTTCTGTAACTCACTAGTGTTTCCTTTCAGCCTGAGGTGCCTTAACACAAACACCTCACACTGGGACTCATTTACAAGTAGATTGTTGAAGGTTGTCTTTGATTTTTCAGAGCACAAGTCAGGTTTTTTTTTTTTTTTTGCATACTTTGGTCGTGACTTATATGTGATTTATAAAACAACTAGCAACAACCACTAGAAGACTCTAGAAATGTGTGTATGAGTATTTGTTACTACCAGAAGCGACACTAAGTCTGACGTCGGGTTTAGTGGAATAGATAAAAAATGTTCGTTCTTGTTTCTTATTTTCTGAAATAAATTTCTCCCAAGGAAGAGACTTGGGCCGAATCCAAATTCTTCCCCTTCCTCTCCAATAGAAAGGGCATTTGAAGAGAAGGGGGTGTCTGAAATAGCTGTGTTAAGGGTAGAGCAAAGGGAAAAGCGCATTTCTTCATATAGGTGTGCTCTTAAGCACAGAAGTGTAAGTAAGGACTTGTTGTTTTAGCATTACCTCTTTAGAGTTATAAAAGTGATTTTGTTATGGATTTTCAAGAGCTAACAGCTCCGCGCTAACGTAGCTGACCGGCGACTATTGATGACATCATCGAGTGGGAGTGACGTCTGAATTTGAGGACACTGTTTTTCCATATCTCTCAGTTTGGAGGGCTAAGTAGAAGCCACAGAAGTAAGAAAAAAGAATTTGGATTCAGATTCGGCCTTATACTCCAATGTGACATATGAAGGATTTTTTTGTCCTCTTCATTATGTTTTTTTTTTTTTTTTTTTTTTCTGCTGCGACCTATTCTCTTGGACCGACTTATAGTAATACAGTACTCACATAAACCACATACCACCTGCTTCTAGTCCTGTATCTACTCTCTTGTTGGCCCGCTTTCTAATGGTGCATTCACACAGAATTCGCGTCTGCCGCCTCTCTTTTGGCACCTGTCACATTTAATTCAATTCAATGTTATTTATATTGCCCAATATCACCAAAAAATTGCCTCATTGGGCTTCATGACGGTAATTTTACAGATGCAGATAATTAGTCACAAAATATGAACAATACCTAAAGACTAAACAGACTAAATAAAACTGGTTATTTCTTCCCTTAGACCCTTCCTCCCGGTAAGGAAAGACTCCTAAAAAAAAACCAGAGTCAGGAAAAAAGAAGAAACCTTAGGGATGCTTACATGTGGGAGAGATCCTATCCCAGGACGGACAGGCGATTTACCAGGACTGTTAAAGAAAAATTAGCTTTTACTGCTTTAACGCCCAGTTACAATGGTGCTATCCTGTCTCACAGCTGGCTAAGCTCCGCGGATGGAGACAGGAGAGCCGCGGCAGCTGGCGTCCGGGTATGAGACAGCTCTGCCTCCCAGTGGCACAGATAGCTTGCACTGCTGGACCCGGTGTGGCAGCTCTTGCTATGCTGTCTACCGGGTGGCTGGCTAGGACACCGGGCTCTTTCGTTCGAGCTCCAACAGTTGACGTGTGTAGGGAGCATCCCGCCTTCGCCCAACAGTAAATAGACAGTCTCCTCACACCTCGCCGCCATTTTTAATTAATTATTTCTACACTTTGATCTAGTCACTGAAAACGTCATGTGCCCATAGCTGTCTCTGATTGGTTGACGCTGAAATCGCGCCACAGCAAATTGCTTCTTTACATTGACTTAACACTGACACATTCAGTGTGAATGCACCATAAGACTTGCATGCAGAAAACAATGAGATAGAGAGTATGAAAGCTTCAAAATGTGGCAGATACAACAGCACCTCAGTTTCAGGTGGGAAACTGACTTAATGGTTCTCCTTGGACACACAGCGGACGCACATTTGTATTAAAACTGAAGTGGAAGTCATCCAAATGCAAGTCAGTGATCTACAGACATCTCTAGGGCAATTACATCAAAAATAAAGATATAGTGCTGCTACGCCTTCCTGATTTTTCAGCTTTAAAACAATTATCGGGCAGATTCCGTAAAGTAATATGGGTTAGTGTTGGTTCAAACCTTTAGACATGTAATTTTAGTAGTAAACTAAGAGCATCTGTGCTCCATCTCACATGCTGCAGAGGTCTGCAAGGAATTGCTCCCTCTAGAGGACAACATCTGACACCAAGATTGCTTTGTTTTTAGTCATGATTCAAAGAGGCTCGGCGTCATTAGTTGTTAACGTACTCTTAAACATTAAGAGGTCTTTGAGGTTCCTAAAGGAGTAAAAGATTTGCTAGATCTTTGGGGTTAAAGAGGAAAGATGACCATCAGTTACCTTTGCCATTAGATGGGGAGGAGCAGTCGTCTTCTGCAACATCATTTCCCTGGAGAGAAAAAAAACAGTTTTGTATGATTTAGTAGAAAAAAACTTCAATTGTGCAGCTCATTTGTGTTACTCTCACCTCAGAGTCCTGTTCTTCTACAGCCATAGAGTAATTATGCGCCTTAGACTCCACAGAAAAATCCTGAATTAAAAAACAAACAAATCTTTTTGTTATTTTTTATACTTGTGTCTTCAGCTCCTCTCATCCTCTCATCCTTACCGCATCCTGCCGTGATGGTCCTCTGCTCTCAATGTGGGCATCCGGGTTCTCCACGCCCTCCACGTCTCTTCCTCCGTCGCCTCCAGGTTCGCCGTCAACCCCGGCCAGGTAGGACCCTGACATTGAGGACATGGTGTCAGTGCTGATGTGGGAGTGCTGCGAGTGGGAAGAGGCCATGGACATCACTGACTGGGCGAGGCTGCTGCTCACTGGATCTGGCAGACAGACGGACACACACATCAAAGACGGCCTCAGACTTCATTCTTTTTACTATTGACCCACGCTGGTGTGGAGAGATTTTCTTTGAAAGCAGTTTCTCTCTGAAGCAAATCCTTCAGAGCATTTATTCAGTTCTGCCTTTTAAGATTAAAGCACAATGGAGTATTAGGGCCACCATAAAAGTTAATAAATAAATACATTTATGAGAATTAAGTAATAAAATTATGAAAAAAAGTTGAAATTTTACGAAATAAAGTTATGAGAAAAAAAATGTCTAACATTTATGAAAATAAAGCCATAACTTATGAGAGACAAAAGTAATAATTTTACCAAAAAAATTGTTAAGAAAAGAAAGTCATAATGTTAGAAAAGTCATTATGAGAAAAAAAAAGTCAATAATATACAAGGACAAAGTCGTAAAACTATGAGAATAAGTCGTAATTTCACAAAAAGGAAGTACTTATGAGAAAAAGTCAAACATTTATGAAAGTAAAGCCGTACAATTGTGAGAAAAAGTTTTAACTGAACTAAACTAAAGTTATAAAGTTGTTGTTTTACAAAAATAAAGTCATTCATGTCGAAAAAAGTAAAATATTTATGAGAATAAAGCCATACATTTATTAGACAAAAGTCAGAATTTTTACTAAATTAAAGTCGTTAAGAGAAAAAAAATATATTTTTACAAAAATAAAGTTATAAGAAAAAAAGTAAAAAAATCTATAAGAATAAAGTCATGAAAATTGTGAGAAAAAAGTCATAATTTATAAAAATAAAGACGTTATAAGGAAATATTTATGAGAATACAGACATAAAATTAGGAGAAAAAAGTCATAAAATAAAAATTATAACTTCAAGAGAAAAAAATCATAATTATACAAAAGTAAAGTTGTTAAGAAAAAAGTCATAATTTTACAAAAGTTAAGTTCTTAAGAGAAAAAATGGCAAAAATCTATGAGAATAAAGTAATAAAATGATAAGGAAAAGTTGTAATTTTATGAAAATGAAGTCATCAAGAGAAAAAAGTAATCATTTTACAAAAAAAGTCATTAAGATAAAAAAAGTCACAAGTTTACAAAAGTAAAGTCATTAGAAGAACAAAAAAAAAATAATAATTTTACTAAAAAATCTATGAGAATAAAGTCTTAAAAATTATGAGAAAATAGTCAAAATTTTTGCGAGAATAGTCTTGTAGAATTATGGGTAAAAGAGTCCATATTTCATGAAAAAGTTATAATTTCATAAATTACAGGTTAAGAATTTATGATAATAATGTCATAAATTTATCAGACAAAGTCTGTTTACAAAATAAAACAACAAATATTGCGTTTCAGTTTGGGAAACATAAAAACGGATGGAGACTCACACAACCAACTCTAATTTCAAAAAAAGTATGGGAGTTTCCTTGTAACATTACAACTTTTTCTCATAAATGTTTTTTTAATGGTGGCCCTAATACTCCATCACATTCAAGAGATTAATTGTCGTTATTAAGTAAAATGTTTGATTTTTTTCTGAGGTTTAAATAAATTTAAAATAAATATATAAACCGATAAACAGGCTAGAGGAGATTCACGATTTGAGGTTGTCCATGACATTTGTGGCTTTGAGGCCTCGTCCTGCAGGGGGTGCTATAGATTTTAACAGCTCTACAAAAAAGCTATTCCTCAGTCTGCTTATATTTTAGAATTTAAAAATTATTTACTACTAAAAATAGAATGCAGTTGTAACATTTATGAAATATTACACGTTATTACACGCAACAGTTTCAGTGCAAAAAAAAAGGTGCACTTTCCTTTTATTATGAAATTACATTCAAGTACGTGAAATATGTCGATCTGTAACATCTATTTGTAATTTATGAATACCACATTCCTTGTTTGACTTTGTCTGTTTTAGTTTGTTAAAAGTTATAACTGCTGAAAACTGTGATGCAACTTTTCAAACTCTTAAAAGAATTGTCAAATAAAACAAAATGTTGCAAATTTTGCAACTATTGTAGCAACTATTCAAACTAATGTGGGAAAAGGGTCAGAATGTCTCTCCTGCAGCTGCTGCAGGCAAAGAGGCACACAAAAGGTTAATACTGTGACTCAGAATACATCGTAGGCTTGAAGTATTGTTTTTTGTGTGTGTTTACCTTCCGGCGAGGTGATTGTGGAGGAGAGTGGGGTACCAGTGCCGGACGACTGGTCGATGGCTCCAGACGAGGAGAGAGTTAAGTTCTCGCTGTCTGGAGTCACTCCACACTAGAAGAGAAAAAAGCAGCAAACTGCATCATCCAATGGAGTCAACTCTGCTGGAGGAGCAGCATTTGGCATTTCCTCCAATATTTCACAGAAGATTGCTTCAATATTTATGAAAATAAACCAAGTCTTTAATATCAAAGTGTATTTAAATTCTGCACTCTTACTGTTTTCCTTTTAAACCCGTCTGGTTACATTTTAACCCACGTAGTCATAAAAACAAGCACAAACAAACCTCCTGCTGGTCCGCTGCCACTTTATGGCGACAGGCGTCTGATTCACTGCAGCATTTCTCATCCTCCTCCTCAGGAAGCACAGAGGAATTCTGGGAAATAGACCTACATAAAACAACAAAGTCAGCTTGGTGGTGGACAAATGGTTTAGAAAAGGAAAAATACCAAGAAACTAATGACATTTCAACACAAAAACAGATCAATGAGCGTTGGATCAGGAAGAGGAGAAACTATTTATTGCAAATAAACTTTTTTTTTTCTAAAATCAGGCTCACTTTGAAGCACTCTTCTTCAGCTTGAGGCCCTGACTGGAGTTGGGGTGGTCGAGAGTGGAGCAGGCTGGAACCGGGTGTGGTTCGCTGCTGTACGGAGGCAGCGCTCCGGTCACGTGGCTGGGACCGGAGTGCAGAGGAGCAGGAGCCACGGACGAGGTGTTTAGGGGCCCATTGAGAGCCTCTAGGAGAGAAACCGCTTCGTAGCCTGGAGGGATGTGCTCAGACGCCTGCAAGAGGAGACGGTGGGCAGGTTAAACCACCAAAACCGATCAGAGGAAAACAAAAGCAGACTTTGGCCTCACCGAGTGCTCCTCGGAGTCTGAGGTCTGAGAGGTGATGACGGGGTTAAAGCTGGTGGGGGATATGGGGCTGAGCTTTTTCCTCATCGCTCGGATCTGCAGCAGAGCTCTGAATGCTGAAGACAGAAAGGAAAAATAGGTCTGAATAACAAATTTGTTAAAACACATTTAATTTAATTTTACAAGTTTACACATGAATGATTTTAAATAATTACATGTAAATATAGTTCCTTAATTTCATGAAAAATTATGATAATCAATTCAAAAACCTTTTTTCTGTGCTTAAATATTTGTCAGTTTATGCCTGAAAAAGTATCTTCCCAAGAAACGCCACTTTACTCAAAAGAAAATGTGAATTACTTACATGGAAAAGTTAATAAAAATAATAATAATAATAATGTAAAAAAAATATTTTTTCTTTTAAGAATGCACACATAAATATATTTACATTGTTCTTTTTATTACAATTTCATTCAAAAAAACTCAATATTTTCATTAAAATATTCATTTCAGTCTTTTCTTTATACATAAATCAAAGAATAGAACAAATAAAGAACTGGATCCTGGAATCAAAGTATGAACTGTTTTTTTTACACTTAATTCATCAAAGTTGCTATTTTTTATTGATAAGAAAGGAAAACTCAGATGCTTGTTAAAAAAAATGTAATATTATTCTAAAAAATATTTCCAAATATCCTGCAGAAGTTCCTATGAATGTGAAAAACCTTTAAATGACTTGTTTTCACTCCTCTGTTCAAACCAATAAGGGGGTTTGTGCTTGTTTTTAAATTTATGTTATGTTTTGTTTGCCTTCACTTAGTTCTGCTTGGATTTCTGTCTCGAGTCAGAGACAGAAAAACAGACCCATACCATCACACTTCCTCCTCCGTGTTTGGTAGCTGCTATCACACAATGTGGAGCTATCCTCTCGTTTTATTGGCATTTTACAAAGATTCTGCATCATAACACTTCGTTCTCCAGTAGCTCAGTGTTTTCTGGCTCAAGAAAGCTTTCTTTATCTTCTTCTTACAACTATCCTCATCATCCCTGCAGCTCCACGTCTTCTCTTCTCTGTCCAAACTGAGGCTGGCTTATCGTTACCCACAATAAAGCTGTTTTTGAAGCTGTTTTGACTATCATGCAGGTGTTAACTCTCAGGAACTTGTCCTCTGGTTCAGTTATGACTAAAGATTCGCCAGACCTCTTCCTGTTAGTCTTCCCTTAAAATCTGAGCACCTTAGAAAGGCAAAAGTAACCAACTACCTTACTTTCTTAGCTATTTGTGAGAAAGATCTGAACTTTTCAGTGTGTTACTATGGTCTACCTTTTTTTAATGGTTACTTCATTTTTCTTGTTATTTTATAACAAATAGCTCCAGCAGCACAATACAGGCCCCCAAAATATTACTTGAGTGTTGGGACAACTTTTGACTTTGCATCCTATTAATGCACAGTAGAAAGGAGTTCAGTTCCCCATGAGAGGAACCACAGTGTTTTAACTGTTTCAGACTGTCTTTCTTGGAGAGGCATTTTGATGTTTAATGTTTCATGAATATGTTTCATCAATGCATTGTAGTTGAGATTTTTCGAAAGCCTAATTTGTGAACAGATAATATTAATCTCTTAAGCAAGAAAAAGGCTAAATTAAGCATCAATAAATCCTAAAATCCCACTCAAATCCTCTTTTGTAAAAATGTTCCTAGTGGTCTTTTAGTTTTGATGACCTTTTTAGCCAAAATAAAAAAAAAAAAAAAACTTTCATTTTCCAGGATATAGCTTCTGCAGAGAAGCAGGATTTCATCAAAACTTCCCTTTGGAGTTTTAGGCGGAACTGTTGGCATGGAGTAAGCCTGCCCCTACTTCCCATGATCCTTCCTATTGATCCTCAATATTAGAGCTGTCCAGCCGTACAGTTTTGATCCAGATACCAGCTCAGACAAGGAAATTAAGATGGATATGAATCTAGTCGTCTACAAGTGGATGCATCAGAATGATGCAAAGAAATAGGCTCTTATTTAAACAGTATCTTTCCATCTGAAGCTGATTCATAATATTTATGATAAAGGAATACTTAAAAAGTAATTTGAAGCTTAATTTTCTTTACATATGTCCTCAATCGTTAGAAAAAAAACACAAGAACAAATAAAAAACACAATTTTCATAGAAGTGGGTCTTGAGTTTGAGAGACAAACTCACGCAGTCTGCAGATGGGACAGCAGTTGGCCTGGTACCGCAGCGTATCTGCACAAGCGTTGCAGAGACACAGATGTCTACAAGGCAGGATGAGTGTGTCTCGCACATCTGACAAACACACAACGCACTCGGCGCTGTTGTCACTGATCTCATCATCAGCAACCTGCAGATGAAAATCCAGATTTCAAAGAGTCATCCCACAAAAAAAACAGCAACAGTCAAATCTGAGAGTCTTTCATCTACCTTTGATTCCTGACTGTTGTATTTGTTCTCTATCCCATAGATTTCCTGCAGCAGGTAGCTCACTCCATCCACCTGGGACAGGAGCACAGAACGTTCAAGAAGAAAAAGGAATCTTTTTGTTTTTCCAAAGCATTAAAATGCAACAGTTCAATTCTATAGCACTTTGTTGATCCCTGAGGGGAAATTAGAAAAGAAGGAAGGAAGGGAGGAGAGAGGAAAAGCAGGAATATTTACCACTTGTTTCTGCTTAAGAGGCTTCACACAGTAGCTCCCATCCATGTGCTGCGAAAGAAAAGAAAATATTTCATCAATTTAATTCAATTTCTTTAATCGATTAGATTAACATGCCCTTTTATTCTGTTTAATAAAATGTGATTTATTCAGCTTTGCAGATCAAATACAATCTTTTCCCATTCAGTTTGCATCAAAATGCAATAGCAACAAATGTGTAATTTAGGTATGAGGCATACAGTATAAAAACTACAGGGCAAAGAGGACAAAAAAATTGGCAAGTATTTAACTTTTTTTTTATTATTTAATACAGTATTTTTCCAAAAATAAATACATAAAAAAAGGGTTACCCAATAATACTTACTGACTTTTTTTGTTTAAAGTAAAAAAAAAATCTAAATTTAGTCAAAGTGTGTTTATGTGAAAGTTAAACGGTTAAATTTTTCCCTCCACATGGCCATCCTGGTTCCTCCTTCTTACCTTCTCAAATGTAGCCAGCAGTATGTGAGAATGGCCCAAGTGCTCTGCAATGACACAAGGGAAATATTCACTTGAACGTCCTCATCCATCACTGAGTGTAAACATCCCAGCTCACCGTCTCCTTCGTCTACCACAGCCTGCACAACCATGGGAAAGATCTCCTTGTCCACGTCAAAGAGGAGCTGAGAGGGGGAAAAAAAATATATCGGAACTGATCCCAGAGGATCCGCGCTGAAGCATCTGGTATAGCATAGGTGAGCAGAAAGCGGCGCCTTACCTCCTCGTCAGCCCATTCGCTGAGGTTGACGGTGTGCGAGGGCAGACAGAACTGCTGGCACACCCCCCTCTTGAAATGCACCGTCTCAGACTGCAGAGAGCTGTCCTGGGGCAGGTAACTGCAGGAAAAACATGAAGGAACAATAGATGAGGGGTTCATCAATATGATCCCAGTACTTTTATTATCTGAAAAATGAAAGGAAAGTCTGTTAGGCTGTAAAAATGTGAAAAGTAAAAGTACTTTGTGCATTAAAACCCACAAAAGGCTTATGTTTAAACTAGTCAATTTTATTGATTAAAATCAGCATCTTGTGTTAACATACTGTGCAGCCCTTTGGATTTTCTAAAAATCCGCTTTACTTACACTGGCACTCCGTTGTGAAACTCCTCTATAGCCTGGTAATAGATGGTGATGGCCACCTGTGTGTCCGCATCAAAGGTGAACTCTACGTTGTAGCAGGCCCGGTTTTTTCCCGCCGCCTCGTCACCTGGTAACTTAAGGTCCTCGCTGCACCTGTGGGAGGAGTCAGGAGAAGGAACCATTTCCTAATTTTGCTTTTTTTTGTTCAGTTTTCTGTCACAAACACATGTAGAACCCACAGTTACAATAAAAAAAATAATTGTGTAGATGCTATTTTTTAAAATTCTAACAATATCACCAACAGTGTGGTTGTGTTTGTCCCCTCAGAGACAGAAAAATGTACCTCACAAGCCGCAGTGTGTCCTTCCGAATGTTTATAAGGCTTCGTAGGGTTTTTACTGGTTCCTGAGGTGGAGGAGCGGGATATGGGAACTGAGGAAAGAAGGAACAGCAAATTATAGATGTAAAATACATGTCAAGGGACCTAGAAGTGCTGGCATTTATGTTTTCTCCCCCACACTAAATTCCTCTCTGAACCACATCGAATTCAGAGCAGTGCGGTGACCGCGGCTGCTCCCGGTTCAACCTTAACACAGTTCGGACTGTCAGCATGGATCTGGTGGATGCTGACAAGTGCTGAGCTGGAGCAAAAAAATCTGCTCTGCCAGTGGCTTTCCAGGGTCAAAGCTGACACTCCAGATCCTGATTTTTTTTTTTTTTTTTCACAAAAAGGGACCACGAGGGAGTAATTTATGTCAGGGAAAAAAATAAAAAACTAAAATAAAACGTTCAAACATGACTTACTGCGCTGTTCATTTCCCGTATTTGAACCCTAACGCTGCTGAGTTGGTGTAAAAGGAGAGCTGATCAGAGGAGGAGAAACATGCAGGATGTGGTCAGCTACCTCCACACTACAACCTTTCATCTGTGGCCTAAAAGTGTGTTTGGGAGCTGGCGGACGGCACCCCACTCAGCACCGTAACACATCTGGGCTCAGTGTGGGTGAAGCCAGTAAACCCCACAAACAAACAGAGGAGCGTGTGAAGAAAAAGAGCCATTCATTTTAGCTTCACCTAAACACTGTAGGGCTTTATTGCAGGATAAAACATTAATTCAATTACATCAACAAGCAGGTAATTCATGATTTATTTAGATTTTTAAGTTAAAATAATTATTTGTTTAATGAGTTTTCTTATGGCCAAACTGAATAGTTCAATCGACTGCATCATAAAATACAAATGCAGGTGTGCATATAAAAGCAGTCTATGAGAGATGAAAACACATTTTTAGAAAATGTGAAGCACATTTCAATGTTAGGAGACAGGAAACGCTTTGGTCCATTCCTGTTTGTAACTTAAATATGGAAACTTGTGTGCCGTGAATGGAACCTCTGCAGATAATTTAGCAAATAGGTTGTACTGTATAATGATGTACGGTGTAACGAACATCTTTACTTCATTATGGAAATTGGAAACTATAAAGTATTACATCAGAGATGGGTAACGTCACCAGAAGGAGGGATACGGTCCACCAAGCCAAAAACCTGCTGTTTGGATAAAGATGGTATGATCAACCATCACCTATTTAGGAATTTTGAACAAATCACACATTTAAAAGAACTTACTTAAATTCTTTAAAATCAAAAAAGTCCAGTTGACTCAGTCAGATTGAGAAAAACATTATTTTTTGATTGGTTTGCTTTCACACTGTACTTTTAAGTCCAGACCAAACTGTCTCAGGACATGATGCAGTTATAATAACAGATGTTAGGGGGCGATATTGCTAGAAAAAAATCCCTTAGCACGGGGTGACAAACTCAGTCGCACAGGGGGCCAAAATCCAAAACACACCTTAGGTCACGGGTCGAACAGGATAAACATTTATTGAACACTCTAAAACTACATTTTTTAAACTTTAAGAATGTAACTTTTAATATTATTAAGAATAAGAGAATAAAAATTTCTTCCCCCAAGTAACGTCCCAACGATGCTTGACGAGTGATAGATCAAAATCTCTAGAAGGATATTAAATTTGTAGATGGTACCAAAGGTGATTTTTAGTTTGGAAAATTCAAGATTGGGTCTTTTCCCAAGGTCAAAGGTCAACAAAACTTTGGCTGTCATTTTAGATTGAAGTTGGCGGTATGTGTGTGGAAATTTGTGAAGAAAAAAAAGAAGTATTATCCCATCGTGCAGGAAAATGGGAAAATCTCAAATTTTACACTGCTACAAAATGGCCGCCAAGCTGTAGGTCCTGTAGCTATCCCATAATAATTTCTTAGCTTCTTTGTTTTCATTTGTGGATTTTGAGCCCCATAAGAGATTTTCGCCCCAATTTTTTGCTCTGATGTCATTATGTTTGAATGGGGTCGTTCACTAGGTCGAAAATTCATTTCCACAGAGTGCTAGGTGTGTTTTTTGGTGAGTTTTTGAGAATTTGGTGGGTTTTTCTAAAAGTAGAATTGTGAAAACAAAATGGTCCTTGAAATCCAGTACTGCTGCAGGCCAGAATTAACAAAACATTTCTCATCCTATGTAATTTGGCTTTAATTTCTGCGATAGATTCATATTCTGAAGGATTTTTTTTAAAACTCACTGTCATGTAATGAGATGTTAGGGAGTTATTTCAGTCTGGAACAATGTGTTTAGCCAAGCAAACCAACAGATCCACCCACAATGTGGTTAGAACTCTTATTTAGTCTTTGTATGTTTCAGGCAGGACTTTCTGAGAAATCCCTAAATATAGCCTCATCCATTATCATATTTGCCAAGCTGTGCAGGAGACGGGGGACAGAACAAGAGCTGTTAGCTTTATGATTCCAAAGCACCATCTGTTTGGAAGCTACCACACATTACATAAGGGTGTTAAAGCATCAAACACACATTCAAACCAAAACCAGAGAGAAAAAAAAAAACTATCACCAGCTGAATCCAGCGGGATTATGAACACCCACATAATAGGGAAAAATAATTTCCCTCCTAATTTTATTCCCTGTCTAGACAGAAACACTGAGATTTCTGAACAGAATAAAAAAAACTGCTTTGTTCTTCGATCAGCTCGGTTTGATGAGCAGCTCTCATTAGGATGACCTTCAGGTGACTGATTGCGTTTCATCAAACCTTCTAGTGGAGGACGCTGCCACTTGTCAGTCCCGGCAGATTTCCATTTTACCTCTAATGGCTTTAATTGGATGAACCACGTTTCAATCAGCAACAGCTTGAGCGGCTGTTAATTAACTCAGCACAAGTCAAGAAGTCAGCAACACGTTTTCATATCCAAACTTCTCTACACATCTGAACCAACAATGGTAACTAAACTGTTATCATTATTCTTTTAATTAAATCTATTCATTTGAATATAGGGCTGTAACGATTAATCAACTTAATCGATTAGTCGATTTATATTCCAGATTGATCAAATCTACCTATACAATTATAAAATCATTTCAAGATTAAATAGATCAATATTGGAAAACATTTTGATTTAAATAAGCCGGTAGGTTTATTTTACTATAACGTCAAAACGACCAATTTCCAAATGAGAAGACAATACAGTAATGCTGCAAATTACATTTAAAAATGTTCCGTTTGTATTACTTCGATGTGGAAAAGCAACCAACTTTATGAAACTAAAATGTGTATGGAATTCTTCTTTACTTGTTTGATCGTTCACATTTGATTTAGTCTTGAATATCTTGAAGAAATACAAGGAATCTGGTAAACTTCACCTGTTCAGAACCAGGTATTTATCTCTAAATTAACTTGGATAAAGTTTTGGCTAAAGATATCCCGGATCGATTTTAGGCCAGTGAATTAGATTGCTCAAAATGAACTAGGTGTGCCACGATTAGTCGATTAGTCACGACTATATCGCCTATTAAAATAGTCGATGACTAATTTAATAGTCGACTATTTGGTTTTTTTTTTTTTTTTTTTTTTTTTTTTTTTATATCTTAAAACTATGGTGCTTTCTAATGCCACGTTTTCCACTGTCTGTGACACACGCGTCCAGGTCAGTAGTGATGTCACAGGAAGTTCTAGGAGGGCCAACTGAGCTTGAAAGAGGGAAACATAAAGAAAAAAAATGCAAAAATGTCCAACGCAATATCTGGTTAAGATGCGTGTTTTATACCCGGTCTATGCACGATCTGATTAGTCGACTATTAAAATAATCGTTTGTGGCAGCCCTAAAATGAACCAACTAAATCGTATTGGCAACCATATATTCATATTTGAATCGAATCCCTGTTTGAAAAGAACCCTACTATTTCAAATCCATAAAAATTACAGAAACAAGTCAGTGATTTGACACTCACCGCTACTGGTCTGGTCCCCAGGAAGTTTAGATCTGTGTTTTCCCCAAACAGGTAGCCCTCTGGATGGGTGGAGTCAAACTTCTCTCCACCCATGATGAAATGATTGGCGAAGTAGCTCCCTGAAAACACAGACTCAGGTTTAAACCAACAGCTATGACGACTCAGAGAAAACATACAGCTTTTCAAATGTTTCAGTTCTAAGTTTCTGAATTTAGAAGCCAAATTCATTTTATTTTGAAAATCTAAGGGAAAAATATGTTATTATTGCTGTTAACGCTTTGAGGTTTTTTAAGCAATGATGAAAAAAAATGACTTGAATGGAAGGAAAATGTATGCATCACACTTTAGGAAGTGACATGAAATATTTGCCTCGCACCAAAAAAGAACCCAGCTTTATAAATAAACCAAATAAAAGAAGGAATATTCTTTCATTTTATTCATAATAATAAGAGAAAAACCTATTAAAAAGAGTGCTAAAAGTTGGGTTATGTGAGCTTTTCCACCTGTTTACTGGACCCCGGTTGATGACAACACTTCACAAACACTTTGCTTTCTAATCACATGGCAGGCTGATATCATAAGACTCTAATGGACGTTTGTGGTCTTTAAATACATGTTGGGCAGCCATAAAGTGATGTTTCCCTTAGGAAGACATCACACGTCTCAGTCCACTCATACTGTGTTGGCTTTTCCCAAAGGTTCTGCTTGCTTTAAGCAGTGACGGAGCATTGGGGACACAAAGCCCGAGTGATGAAGCTCTATGACTTGTTTCCTCGTCACCTTCTTATTTACGGCAGGTGGCGGGAGAGGTGAGCCGGGCTCAGGCTTTGTCATCAGATCCCGCCGGCAGGAACTGAGGCTGACAGATTGGTTTCACCGGCGGCAGCAACCGCCACCGCTTCTGCTGCAGGGCCTCAAGGATTGTTGAAATGCAAATTCATCCAGCTGCTGAGGTGGCGGAGGCAGCCACAAGGAAACACGATTTCCCCCGTTGATGTTTTTTTTTTTTTCAGAGAAATCTGAATCCAGGTGGCTTTTTTATATCCTATTTTGGGTCTGATATTTATTTGATTGTCAGCTGCAGATTTCAAAAGCCTCATTCGATCAAGCTGAATGTCATTTTTGACATTAAAACAGGATTAGGGCTAAAGCCAGACAAAGAGCTGAACACGGTGAAATGTCAGGCTGAAGATAAACAGGTCGCATTGTGATCCAAGGAAATATTTTGGCGTGTCAAGTGGACAGGAAGAAACCTTTACTACCATAAAGTTCCATAAAGAGAGTACTTTGATCTAAAAGGTCATGCAGGACAAAAAAAACACGTGAAGGAGTCCAACAATGTCTGATAAGGCAATTTTAAGACCCTAGTACTGGTTTATTATGATGGAAATACAGCTTGAAAGTGAGGGAAAGGTGTTTCTTTCCTGGAATTATGCTGGATTTAGTTTAGTAAATGAAAAAAAATAGGTTTAAAACTTCTAAAACATAGAGAATGCAATGTTCATAACAGAAATACATAATTCTGCATAAAATACAACAGCTAACCTACTTTTTGGCATGTTTTGAGTCATCTACAAGTCACTTGGTGACACTAATTCAACATTAGAGCTTTACTGAGGCAATACCCATTTGTACTACTGTCTTTTAAATTTAGATTTCTTTCAATTTAAAATATTTGTGATGGAAAACAGAAATTCTTCAGAGATGATGTATTCAAATCCAAATGGAAGCTGGCTTTAACTATAGTTTAACTGTTACATTTTGGACATATATTTATTGTATATGTAAGTATTTATTTATCACTTTATAATATATGCAAGTTAACTAAAAACATCAAAATGTAGCTTATTTCCATAAATGAATACATTCTATAGTTTTCTTTGGTTTGATTTATTATGATGGAAATATACCTTGAAAGTAATGTAAAGGTACTGCTTTCTCAAAATTCTGGTGGATTTCATTTAGTAAATAAGAAAAAAAAATAGGTTTAAAAACTGCTAAAACATATAAAATGTTATAACAGAAAAACATAATTCTGCAGGAAATACAATAGCAAGGATAATTTTTAAGTGTTTTGTGTCATCTACATGCCAGTTGCTGACACTATCACAATATTATTTAATGAGGCAATGCCAATATGTGCTATTGTCTTATAAATTTGGATTTCTTTTTTTATCTTTTCAGTGATGAAAAACAGGAAATCTTCAGAAATCATGCAATCAAATCCTAATGGAAGCTGGTTTTGACTTTAGTCAAATTCTTTTGGACACATGATTATTGTACATTTAGGTGTTAATTTATTACAAATAATAATTTAACGTTAACAATTATGAACATGTAGCTGTTTTCTATAAATTAACAAATACTGATTTGGCTTGGTTAAATTTGGTTTGATTTATTATGATGAAAATATGCACTGAAAGTTGAGGGAATGTTTTGCTTCCCTGAAATTATGCTGAAATTAATTTAGTAAATATATATATAAAAAAACTTAATAAAAAATAATTTTGTGGAAAATACAACAGCAAAGCTCATTTTTGACATGTTTTGTGTCAACTACCTCTCAGTTTGTGACACTATTTCAACATTATAGCTTTATTGAGACATACCAATTTGTGCCATTGTCTGCTGTCTTTAAATTGAGATCTTATGAATGTTGAAAAATGAAATTTCTGAGTTATTTTTGGTTTGGTTTGATTTGATTTATTATTAATAAAAAAATATGCCATGAAAGTAGGAGGGATGTTTTGCTTCCCTGAAATTATTCTGGATTTCATTTAGTAAATATAAAAATAATCATATAATACAATTATATAATCAAAACTTCTAAAATCACATAATCACGTCAAACTGTAATATTTTCACATTTTATGTCAGGGCATTTATTCATTACTTAAAAATATGTATAAATGTAACTAAAAATAAATTATCAAAATGTAGCTGTTTTCCATAAATGAATAAATACTAAATCGTTAATATTTGATTGTTTTTGTTTGATTTATTATGATGAAAATATGCTGTAAAAGTTGGGGAAATGTGTTGCTTTTCTGGATTAAATTTTGTAAATTGAAATACAGGTTTAAAAGCTGTTAAAGTTTGATTTCTTTTTTTAAGATAATTGAGGGTCAGGTTGATGCCCTGCAGGCCTGTCAACTCTCAAGGTATGACGGAGGCTGTTCTCCCCTCCAGCGTTCGACCGTCTGAATAAATCATCTGCAGTCCTCCTTGTGGAGCCATCTCCCTCCTCGCTCCGACCTGTTGTCCGATTTCTTACCGGATTTCGGGGGGTAGCGGTAGACTGAATTGGAGGGGATATCCACTTCTTCCACGCCTATGTTCTGTCTGCTCGTTAAAGCTCCCATTTCCAGTCAAATGAACGCCGCACGGCGTGACGGGGCACCTCAGAGCCGCTTCGAGCGCCGCGTCTCTTTATTCCCGATCATTTAATCCAGTTCGTGCTGCCCTGTCCATTTCTGTCGGGTCCAAGCCCCGCCGTGAATGTGACCGTCCCGGGGATTAGTCCTCGTTCTCTGCCTGCTTATCTCTCTAACCGTGCAGCCGGTTTGGAAGCAGAAAGGCGTCAAATAATAAAAAAGAGGGGGGGGGGGGCTCTTATGGTGCGCCGCAAGAACCGATGTCCATCAATCGATCGCGTTCACCGGGGAGTCCATGACACAAAGCCCGCTCGGCATCTCCCAGGCTGGGTCTTCGCTGTGGATGTTGATGGGAGTCCACCCGGCGCTCGTCGCTGGATCATGTCAGAGAGGTCTGTGGCTCCCCATGACGTCAGACAGGCACAAACCCGGACCGTGGTTTTTGCGCAGTCCCCCTTTCTCCAGCACCCGCTCTAGTGACGGCCCTTCAGAACGTGACCTTCCTTCTACGCCGACTTGTGCTGCTGGCAGCTCACGCCGCAGTGCAGAGGATCACAAATAAATACAGTACGATCAAGTGTGGTTTTCAAAATATTAAGGCTGTTTTAAGAAAATTAATAAATAACTTTGATTTAACTAATCATGAAATATAAACAGCCTGTCAACCGAAAAACGGTTAACTTTTAAAAGAAACAAAGCCAACGAAATAGCGGTTCATTGTTGCTTTTGTTCGTGTACCACCCCAGGCCGCTAGGTGGCAGTGTGATAGTTGGGGGTAAAAAGAGGCGGTTGTCAAATAGCCAATCAGAAGCTTCCAACGCGGGCGCAAAAAAAAAAAAAAGTGGAAAAGGAAACGTCGATGCCGCCATTTCACGTGAAAAGCAGCGCGTGAGGAAGTGCGTTAACGGGGCAGTATTTACTCTAAAAGATACATTTAAATTGGATTATTTTCCACTCGCTGTGGATGATAAAGATAAAATAATTTTATCTTAAAGTAAAAGCTCCCGTTTCCAGTCTTACCGGGCCTTTCCTGGTCGTTTGAGGCGAAGAAAGATGAGTTACGGAAGGCCCCCGCCAGACGTGGAGGGAATGACCTCCCTCAAAGTGGACAACCTGACTTACCGAACTTCGCCGGAGACTTTGCGTCGGGTTTTTGAAAAGTACGGTCGCGTGGGTGATGTTTATATCCCCCGGGACCGTTACTCCAAGGAGAGCCGCGGCTTCGCGTTCGTAAGGTTCTTCGACAAGCGTGACGCCGAAGACGCAATGGATGCCATGGATGGCGCGCTCCTCGACGGGCGAGAGCTGCGAGTTCAGATGGCCCGCTACGGTCGACCACCGGACTCGATGTACAGCAGGAGAGGACCCCCTCCTCGCAGATATGGAGGGTACGGACGTAGATCCAGGAGGTAATTTAGGAATGGAGCCGCTAGTTAAGTTAACGAGCTCCAGCGAGCACATGGTGCCGCAAGTGAAAGTAGGTCGAGATCGAGGCCTACTCTGTTTATTTGACTAATGCTAGCTACTTTTGGCTAGCCTTGCTAATTCTTTATTTGCGCGTTAGTAAATGAATTTTACATCCATTTTAGTTAATTTACAAATATTTAAATATATATAGATAATGTATTGGTAAATATAGTCTAAATACTCGTGTCCACACTCTTGAACCAGACTAGCATTGTGATTGTGTCCAAATTCCCTCCCAACTACCAACTAGTAAAAGAAAGTATACTGCTGGACCGTGTTGGTAAAAATATTAATCTTATAATAGTGAACATCTTACGAAAACTAAGAATTAACTGTGTTCTGGGGATGAAACTTAAATCATTTGTACAAAAAAATCGAAAAATATTAGTTTCACGTGAAAAATCTTTGAAGTGTAGTCAATTAAGTGAGCATCAGTGCACAATTTTTTATTTTATTTTTTTTTGGCAGTGGCTTCCGGGATTTCTTAACTATTTGCAATTTTGTAGAGTTTTCTGGATCTACAATTACAAAACCACGTGGTCTAGAAATTTCCCGGATTTTTTTTGCGTGAAACTAGACTGCCTCAATTCTTTTTAGACTGACAAATATGGACCACAATGCATTGCGTTTGACCAATTTTTTAATGCGGAAAAAGTTTTTAAAATATTTTTTAATAAACCATCCAAGTTTTGATCCTCAGAACACAGTAGATTCATAAATATTTTTGTGTGATGTTCATATTTATTAGTTTTTTTTTTTACTTTTAGTAGATAGGGAGTAGAGAAAGAATTTGGACAGGGCCATGGGTTTGGAAAGCTTCACAAAATGGCAAAAGTACTATATTGTACTCTAGCTAGTGGATGACAAAGGATTTTGGACACAGCACATGTTTCTGCTAAACTGTTAACTTACTCACCTACTTTTTTTCAAATATCCAGTCGTTCGGCCAGCCCCCGTCGACGCAGGCGCAGTCGAAGCCGCTCCAGGAGCCGAAGCCGTTCCCGATCCAGGAGCCGCCGCCAGTACAGCCGCTCCAGGTCCAGGTCCTATTCCCGGTCAAGGTCAAGATCCCGTTCGAGATCCAGATCCAAGTCCAGGTCCAAATCCAAATCCAGAACCCCCAAACGGAGCAAGTCAAAGTCCCCCTCCAGGTCTCGGTCCCGCTCCAAATCTAAGTCCAAGGCCAAGAGCCCAACGCCACCATCCAAGAGAGAGTCGAAGTCCCGATCCAGATCCAAGTCTAAATCCAAATCCAAGAGTAGATCAAAGTCTCCAGAGGACAACGCAGCAGAGTCTTAATGTACTCTTGGACGCATCATCACGGTATTCAGGGGCAAGGGGGGTAATCCATTTAAAAATTTTAGAAAAGCACCAGTCACAGCTGTAAATTAGAAGTTATCTTAATTTGCATGCAACCAAATCTTCAGTCATTTTTAATAGTAGGTTTGAGATCATTCTGAAAACAATGGCATTTGTTTGTGCTTTATTTTGTTGTCAAATTTAAAGCACAAATTGTCATTGGAAGGGATGGTTACAGACTTCAAAGGGGTGTGGCATATTACACATGTACCTGTTTGTTTGGGGGAGGGTTGGAACATGGGATGTAAACTCAAAACCTTCACTTAAATGTGGAATTCTTTCCTCCAAGCTGCTGAGTCCTGTTTGCAAAGAGAGGAGGAGATGGGGGTGTTGCAGTTTGAGAGCAGTTAGTGTGTGACCCGCCCATGTGACCTGCCCGTTGCTGAGGGCGATGGCAGTTTCTAAGGAACAGGCCACCAAGGCAATGGTGGTTGCTGCTGAGCAGGTCGTCATGGCGGTGGTTCGGGCTGTCAGTTGGTGTGTAAGGTGATGTGGTGAGGTACGTTCACGGGGACCGCAGGCAGCCGCACTGAGCTGTGTTCCCACTTGCATCTGTGGTTTTATCTGCCTCTCACAAAGAGATGCAAACCCCAAGGTTTGTTTATAACACATGTGCCGGAGTTTCTATTGGGAAGAACCAGGCAATGAAGAGTATGATTTTAGGTTTGTTAAAAAAAAAAAAATGAATACATGTATTGAATGTTAGTTTCAGAAACCAATACTTCATTTAAATATTGAGGTCAGATTCAGGACTTTACATGACTGTCTAGTTTTGCTCTTGCTAACTCAGCTGTTTCCTTCCTTTCAGGTTGCTCCCCTTTTGAACCTTCGATGACGTCAGGAACAGTCTCACATTGAGCAAGCGGACCCTACTTTAACAGCTAAATCCTGACAAAAAGGTTATTGGATCTTGGTCTAAATTGCTTTAAATGTATATTTTTATGTAATCTGCTATTGTTGTTAAAGCTGAGCATATTCAAAGGGATGTATGAGGCAAATTAGCAAACATTTCTTTTTCTTGATGAACCCATTGTTTAGGGTAGATATTTGATGGAAATTCCTCAATTTCTGTTTGGTTTAAGGTTTAATTTTAGATTTACTGTTAATAAAAAGGGTGGTTGTTGTTTGGAATATTGACTCTTAAATTTTCATTAAAAAATGCCTTGCTTTAAAGTAAGAGGCCACTTAATTTGTCGATAGGAAAGTCGAGTAGCTTCTTATTTCTTCTCTGGCAGATTTTCTTTGTTTTCTGTCTGATCAAAGATGCTTTCCTATAACTAACCCTTTTTCTTGTGTATCTTTTGTGCACTAGGCGCAGTTGTGTAGCAGTTGAGTAATGCTGGTTAGCTGTTAAGATGCGGTGCAGTGCGCTGGTGACATGGTGTGGCGTGTTGCGGTGCAGAGTGCCCGGTGCTGTTCCGGGGCTCGACCCTTCGCTGCCGTATGCCGGTTTGTAAGCTCACAGGTGTGGCAGATCATCCATCCTCTCCCGTTTTTTGTGACCACCCCCTCAATGTTGTGCAGATATCTTCTCTTCACTCTCCCCTTCCTGTCTTTCTACTCTTTTTGCTTCCTGCTCCTTCTGTACTTTGTCCACTGTTTTAATGCTCGCTTTGGAAATGAATCCCGTTTGATTCCTAGTGAAGGGTTGAAAAGTCAGCGTTGCTCCCAATGGAAAATTTTTCTTTTGTGTACTGCATTCCTTTGTGAACTTCTCAAATGTCTTGTAATTGCTTCAGGTAAAATTCAAATAAAAAAACTTTGGAAATTAATTGCCTGTTTCTCTGTGTGGTTATTTTGTACTCTTACTAATGTAAAGTGGATTTTTTTAAATGCAAAAACTATCGTCTCCAATTTCCCAAAGAAAAACAATGAAGGTTTATAAATCAACCGTGTTCTGTTGATGAAAACTTGGATGCTTTCAAAAGATGCAAAGACATTTTACACTTATAAACATAACTTATTTTTTCAGATAAACTTTTCAAACGTATCGCATGAGTGTTGATGCTCACGTTTTCTGCAAAATGGTGAGAAATATTGAAGCTATGCTGCTGTACATTTTTGAGCAAGCTGAGACATGGAAAAACAAAGACATTAGTGGATCTATTTGCAAATTAATGTATCAGAATTGAGCTGATCAAGGAGACTTTGATCTACTCATTTGAGTTGATGCATTAAGAGCTTATTTTGTAGAGTTTGTTTTGTGGTGCATCTGGTTTCTCTTATTTTGCTAAAACAAAATCATTTTTTGTAGAATTCCTTGAGGATTCTACTAATTCATAGTTTACCATTATAAATTTAGTAATCCATTAGAACTGTGGTTCTTAATCTTGGTGTTCTGTATGTTTCTGTGATTTGTTCATCTCTTTTTTGCTATTTTAAAAAAATATTCTACTGCAAAAAGCAGCAATGTTTACGTTCCTAAACAAAGGAAGATTCATTTTATCCTTTAAGACCTTTAAAACACACTTATAAGTTTGATAAGATCAGTGATGTCAGTTCTCTCAGCAGAAAATACATTTGGACATCATCAACATCCAATGCTTAATAAAGATGCAAAACTGAGTATTTGGGATACTTGGTACTTAATGTACTGTTACTTTAACAGTTAGGCTTATTACAAAATATCTATGTAACAGAAGGAAAATCCTTAAATTACATTATAACTGAGTTTAACAGATTTAAAATTAAAAAGCACTTTGCTTTTGTATCTTTAACATGTTTTGAGAATGTTTTGTTGATGTGATTTGCACTTCAGGGCCACCGTAGCAATCAAATGTTTATTTCTAAATCTTGAAAAGGGCAAAAATAAATTGCTGCCCTTTTCTGACTTTGGGCCTCTCTCCCTCTTTAATCATGTGTGCGTCTCTGCTGGAACATGTTCACAATAATGTTATTTTAGGTCTGATTGTATCACGTCGAACAAGATTAATCTCCTTATTTATTTATATTTTATTCACTTTTGCTCCATTGGGGTAGCATGTTTGTAATGCTAGTAGTCAGGAATGCTGCTGTCCAGCCCCGGAGAAGCCAAAAGATTAGTGTCCTAAGCCGACAGACGGACGTAGACATCGATCTTTACGCAGACGGTTTGGACGGTGCGTCCTCTGCTGACAGTAAACCCGGTGTGACTCCATCAGACGGGACACGAGTTCTGTCAGAAACCATTTGACTCCTCCAGTATGCCTCTGATCAGATTAGCGCGCTCACATGCGCGCCGTGCCAGCGCACATGTACAGTCCAAAGCAGCTGCTTCCCCCCAGTGGGGGGCGCGGCCGGAGGATGTGACGTCACCGCGAGGAGAGGAGATTGCCCTGCGCCGCGCGCTCGGACCATTAGCCCTGATGTTTGGTGAGGATTATCGCCTCACTGCTGCAGGATGACAGAGAGACGGAGCGCGGCGCAGGAGTAGCGGAACACGCAAACCATGGATGTGACTTTCATCGTGTCGGCCGTCATTTTCACGCTGCTCGCCATTGTGGTCGCAACGTCCATTTTTAAGGGCTCCTCACCTGCAGCGGAGTTCGCAAACGCGCGGAGCTACTTCGGACACGGAGGATTAGCGCAGTCCAGGCCGAAGCAGAACGGCCATGTACCCGAGAAGAAGACGAAGAAGGAGGAAGCGGACGTGTGGAGCGAGATGAGCGGGAGCGCGCACGACCACTGGGATGTAGTGAAGTCCGTGCTGTCAGTAAGTTACCGGTCTGCAAATACGGGAGTTTCGCTGCGTAAATCTCTCCTTAATCTGTAAATCTTCTCACTCAGACAAGACAGAGGAGGAACAAGTCCTGCAATACTTTCCAATACACTCATAATAAATAGATAATTATTATTTTTTACACTCTTGGGTTATTTATTCAACCAAATTCTTAACTTTTTGGAAAAAAAACATTTTTTTTGTTATACTTGGGTTGTAACCCAAGTTGTGTTTTTTTAATGAGTTAAAATAACCCAGAAAAAAGTTAGTCCACTTTTTAAACTTGGAGTTGGATTAAAAACAACCCAATTTGGGTTATTTTTATGGAGTGTGAACAAGAAAATGTACATTATTTTTACATATTTACCAAAGAATTGCAAAAAAATACCCAAAGTCTCCATTGTTAATTTTTTTGTGTCATTTATTAGTGTTAATACTATTTCCAGATGTTTTAGATTTAAAAAAAATCTGCATGCTTTATTTAGTTTATTAGGCCTTCAAATGTGAAAGTAAACAAAAATATTTAAAGGTCAGAACCTTCATTTAAAGGTCCATAAAGACCAAGGAGGGATTTAACCTACAAGTTTCTGATTATATTTATTTATTCAACTTTTTGGGGGACATCATCACATGATCAGACAGTGTGAGTGATTCATTTCCAGGACCTTATGCTGGAGATTTTAGAAGTAAACAGTTTTTTGATGGTTGTGCGTTGCTTAATTTAGCTAAAATCAGAAAATAAAAGTTTTAAAGCATTTTTTTTCTTTTTTACTACATGAACTCATTTTTGGACATACCTAATGTGAAGGGGTGGGCCTCTGGTTTAAAAATGTTTTACATGGCAATTCTTTTCAAATTCTGGTAATCAGGAGTTTTTCTTCTTTTTAACTAGACTCAAACAAGTAGTGATGTAGCTGAAAGTCTTTATTTGTGATGGCAGTGTCATCTGTGCCTTTTGTTCTCTCGCAGGACGAGCAACAGCAACCAAACCTTCACAAAGATGAAGGAACAGAGCACTCCTCCTCAACGTCCAGCCTGTCTGTCCCCTGCCCTGGATCCAGGAACATGAGCTTTGAGGTATCGTCATCGTCAGAGGCCTCTTCGGGGCGATGCCGCTCGCCGTTCATTGGGCTCTCTGATTCTGAGCTCTTGAAGTGTGCTTTCTCTCGCCCACAGAACCACAGAGCCACAGAGAGCCCAGGAGTCAACGGTGAGCTCCTCAACCTGCACTGAGCATGCTCATGTTATGCATCGCTTTTTAAATGAATACTTTTATTGTTATTATTCTAGAGAGGCTGGATTTAGATGGAAATAATTCCTTGAAGTATGTCCCAGGAAAGGCCCGGTCGCACCATTTAGAGACGATGATGTCCAAAGAGGAGCTGGAGGAAGAACAGAGGTCAGTTCCAGGCTGCAAACTGGTGTTCTTGGCAGCAGAAAAAACTAAATTTATCGGACAATTTTCTTGAAACGAGGGTCTTTTTACTTTAAGATTCAGCTTTTGTAGTGTGTAAGTAAGAACAAAAAGCCTCATCTCATCAACAAATCTTCAGAAAATGTTCGTTCTTGTGTCAGAGCGTCTTATGCTCGTCCACGTTTACCTGCTGCTTCACCGCTCGGCTTTAGGCTGCACCCAGTAAGACCAGATTGAGTCTGTGCCAAGCATTAGCCGACCGACCGACCGACCAATGAATGACAGGAGCTTTAAAGGAACCACTAGAGGGAAAACAGAAATACGTTGGGGTAATATTTTTTTCCATATACCCTGCTCTCATCCTTGCAGGATTCATTTCAGCGCGAACTTTAACAGTCTGTGAGCCTGAGAAAGGAGCAATACGTGGTAAAGTATGAGCTACTCTCCCCCATTTGTCCCAGAAAAGTCACTTTGTGGCCATGACATGACAAAACTGACAGCGGAATAATTCGCCTGGAGTCAGCAGCTCTTTGTTCCCGTGTGGCCATCAAGCGACCCATGTACCGGTGAAGTGTTGCTTCACGGCTCCCGCAGTTCCTCGCCCTTTGCTGTCCCCTTACTCCCCCATTAGACGTGAGCGACTCAGGTGTGTGTCAGCAGGTGTTGATTGCATCTTCAGTAGTTGTGGTAGTTCATTCTCTGAGGACTTTGTTGTGCCACAAGCGGACATATGTCCTCCACACTAGTAAATAAATGGCATATATGTAATTTATTGCTCCACAAAATACTAAATTATTTTAAAATTGATCAAAAATATTTGTTTTCTTGAATAAAACTACTACATATAATGTATTCTTGCTTGTTTTTAGTGGCAAACTAATTTAAAATGTGCTTTATAGCAGCATGCTAATGCACAACTTACACATTTAATGCACCTAACATGGAAAAGTCAACTACTGTACTGTTAAAAAATGTGTTCTTGTTTGTTTTTTACCAGTAGGGGGCTTCAAAGAGCTAAATAAGGGGCTAAAGGAGCCAATAGCCCTACAAGTGAGGGAGGCAGTGAATAAAATGTTACCTATTTATAAAAAATAGGAGAAAATATAACATAAAAAAAGGAGTATCAAGAGGAGGAAATAATGAGAGCAGGAATGTTGCAAGAAGCACATCAGAAAAAAATGAATTAATTGAGTGATCATAATTGTATTTTTTTTGGTGTTTACTCACTGATAAAGATGTACTTTATTGTTATAAAATAGAAAAAAATGCACTGTAGATGAGGGATCTAGGGATAGAAGATCTGTTAAAGATTATCCATGTTAGTCCAAGATAAGAGTAGATTAAAAAGTGCCAACTTTAGAAAAATAATTAAGAGATAAACCAATACACTTTAACCACATGAAGATGATTATTTTAAAAGATCAGATCAATGGAAAATCAACCAAAGAAAGGTGGAAAAAAGAAAGTCTAGCTCCTTCAAGCAGGTAAAGGAGTTAAGGTGATTAAATTGCTTTTTATCTTGGAATATCAAAGTTTCTTTTTTCCATTATTTTTCGATTATGTGATATTTTTTATCACTTTTGCTGGATTTGCTCAATCTTGTGTGGATCTTTAAATCTATATGTTTTTGTATCTCTTTTTGTTTGATTTGGAATTTGAGCCTTCACTTATTTCTTCCAGACTTTCTGTAAAAATTTGTATTTTTACGGAAACAATTTTAACTTAGAGGTACTTAGAACCATTTTTTTTCATGTGTGTGGATTTGTCTCTTGCTTGCTTATGGGTGTGTTAAAGCCAAACAGTCTGGCAGGAATGTGGTTTGTCTTTGTTTTGTGAGACTTTTTGGGGAAAACCCCTCAGCTTTATTCCAGCGCCTGTCTTGCAGAATCTCCTCTAAAAACAAAAACAAAAGCACTTTTTTATCATTCAGCCTTCACCATCTTTAAGTTTTCAGTGTTCTTGCATAGGCAAAAGAAAGCCAAAACTTATTGCAGTATTTTCTGCACCATTAGGCGCTCTTAAAAGCCTAAACTTTTTTCAAAAATCGGTCGTGCGTATAATAATCCGGTGCGCCTTTTGTGTGTACCAAGTTTCAAAATCTGGAAAAATATTCTTGTGCAACTTTGGGAAGTCTGCTCGATTGATGGTTGAACCATTTTCTCGCTGAAATGGGATTGGCGAGCGTTCGGATGAGCACGCTGTGCACATTTTGAGGGACACAGGTGACACTCATTCTGGCTAGTCGTGCTCTTGGGAAACAAAATGGATGTGGGTAAACTTTACCACATCTCAAGTTACTGCAGTGGGAGAAGATTGATCAAAAAATAAGTTTTGGAATAAAGTTTAACTAAACTCACTGTTTTGCTTTTGTTACCTTTTTTTGGCACCTTATGATGCAATGCACCTTGTGTTTGAGTTACACAGAAATAGACCCCTAATTAAGACTGCGCCTTATAATACAGTGCTCCCTATGGTGCGGAAAATACGGTATCTTGACTTTTTTCTCTTGTTTTCTGCTCTTTTCTTGAATGATATGTTTCCAAGTTACGTTTCTGGGTGCAGCAGTGGACTGTGTGGATCTAGCTCCAAATACCTCATAAAATATAACAAATTTATCAAATCTAACAAAAGCTTCCGGTTTTGACTGTGGCCAATAGTTTCTCTTATATTTTCTATGTCTCCAATTGCTATTTTCTGCATAATATTGTTTTTTTTTTAATTATAGTCTTCCAAAAAAATTGAGCTTTTTAATAAAATATGAAAACAATACTACAGCAGATGTTCTTTAATATACAATCCTCAATCATTTACTTGTTGTATTTTAATACAACTATTTTAAATTTCATTTTATAGAAAATTTTATAAAAGTTATTTTCAGTCTCCTAATTGACTTTTTTGCTGCTGGGATCAAATGAAATGTTTTCAAAGTACTGGTGTTTGTCAGTTATTCTCAGCAGGTTTCTCTTTAAGGTTTAACTTTAAATTTAAACCACTAAAAGCTCATCTTGAATCCTGCTGTACATCAAGGAAAATACTTTCCCTAATGCAAAGGCTGTTTGAAGAAGTTTCACCGTTTATCCCTGCGCATTTCTGAGGTCAACAACAACATCTGCAGATTTCAAAACCTGAACCCAAAGCTCCTTATGTTTCTGGGAGGATTTGGAGAGACATGCATGGACACGCACCAGCAGCAAAGATGTCCAATATACATTATTATACATTAAATGTTGAACTTAAAAAGGCACAAAGTGAAAAATCTATTTGACATATTTATACCTTTTAAAAAAGGTAAAAAAAATTAGGCACAACTAGGAAGAATATTCCATTTAGGTGAGTGTTTATTTTTTACTACATTAATCAAGGTTTTTAAAATTAATAAAAACAAATTAATATTTTTAAACCTTTTAAACACCAAGCTCTTGTTGATTTCTTTTTTGCTTGTATTTGACAGTCCCAGTGGTTCACTTTGGTAATTTAACCCAAAATGTGACTTTAAAGACCCGCCCCAATAAAAATAATATTTTTGAATGTTTTTGTAGCATTTTTCTCACGATGGAGGGCATATATCAAAGAATATAAGATTAAAACTACGTTTCTTTATTCAAATTGTGTTGGAGCAGGAGCTGCTGAAAATCTGCAGTTTGAAAAAGCTCGTTTGTGACGCAGAAACTGCCTTCTCCGGTACAGTACTGATACAGCCACTTACAGACAAACAGATTCATTAACATTTTAATTTTCCTCGTCTGAGCTACCATTTGGCTCAAAACTGTACGGCTGGATAGGTCGGAAAGTAATGTTTTTGTGCTACGCTAATGTTAGCTAGGGCTTGTTAGATGCTATAAGCTAGTAGGAGAGACTGCAAACAAATTCTGATGGGAAATTAGCAAAGAAAACCTCACTGGCTTTTTGATTTTGGTTAAAAATAACATTATCATTATTAAAAGACCACTGGTAACAATGTTACTAATATAGATGGAATTAGACTTTAAATATCTGGGAAAATAGGCTTTAAAATGATTAAAGTTTTCATAGAACGTGGATTTTGGAGATTCATTGAACCTTTTTGCAAACTGAGTCACTAATTTTAGGTTTCAGTTTTATCCTGCTCACAGGACGTGCTGGAGCTTGCCCCCCAGTAGTCTGTTTCATTACAAGCTGGTTCGGATTAGAACTGGGGTGGTGTGTCATCTCTTTAGTCTACAGTGACATGCAAATTTAAACAACTGTGAAGTAATATTGTCTGTTTTTTAAGACAAAAAACTTAAAAGTTGGTCCAATAATTAAACCCATGTCTGGTTTTTAGTTGGATTCAAACATTTAGAAGAAATCACATCTTTCTACAGATTGTTTTTCAGTTTATGACTCTTGGTTAAACTGGCTGTAAATGTGTTCCTTTCACTTGTCAGAGTTGATGGTTTTGGTCTCTTTTAGGGTGCAGCGAGAGCAGCTTGCCGCCATCTTCAAACTCCTGAAAGACAACAAGGAGACTTTTGGAGACGTGTCTGAGGGAGACTTGGAGGAGCAGCTCCGACTTTACTCCATCTAAGACTCATTCTCATACGCTCCTGATCCAAACCACCACAGGGACAAATCCAACACCAAATATGTCAACGTTTGCAGTATTCAGCACAAAAGCTGCACCTGATTGGGTTTAAATTTCTCCTCCTCTGCACACTTAGCCTGTAAATATGCAACAGAGGCGGTACCTTTTGTCTGTCTGTATTAAACATGTCTACATCACCTCTCTTTTGTTGTGTAAGAAGCCAGATTATTGTGTTTTATTGTGTGAGTAAACGGTACAGAAGCCCTGCCCACTCACGTCTGTGTCAAAGTATCAGATGCTCCTGTTTGCTCTTCATCTCTGAACTCTTTGTTTGACTAATGACGCCTATCAGCGATGAATTAGGACGCTCGCCGCTTATAAAATACTTCACATATCATCGTAGCTGGTGTAAAGCTCCGTGGTTGATCAGCAGTTTTGTATTTGTTCGGACAGAGAACTTATTCCAGATGGCATTTAGAAGTGCCAGCTTTTTTTCTTTTCTTGTGTTGATATCGTTCAGCGTCTCTGTCTTAATTTTTTCTATGGAATATTTGGAAAAAGTTACCAGGTAAGTTTTTTTTTTTTTTTTTTTTTTTTTTTTTTTTTTTTTTTATGTAACTACACCAAGAAAATGGTAAAGCTTAAAAAAAAAAAAATTCAGAGTAATCAGAGAATTGCTTCTTTTCTAAATCGTTCAAAACGGCTAAACTTCTGTCACTGAAACACAGATCCAGAGGACATGGTGGCTTGTTTGGCAGTGATTTCATATGGCAGGAGAAAAGAACCTCGTCTCGACACGTGTTTACCTCAGCAAGTCAGACAAAAACTGCTTACAAAGGGAGCTTAGGGATACTGAATGTGGTCAAAAAGACTCCACAGGCAGAGACTCCCATTCCCATCATCTACAAAAACTCCTTCAACAAACTTCCACTGTGGGATTTTGAAGATGTCTATAACCAGGACGCCCCACCTAGACTGACAGTAAGAGTGTTATGAAAATATGTCATTTTCTTACACTGCTGAGTTCTTAGATTCTTTATGTTTTGCATTTTTCTGTGAACTTCTTGACTCAGATTCGTATTTTTCCCTTGTAGTCTTCACTTGAGCTTTTGTTTTGTGAGTTTTTACTTTTTTTCAGCTAAATAAATCTCTCATCCTGTCATATTTACTCTCAGACATGCGCCCAGTCTCTGAGAAACTCCAAAGACGAGGCCTTCCAAAAGGCTTTCCTCCCCAACATAAGTCTGTTTCTGCACAAGGACAGTATCAACATGAGCGAGTGGAACAGACTGTCTCATTTTAACAATCCCTTTGGTTTTATGGAGTACAAGTATGATGGTAGGTCCGGGTTTTTTGTTTGCTTTTTGGACTGAATTAGTTTGCAATCATAAACTGAAACATTAAGTAAACAGATAATTTTATTTTAGGCATAATTGTTTTTTTTATTCCTGACATAAAATCTTTTTTCTGATTTGCTTCATGCACCACATCTTAAATATTAAAAATGACAAACTCCACAAATGACTTTTAATGTTAATTGTCAATTGAAAAATGCATAAAACTTTGAATTATGACCTAAAAAAAACTTCCATAGTTCTCTGTTCTCAAACGCTTTCATACATTTTGTAGGGAAATAGCATAAAACATTTAAAATGTAAAAGGAACTGAAAATGTCTTCATGTGTAAAACAGTAACATATTAGAACAACTCCCATTAAAAGTGTTACAATAAATAATATATATCAGGGATAGGCAACTCCACTCCTGCATGTTGTAATTGGCTGGACACACCTGAACCAGGTAATCAGTCATGAGTAGAGCTTAGATATCTGGAAATCAGGCAGACTCTAGAGCCCTTGAAGCCTGATTAGGTTGTCATTGGTGTTGTGGTGGTTCACACTCACCAGTCAGAATGACCTATAGTTCAAAAACCTGAAAGCAATTTAGAAAGTTCAGAGGATGAATGGAAATTAAAATATCTCTAAATTGGTTAAAAAGAAAAAGTAGCAATGTTAACCAGACGCTAGAGCTGCAGAGGGATGTTCATTGTTTTCTTGAGCCAACGCATTCTCCTTCCTAACTTGTGGTTCAGGTCCCCTCCACATCACTTCTTGAAGTTTTGGCTGTCCCCAACTCTTCATTTTTTGACATGCTGGCTGGTCCTATTAAATAACAGGTCCTCAACCTCAGGGTCATGAATTGGTATCAGTCCAAGGTCCACTTGGAAACAGAGAAAAAATGCATACGCTACTCAGGGGTCCCCAATCTTGGGCTCGGACCTGTACTGTACAGGTAAAGGTACCTTAACTCTAACCTAGTGATGCTACCCTAACCGGTTCCGTGTCCAGTGCCGCGCCCCAAGGGTTGGGGACACGTGATTTAATGTAATGGCCCGTCAAAAAAACAAACAGCCAAAACGTTAAAAAAAACGAACAGCCAGCCAACCCGAACCATGCACCTATATATGACATGTTGGGAGTGAGAATGTGTCGCTTAAGCATGAAAGAAATAATAAAGTTTCATTTTGAATTTTTTTACAGACTAACTGTTTATATGTTTGTTTTTTGCTTGTAAGATGTAATGGCTTCTTTGAAGCTGATTCCAAAACCAAAGGAGCCGCTGCTTTCTCCAAAACCAGAATCTGAAGGCTGTGTGAGATGTGCTGTGGTGGGCAACGGAGGAATCCTCAACGGCTCAAAAATGGGAGCTGAGATTGATGCTCATGATTATGTTTTTAGGTAAGAAACATGGACAAACAAACAATCAATGTGATTTTTTTATGAACATTACAGACACTGGAGGGAAGTATTTACAATATTTGTCTGACTTTCATGCAAAAATACACTCAGATTTTTGTTTAAGTTGTATTTATCTTTGTTTGGTTTATCCACTCGTGAAGACACTCGTCAGCAGTGCACATAATTAAAAACATTTTCCAATATACCTCCCATTTGTTTATTTCAAAATTAACCAATAAAATACTTGAATGTTCACATATCAAATTAGAGGCGCAGAGAAAAAAAAACTGGCCACACATTTTTCATGATTTTTATTAGTTATCTGATTTGTTGTTTGATTTGTTACATAATTTACAGACTCATTGTTTGATTTGTTATAGAGTTATCTGATTTGTTATATAATTTACTGATTTGTTTCATTGATTTGTTATATAGATTTCTGATTTATTGTTTAATTTGTTATAGAGTTGTCTGACTCATTGTTTGGTTCATTATAGATTTGTCTGATTAGTTGTTTCATCTGTTGTAGAGTTGACTGGTTTGTAGGTTAATTTGTTATTGAGTTGTCTGGTTTTTTGTTTGATTTATTTCAGAATTATCTGGTTTGTTGTTTAATTTCTTATTGAGTTATCTAATTTGTTGTCCGATTTCTTATAGAGTTGTCTGGTTTGTTGGTTAATTTGTTATAGAGTTGTCTGATTCGTTCCTTGATTTGTCATAGAGTCGTCTGGTTTGTCTTTTAATTTGTTATAGATTTTTCTGATTTGTTGTTTGATTTTTTATTAAGTATTCTGATTTGTTGTTTGGTTTGTTATGAATTAGTCTGATTTATTGTTTGATTTGATATAGATTTGTCTGATTTGTTGTTTGATTTTTTATTAATTAGTCTGATTTTTTTGTTTGTGTTATAGAGTTGTCTAATTTGTTGTTTGGTTTGTTGTAGATTTGTCTGATTAGTTTTTTCATCTGTTATAGAGTTGTCTGATTAATTCTTTGATTTGTTAGAAAGTAGTCTGATGTTTTTTGATTTGGTATTGAGTTATCTGATGAATTGTTTGGTTTTAATTTATTAAGTGTTGTCAATCAAACCACGCAGAATAAAAACTTTGTTTTTTTTTTTGTTTCATTTGAACCAACTAAAAAAGCAATCAAGATGAAGTTTTCCTTTAACAATGTGAGGTTTTGAAAAATTAATATAAGAAATTAAAACATGCATGAATAATATTGTTAGTGTGGGGTTATTATTATAGCATGATTAATGATAAAGTCTGGTTGCTGGGTCTCTCTTTTAACGTTTGCTAAATACCTCCACGAGCACCAGCACCATCCCTATCTGGGAGTATTGGCTAAAAAGTAAAGAATAAAGTTTCAAGAAGCTTAAGTGAAAAAATGACTCAACTCACCTCCTGAAAAAAAGAACAAAGAGCTTGGTAATCTTGGAAAATTTGGATAATTTTGTGCTCCACCCAGTGTCACATATGGAAGGAGAGGCCTCAGATACTTCTAATGACCAAAACTACCACATCCAAACATTGAGAAACTTACAGTTCAGTTAGAGCCAGCAAGAATAAAAAGAGCTCAATGTATCATTTGTATTACTTAGAACATGCTGATGTTCACATGATTACTGTTCTAACCATGTAAAGGCTGTGTTGACATCTTCATATGAAAGTCGACCATAAACATCTAAATAAAATTCCCGCTGTGATTTACTTACACAGGATGAACGCTGCAGTCATCAAAGGTTATGAGGAAGATGTTGGAAACAGAACATCTGTGTACGTGCACACGGCCCACTCCATCACCGCATCTCTGCGCTTTTTCCAGAAGTATGGATACACGGCAGCCCCACATGATCAGGTACTGCGACAGTAACGGTGACATTTTGGCAATATTTCTCACACATCTGCAGTTATTTGTTTTTATATATAATATTTTTTTATATAGAATATAAAATATGTGATGATCCCGGAGGGAATGAGGGATTTCCAGTGGCTTGAAGGACTTCTCAAAGGAGAACAAGTCTCTTGTGGAAAGAATTGTAGCAGAGAGTGAGTTCAATGCAAAGAGTACACAAATAATTGAAGATTAAAGGATGTGAACATTGCATCTTATGTACATTTGCTGCTGTTTTCCCTTTTCTTCTTGTGTTCTCTTGTAGATTTCATTGTAATTGTTCAGTTTATTCCATCAAACAACATAAGACAGCTATTTTCCTCAAATGTAATTGATTTCCTTTTAATAGACTAAACCTTAAATAAACTACAAGAAGGCACTAGGATCCTTTTACTTTCAGATTTGCATTCTTTGCTGTCATTTGTGTTTAATCTTACTCAAGATGGTTCATAGTGTTCATTAATACTCTTATTATTATTTTTCCATTTTTTTTCCTAAGAAGCGTGCAATTTATTACAATTCTGTTCATGTTTTTTGAAAACACTAGAATTCATTTCTAAAAACGGTGAGTTTTTTATTTTATTTTTTTTTTAATTCATTGTCGTTTGTGTTTAACCCTCCAGCCCAAGGACTTATTACTCAGGACAGTACAATGAGAGCCGCTTCTACGTTCTGCACCAGGATTTCCTCCGATATGTACGGAACAGGTTGGGCAGCTTCACAATTCTGAGAACTGGAACTGGACTGCATTTTTATGGTATCGTGGGTCTCTCAGGAGTACCACACACTTTCCTGATTCGCAAATTATTGCTGAAAACAAACTATCTCAGTAAAATAAACCGTCCTGTCTAATGGACAGACAGGTCTCCCAGAGCAGCAGGAAGTCTTAAAACTCCAAAGTCTTAAATCTCAACTGATTAATTCAATTCAGTTGTATTTATATAGCCCAATATCACAATACAGTTGTCTCATTCACATTGGTAGTTGTGCAAAAACATAAAGTCAGTCATAAAATGAACAATAGCTGATTGCTAAACTAAACCAAACAGACTAAGCTAAGCTGGGCATCCCTGCCCTTAAAATTCAAAAAATAAAAAGAAGAAGAAGAAATTCCAGGAATAAAAAGCTACAAACTGCACGTTTGAATATCTTTTGAAACAATTTTATTCCCTACAGATTCTTACCTTCAAAGACTCTAAATGATTCGTTCTGGACGATTTTCAGACCAACTAATGGCGCCTTTACTCTCTTTCTGGCTCTGCATACATGTGATACAGTAAGCCTTTGATTTGTTTCACTTTAATGTATCTATATCCCAAAAGTGTGCATTCATTATAACATCTTTATAATACCTACACTGTGTTCTCTGTCTTCCTCAGGTGAGCGCATATGGATTCATGACTGAAGACTACAGTGAATACCCCAACTACTATGTAGAAAGAGAGACGAAAACCGAGGTGGTTTTCTTCATCAACCATGACTACATTCTGGAGAAAGACTTGTGGAAGAGCCTCCATGAGAGGAAAATAATTAAGCTGTATCAAAGGTCTCACGAAGGGAAAGAAAAGCGGAAAAAGTGACGGCACCAATCTGTGTCACTCAAATAGAAGGTTAACAATTTGAGGATCTGCTCTGAAATGTTATTTGAAAATGCTGCAAAAGAACGGACAAATAGTCAACATGTCTCACATGCAAACTGAAGTAAAACATAGGTTTAAAAAATGTGACAATATAATAAAATATGAACAAATGATACACTTTCTATTTTCGATAACTTTTATTTTGGCTATCAAATCACTGTGGGTAATTATTTCACCTAAGTGTTCTAAAAAACGATTATTTCCAGGATATTAGACCAGGCTTCACACTGAGTAGGTAGAAATATGAAAGCTCATAGAATACTTTTTCCTTTGTGTTTATTGGATTATTATTTAAGACACTTTGATAAGAATTGTAGTTGTTTTTTTTTTCTTTTTTTTTATCAAGAAAGACGAGTGCCTTGGCTCAAAACAGGTTGAAAAACACTGATCAACCAAACCAAAGTGTTACTTATGCAGAAAACTTGCAAAGTTTCAGTTTACAAGAATTCCCAAAACATCCTCCTTAGACACTTTTTATGTATAATTTTAAATTAAATATATGCCAGTGTAATTTCATTTCAAATATTGCAATTTGGCAAAGCTGAAAAATATGCTAAACATAGAAAATCTATTTTGTTTTTTAGAAAATATTAAATATCGAACTGGTTTATTTATAATTTGCTATATTTAAGTTCTAAACCACATGTTTGATCCACTTCCACATAATCTATACATGGAGAACTCACTTTTTCTGACTTTAAAAAGTTTTCAAACTAAACGTGTTTCCTCATTTGACTGAAGATGTTGTCCAAAACCTGCTCTTGTCTTAAAACATCCCTTTCTTTGTGTATATTTTTAAGACTTTTATGGTTTTAATTTGCACTAACAAACTGTTTTCTCCTCCCTGTGTCCTGGTTAAACCTGGTTAAAATAAAAGTTGTTTTTTTTCAGTTTTTTTTTTTTTCTTCTTCTTTTTTAAATTGACAAGTGAATGATAAGACTTCTGACATCAAATGACTTGAAGGAAAATAGAACATATTTTATTGTTCCACTAATTTTCTAAATAAATGCAAGTTTCAATCAAAGTATATTTTGCAGTAATCCTTTGTATTAAAATTTTCTCAGCATAGGGGAAGGTAAAAATATAAAGCAGGTAAATGTATATTATTTTCCTTAACTATTACATAGATTAATCACTAATATAAGAGTTACGTAAAGGATTTGTACCATATCTGGCTGGCTTCCTGTTAACCTCTCCTTCATGGTTTTTGTGTTTGTAATTCTCATGGCAAACAGGAGCCATTAGTAAATTTATTTTAGTCTAATCGGAATTGTTTGGCAGGGATGAATAAAAAAGTTAATATATATATATTTCTGAGAGCATTTGTGACCTTCCTTAGACAGGTGTCAGTTATCTGTGTATGAATGAACAGCTATATCTAATTATTATAGATGGTAGTTCAAACAAGCTGATCAAACAAATAGACAAAAAGAAAGTATTAATCACCATTTGTTCTCTTTTGTCATTTTAATGCTTTTATGCATGTGGAGAAGAATTAGATGAGTAATTTAATGTTAACTTCAATGTTTTGACAATAAAAATTTATTTACCAAATTTGTTCATGGAGCTTATTGAAAATTATGACACATTTTCCCATGATCTACAGAAAATCCGTTAAAAAACTAAAGTTTTGTTTTGTGTTCTTGACAGTCACTCAGAATTTACGTTTGTGTTTGTAATCAAGAATATTCGTTATTTCTTATTATGTTTTTATTCAATATATTGAATCAAGGCAGCACAGAAAGTTTTATTTCAGACTTAAAGGGTGGACTGGTTTAAAGTCAACGCAGTTCACGTATCCATGATGTTTATTTTTTCCGTTGCGTTTAAAGACAAAACGTAACAATGTCTAGAAAGAATGGGAAACATAGTTTAAAGGTATGATCTTTCAGGAAAAAATTACAATTAAAACTAAATCTATTTTATTGGGGTATACATTATTCAGATAGAGATAACACACATGCTAAACATTTAAAAAAATACCACCAATCAGATGGATTAATTCTTACGATTTTCTTTTTTGCATGTGAATGCACCACAATCCTTTCCGTCCTCTCTCGTGGTGTTTAGTTTATCTCAACCAGAGAACGGATTTCTACAAAAGTTGTAATTAAAGTAAAAGAAAAATTATTTTATTTTGTATAATATATTCTGTTTATATTCCCACATTTGATTTGCCATCCGCTTATTTATGCTTCATAAACTCGGTATTTGTGGGAACAAGGAAACTGCAGAAAATCCCATCATGCCTTGCGGGAAAAACATGAAGTTGATCTAAGTTAAATGTTTATTATGCTTCACCATTTAGCATTTCTAATTAAATATAGTTGTGATAACGCTGAGTTTTAATATTATTTTATCATTTTGTTGGACTTTTGACAGTATTTGTTTTCACACCATTACTTAAAGTTGTATTGCCGTGAATGTGGTTGTGGACTTTGTCGTTTCCAGGTTAGCACTCTTGTTTCTCTTCAGATCGTATAAATCTTTCGCCTTTTACTAAAGATTTCCGTGGAGAGGAACAACAAGAGTTTTACTCAATTTTTTGATGCCCTGCGAAAGTGGGGCTTTCTAAACCTGTGAAAAAGAAGCTCAATCCGACTTCAATTGTTGAGGGTAATACTATCTAGCAAAGTACGTCATTTGAAAGTACTTCTAATACTATTCTCGGTGCTGTAAGGAGGAAGTATTTCTAATCTAGAGAGGTTCCGAACTCCAGCAATAAATGAATGACTTGGTGACCATACGGAGGTTCCAAATAGTTGTTCATATAGGCTGAAAATTGCAAGTACACGCAAGGACCACCAGAGGGCGCAAATAAATAAATAAGTACTCAATCTGTTTATAGTACTTTAATCCTGATAGTTTTTTGGTTTAGATCACTTTTTCACAAAAAGCGGGCAATTTGATCCGTGGCCCGGCGCATGTCATATCATGTAAATTTAATTTTGTGATTAATCGCAGATAATAAGTGATCGTCAAATACCATAAATTAAAAAAATAATAATCGCAATTAATTTTTCCACAGGTTTGTGATTAATTAGTCTTTTTTTCAATCAATTTAAGCCTATATTTAATTTAAACCTAGAAAAAGGTACTGTCAACTTTGTTTCGTTAATGTTATTAACGTTATATAGTGTTAACAAGGAAAATATAGAAAATCCCATTATGCCTTGCTGTGTTAACTGGATGTTGATCTATTAAAAATGTGTTATACTTAGCAATTTTTCATTTCCTTTTCCTTTTTTTATAATTACCTTGATAAACACATAAACAGAATTAGGACAATATTTTTAATTCAATAGTAAATAAAGACTTCATGAAATTAAATAAAAAGTGAAGAAGTAACTGATACAAAACTAAACCAAAATTCTTATTGATAAAACAATATATAGAAATATACATAATTTGTAGCTTCTTAGTCTTTAAATACCACAATAAAAACTGGTGAAAAGTAACTTATAAAAACAAATCAGCATTTAAATAGAGTGGAAATGTGAATTTAGGGCGACTAATGTACAGACAAGGACCACTAGAGGGCGCCAACACGTTGAAATGAGACAAAAAAAACAGTTTTCTCTATTTTTATGTTTTTTTTCTCACAGAATCTCTTCTTTTTTGACATATCCAAACTCACAGAACAGAAAGTGACTCAAAATCACAAACTATGCCAACCACAGAAACCAATAGAATCCAAATGCCTAAAAAGACCAACATTTATACACACATGTGAATTGAGAAACTACAGAAAATCCCATCATGCCTTGCGGTACTAACAAGATGTTGATCTGTTAAAAACTTGATATGGTTAGCCATTTTAATTTTTTTAATTAGATTAAATTGTCTTAACTCTGAGTTTAAACATTATTCTATCATTTTGTTAGCTTTTACGGTGATGTTTGTTTTCACACCATTACTTAAAGTTGTATTGCCGTGAATGTGTTTGTGGACTTTGTCGTTTTCTAGGTTAGCACTCTTGTTTCTCTTCAGATCGTATAAATCTTTCGCCTTTTACTAAAGATTTCCGTGGAGAGGAACAACAAGAGTTTAACTCAATTTTTTGATGCCCCGCGAAAGTGGGGCTTTCTAACTATGTTCAAAAGAATAAAAATTTCAACTATTCAGTTCGTATAATGTAAAATTGGTTAACAAAGAGAACACTGAGACGTAAACTCTTTGGCTCTGATGGTGATTTGATTTTGTGTATTTGTGTATGTGATGTGTCTATGTTGTTTGAAATGTGCTGTAACTGACCATGCTTGAAACAATTCATAAACTTAAACTTAAAAAAATATTACCTTAATTCTGAAAATGAGATATAGCTGTGCAAGTCAGCATGAAACATTGAGTTCATTGATTTTAAACCATCAGATCCAGTCAGTGAGGGCACGCAGGTTTTTTTTTTACTATTCTCCAAGATATGTAAAGAGTGGTGCGATATTGGAATGGTATAAAAACAATAATGTTTTTTGTACAAAGTGCAACAAATGAATGACATTTCAATCATTTTTATAAACAAATACTTTATATAGGAACACCTGATGCGTGGTTGTGATTTTATTCAAATCTACACAGACTGAGATTTACACAATGATAGACTCCGCGGTCCATGTTTATAAACGAATCGGTGGGTTGCCAATGTCGCCCTAAAATGCTAGCGCCCGTTATATATGGGCCGGTCCACACCCGGATCAGCGTGACACAGTCTGAGCCGACTGAGACCAGTGCAGCCCAGTCGATAGCCACCGGACGGTCTTTCATACGCCACCTTTCCCGGTCCGTCCACTGGATGGGAATTCAGCGCTGATGGGCTTTTCCCTCTTCACTATGGAGGAAATCCTTGTTGGTTTATTTTTCTCCACTTACTAATCTAATTATCTGGTCTAATCTGAGGTCTAACACACACAAATACCACGGTCATCCTCCATCGGTGGTCCTGCCAGAAAACGTGGCAATAGTGCAAAGTCTAAAGCTGCCATTAACTTTAAATAGATGACAAGGTCAACCTAAAGGTTCACTATTGAGAGTAAACTCACTCAGATCTTGTTCAAATGTTTTCTAGAAATTCTCCTTTATCAGCTGACAGTAATAATTTACTAGTGAAAAGTCACATTCTTGTTTTTGCAGCTCTGCTTGTACAATTGTAACAAAGCAGTAAACAGGCATTCTTACCATTCCAATATGGCGTCCAACTTTGCGTACGCAGCAGGTGAGCATGTCACCTCTAGTGATATAACTCTTTGGTCCCAATCTTTTAAAATGAGAGAAAATACAGTATTCCTCCAGTTTTGTTTTCTTACTAAATTCCTCCTTTTTGACACATCAAAACTCACAGAACAGAAAGTGACTCAAAATCACAAACGATGACAACCATAGCAAGCAACAGAATCCAAATGCCTAAAAAAAGACCAACATTCATACGTGTGTGACCTGGGAAAGAAAATCCCATCATGCATTGCGGTACTAACTGGATTTTGACCAAAGTTAAAGGTTGTTATAGTTGCCATTTTTCATTTTTCATTAGATTGGGTTGTGTTAATGTTGAGTTTTAATATTATTTGATAATTTTGTTGGACTTTTGCCTCTATTTGTGTTTACACCATTACTTAAAGTTGTATTGCCGTGAATGTGTTTGTGGACTTTGTCGTTTTCCAGGTTAGCACTCTTGTTTCTCTTCAGATCGTATAAATCTTTCGCCTTTTACTAAAGATTTCCGTGGAGAGGAACAACAAGAGTTTTACTCAATTTTTTGACGCCCCGCGAAAGTGGGGCTTCCTAAACCTGTGAAAGAGAAGAAATCTATATGTACTACTTTGGAAAGATGGAAAGATACTGATGTCAGTGTAATAACAATGAACTTCTATGTTGATTTTAAGTCAGCATATCTAAATCTTACTATGTGATGATAAATAAAAAAGTTTTTATACATTTAAACCTCAGTAAAGCAGATTCATTTGAGACCACGAGGAGTTATCTAGCAGCAGCCGACACAACTTAAACGTGGTCAGTACAGGCAACCCCCCCTAGAGGGCGCCAAAACTGAAAAATTAAAGAAAATGATGATCAGTTCTTCTGGAAGAACATCCTTATCTCCTAAAGTCTGTTTCAACTCCTTCCTAAAGACATCCTGGTTTTTTCAACTTCTTCCACTTGATCCTCTGCTCTGATCCTGTTCTCTTCATCTTCCTCACCAGTAGAGTCATTCTACACACCCCTGTTCTATGTTTCCTGTAGGGATGTAAAGGATCCAGTTACGTATCAAAAAAATCTATCTAGTCATAAGAGTAACAACAGTAACAAGTTTTCAAATGACTATGAGTTTAAATTCATTTGGAAACGTTTTTGTTTCGTTTTCTTTTTTTGTTTTAATGGGTTTTTTTATTTACATTATTAACATTTATTCAATGTAAAGTATTAAATTATTGAACCATTCTGCATTAACTTAGGGGAATTTAAAAAAAATGAATCAAACTAGAAGATCTTTTTATTATTGTTTCGATGAAAATAAGATAAATATACGTTTCAGGAGGCCTGAGGAGACTGCCTCCCCATCCTGCCGCTGTGGGTGCCAGTCTAGCGGGTGCGATCACTCCAGCATTGGGCCCTGCAACAGGCTGATGACCTGTCCAAGGTGTATCTGGGCGTAGCCCAAGAGTGGGCAGGACAGGCTCCAGCAACCCAGTGACCCCCAGAAGGTTAAGAAAGTGGATGGAAGTTCAGGAAGAGAGCCCTCACATCGATCAGCCATATTGGATTTGAATTATTCGCTGATCAAGTCTCTTAAAATGTCACATGCACAAAGCTGAGTCTCTGATTGATTGACGTAACACGTCAACTTTGCCAAAGTTCAGATGTTTTAACTCTTGATGTAGCGTGTCCGATGCTCAAATCGCACCGCAAGACCTCAGATCACGTCTATACATGACATTGAAACTCGACACCCCTGACACGCAAATCACATCTGGTGTGAATGCAGCATTAAACTTTAGTTCATCTTCTCAATTTTTTTTACTGAAGCTCTGTGCTTATTCTTATTTGAGCCCTCCCACAATCACTCAAAAGGCAAAACGATTGGCTAGAATTGTACAGCAAAACTGTAGATGTCTAAAAAAAAAACCACCAAAGTGAAGCACAGAAATCTGCGTTCTTATCCAACTTGTCCCTGAGTTTTGTTACCCATCCCATGTGAGAGTGGTTGGAGTATGGTCAATAATTGCTCTCATGTAACATCACGATCTAACCAGTTGGTTTAAAACATCAGTTTATCCCATATTTTCAAACTCTCCAAATTATTGCAACTTCAGTCCAAACTCTCACTGACACTACCTCTCCATTACACACTTACATTTTCAATGGAGCCTGAGGGATTGATATCGTGTTCAAAACTCAGGACATAATCTGAAACACTTCATGAAACAGTCGGTCATGAGGTGGTACAGCTGAGCAGCGAGGCTTCTTACTGCCCGGCTACAACCCCCGTCATTTCCAGTACCTCCCCTAAATGAAACAGGCCTCAATACGCACATCAAGGAAGCAACCCATCCACTACACAAGACACCTGTATGGAGAGAAAATAGACTCATCCATATTTGGGCATGGGTACTTCTTGATTTGTGCACGACTTTGAATTTGTGTGTTTGGTCAATAATTTGGAAATAGTTTGGAAAGCATATATGTTTAAGAAAGTGTTAAAAGGTCAATATTCACCAGATAATATTCACAATCTAAGTTCAAAGCGACTGAAAAGAAAATTCTGACGACCCAGCATTAAAGCAGCATTTAAACGCACCACTTATGGGCAAATCTTGGAGACATGAAAACAATCTTACATCAGATTTTTGCGTAAATGCGGTTTTGCGTGTGTAGTTAGTTTCAAGCTGTTGTAATTTTAAGTTGTGCATTTATAAATTGTATTTTATACTTTTTATTGTGTAATTGTTTTAGCTTATTTTGTATTTTTGCACAAAATGTATCATTTGAGTGACAAATCAAGAATTATGCACACACAAATCCAACATTATGTACAAATCAAGAATTACACATGCACAAATCGAAGTGAGTCTATTTTCTCTCCATACACATGCACCAAAGTCTTGATCATTGACTGTGTAATCAATGGACTGATCAACCCCTCCCTTCTCATGTTCCAAATAGGAAGTACCTGCTGGTTGCAAGAACCCAAAGTCTTCCATTAGGAAATGGATAGTTATTTCTGTCATTTTATTTTCAGAATAACCATCATTGCTCTGCTACATTCTTTTTAGCACGTTCTTTCAAATCCTTATTTTTTCAAGATGTTTGTTTTATCCTAAGTTCTTCAAGTTATAAACTGACCAGTCAGATGCCTCATTAAAAGAATATGGTGCCCGCTGACGTCAACACTTGTTTTGTCCAGTTCATATAAATGGTCTACGGCCTCGAGGGCTGCATGTTTTCCAACATACCCTGCTCTGGCATGTTCTAGTTGGCTGGACACACCTGAACCAGGTAATCAGTCATGAGTAGGGCTTGGATATCTGGAAATCATGCAGAAACAGTGGCCCTCGAGGACAGGAATTGTCTCTCTGGTCCATGTTCTTGATGCAGAACATCACATCACTAGTAAGAACAGACAAGAACCACTAGAGGGCGCTAAAATCGCAAGATTAAAGAAATAGAAGGTCTCTTGAAAAGCTGCTTCAATGTAGATCAAAAATCCGCCTTTTCATCATTGACTATATATAAATGGCAAATGGTGTATACTTGCATAGCGCTTTTCTACCTTCCTTGAAGGCCCAAAGCGCTTTTACAGTCATAGACCCATTCACACACACATTCACACACTGTGATACCATAACATGTATGTCTATGATTCTCACCCAGTGCATAGATATATTGACCACACATATATTTATCATCCATCATTTGTATCATACAGACAAAATATTCTTGCTTTTAGCGAAAAAAATCCAGTTGGGAATATAAGTGATATATTATTAAATGTGTATTTAAAAATTGGGATTAATAATACATGGGAACCACAGGGGTCTCTGTTACTTGAACATAAAGCTTCTACGTTTATTTCTAACAAGTTAATGGCATCGAAGAGACATATTTTAATTTACTTTCAACCATTTAAATAATTTTGCTAAAATATTGTAGTTATTTTATTGATTCAGATTTTCAAATTACAGTTTTTTGAGTTGTGTTTCAGAAGCAAAAATTCTCCTCAGACACCTTTCGGGAGAAATTGCACCCATAAAATGAGAGATTTTGTTATTTTTTTAAAGGCCTTAGTATAAAGAAATGTTATTTAAATTTTACAGAAAAACATTAGATTTCCATACATTATGTCAACCAATTGACATGCTTAAAAATATTTGATTTTACCTAAAAGTCTATAAAAAAACAGACTCAAGTCCACTTTTGATTAACTACATTGATTACTTAAATATCTTTTTAATGTTAGCCTTGTGTTTCGAGCTGAGGAAATGTTTCAAATCGCCACACAAATCTAACAACTGCACCCTTTTTATCTGCAAAGGTAATTTTCATAAAAATCTTTTGTCCCCAGTGTGAGGCTGGATTCCTGGTTCTTCCAGTGCTGCTCTGTTTCCCTGTGCTGGTCCGGGTTTGACCATGACACATGTCAGATGTGTGACAGGTCACGTGATGGCCAGAGCTGATTTGGAAAGGAGGAAGGGAATAGAGAGAAGGTGGGAGAAGGGAAGAGGGGGCGGCTAGCATTCAAGAGAAACTGTCAGGTGAGCTGCAGGCAGACAGGAAGCTGTGCAAGAAGATGCCAACATAAAACTCCTGAAGAACTTGTTTAATTCCACATTTAATCCCCTTGTATTTGCAGAAAAATATGCTTTTTTTCTCAAGCGTACCTATTTTCTTTTCTTTTTCTTTTTTTGTTTTTGTTTCAGCCTGTGATTTTTCAAAGCTGTTTTTATTTCGCTGGTGAAAAAGTAATTAAATGCAGTTAAAAACTGAAAAAAATGTTCTACTTTCTTAGAATGTAAAAATAATTCAAATCAAATATATAATGTAAATGTTTGCTTTTAAAAGAAGTGTATAATTTGTTCTGATTGATGCAGACTGAATTGTTTCAATATTGTAGAAAAAAACGGATGCATCACTAACATTAATAATTGTGAATTTATGTCATATTCTGCAGACTAATGTGACCAAACGCTTTGATATTGCTCATTTACAGCTCTTCAGGAAAAATATATACACTTAAATACATTAAGAAAAACAAAAACAATGTTTATTTGACTTTTTTTACTATCATTTCCACCTCTTTGTGTGGAAGCTTAATTTATTTTAAATGACAGCTTCATTGTCTAAAAGAAAAAAAAACATTAATATTACATTTTAGATATTTTTCTTGTAAAGTAATTTATTATAATAGTAAATTTAAAGGAAAATCTGTTAAAAAAATCTTTAAAACATATCTTTATACATAATGTGTATAAAGTTTTTTATTATTATTGTTATTATTTGCTTTTATATTTAAGACTACCAAACTCTTTTATTTAGTAGCTAATTAAAAGTATTATTTCTGGTCTTCTACTATATAACATATTTAAATTTTTTAATTTTAAAGTTTCTTAAGACAAAAATGAAAGTCAAGAAGAGAAAGATGCAAATGTTATTTTTACTTTCACTTTTTGTGTGTCAGGTTTGCATGGGTGTTTGGAAAATGTTCCAAATGTGGTGGAAATGACTGATTTACAAGAAGAGCCAAATTATAACAATAATAACAATTATAAATAAAATACTGGAGCTGGATGGTGGAGCAGTGGATTGTGCTTTTGCTTCACAGCAAGAGCACCCAGTCAAATTCTGACTGGGTCAAAAAAAAAAAAAAAATAATAATAACAATTCTGACTGGGTCCCTTCTGCATGGAGTTACCATCCTCTACCCGTGCATGTGTGGGTTTTCTCTGAGCTTCTTCCCACAGACTGAAAGCAAGCTTTGTAGGTTAATTGGTGACTCCAAATTGTCCCTAGGTGTGAATACGGCCTTGCAACCGACTGGTGACCTATTCAAGGCGCATCCTGCCTTCCCCCAACAGTAGTTCAACAAGTTGCAGAGGCGGAGCTAGAATATTTCATAAGGGGGACCAGAAGGAGGTCAAGGGG
>NC_050530.1:13929938-13936498 GCF_002922805.2 Oryzias melastigma | reverse complement strand
AGAAGAAACCTCGTGGAAGTCAACATGAAGGAGGGACGGACAGGGGATACTAGGACTGTTAAAGAAGAATTAGCTTATCTAACTCTACGTCTACATTTCTGAATAGTGTAGCAGATGGGCTTCCTCCAAATGGAGCTGGGACAGCTGGGGGCACAAGACGAGCCAGAGGCGAGGTCCAAAGCCAAGGACATTTATTATCATAAATATTAAAGCAGCTATTCTTTCATTTGGGTTGCTAATATTAATAATTAAATAAGTTTGTGTTGATGATTTATTGATATTGGTCAATAATGATACAAATATTGACTCAAAAATTGAGGCGGGGGCAAAGTTTGTTGCTGGCCCTCCCATGTCTCCAGCATTCTGGTAAATCCAAAAAAGATTCAAGGGGTTCTAAAGGGGGAAATTACACAATTGTCCCTCAAATACTTAGTGCACTTGGACAATAATTGGGCCTACGCCTTTTCACAACTGTGGCTTTTCTATGTGTTTTATTTTGAAAAACCCCGGAAGTTGTGCGCATTGTCGCTTTTTGACTCATCGCTCGACTCCTTCGCCTGCATTCCTCCTCTCCGTCTCCTGCCTGGCCGACAGAGGCAGAAAAAAGGAGGGGAGAAAACGCATTATTATTCACAACCGTGTTGGATTTTTATGAACCACGGAATCGCCTCGCGCTGGATGCACGAGGCCACAGAATACTCCCCCGTCCAGGCGATTTCTGCGGACTTTTAGTGCGGATAAAAGGAAGACGCGCTTTCATATATAGATTTTTTTAAAGGGCGGTATTTTGCGCCTATATTTATGTATGTGTAGCTTCGCCACCGTCAAACAACTCCGGTAAAAACCTCTTTTCAGGACCTTCCTTTTATTTTATTTTTTTTAATGAGGATTTGCAAGATGGCTGATGACAGCTAGCCCTAACAAGGACAGAACCGCGACGTCCCCTTTAAGATTTGGACGGTATATTTTGTATATTTTTTTAAGAGTGAAATCCACAAATATGGCGGACTCTAAAAATTATGCCAATAACTAATGCCAGAATCGGCCGTCCTCGTCTGAATACGGTCTCCCCGTGGCGTTAGCGTGTACCTGTGCTTTCGCGAGAAAATGGTGAGGTGACGTCTGAGGCAATTTAATTTAATCGAGATAAGGAAGTAGATAAATATGTTGTTGGTTGAAGGTGGGAAAGAAAAGAAAAGAAAAGTGGACGCCGAAGTCAAGAACCAGCGGGGGGGTTTTGTGAATTAACGATCTTTGTTTGAGGAGATATTTGATAGATGTCTCGAGGAGGAGGAGGGGGGAGAGAAGTCAACGGCTCCGCAGCAGCGGCCAACATTCCTGCGGATCCTAAAACCCCTTTGTTTTGTGCGCAGGAGCCGGACTGGACCATTAAAACGATTAACTATGCAGTAAACAGCCTCGGAGCGATGGCTCGGGTCTGATTTTCGGTTTGGCGGGACTGTAAAGCCTTTGTTTTCGGTAGAAACCCCCCCGGCAGGAGAGCCGGGGCCTTGTGTGGAGATATGCGAGCTGTGCCACATCGCAGGCGTTTTTCTTCAAACAGAAACGTCGCGTTTGCGTGCGGTTAAAGGTACCCTCGGCATTCACGGGAGCCGCACAACAGCATTTCTGCTCAGCTACCGACTGTATGTATAATTAAATCACGGCTAGCGGCTCCTCTGATATTTATTTATGACTCCGCGGACAAAAGCTGCGGAGTGATATTCTTTTTGTCTTGTTTTGTGAGGAAACCGGCCGTCCTTGACGTCCCGACGTTTCCATTTATAGTTTATTTTTTAAAACAAACGAGTTGTATAGTTGAATAGTAATCAGGGTGTGGGTTCCAGCAGGCCTTTCCCTGTGTCTTTCATGCTTCGTTTGTTGGTGTGAATCGGTTCTCAGTCAATCATAATCCGCCGTTTAAGTGGGGGGCGAGCTCAGAAGGTAAGATCAGACGTGTCAGACTAAAAATACGTGATCGGTGGGTTACTCGTGTGCCTTGTTTGGGTTTACCTGTAGCAGGCAGGGTTTTTGGGCCCCTAAATTCAGAAGAGGCTGTGTGTGTTGGATGTAGAGGCAAGGAAAGTACCGTTTCCTGAATCTGCATAACGTCACTCTCTGTTTTCATGTGTTGAAAGCACTAGGTGTTGTCATCCTTCCCTGAATCCCTCCCTCAAGGGTTTACTGGAATTTGCCTTCATGCTGCATTTATAAGCAATATTAATCACCTATCAGGGAGACTCATCTAAGCTGGCCCCAAGGGTTGGCGCATAAAGACTGAACTTTCAGGACTTGCATTGAGTTTTTGAAACCTTTCCCCCCCCCCTCATAAGTCATTGTGAAACCAGTGTCAGGTTTCAGAGGCCCAGAGGTCTGGAACAAGTGGGGAGCTCTTTAATTGTATGCCTGCCTGCACCATGATGGCCTCCGACATGGCTGAGACGTGGAGGAACTGTTTCGAGGAGGAGCTCATCTGTCCCATCTGTCTGCACGTGTTCTCGGATCCCATCCAGCTGCCCTGCAAGCACAACTTCTGCAGGGGCTGCATCAGCGAGGCCTGGGCCAAAGACTCCACGCTGGCCCGCTGCCCCGAGTGCAATCATGCCTACACTCAGAAGCCCAGCCTGGAGAAAAATCACAAACTGTCCAACATCGTTGAAAAGTACAACGCCCTGAGCGTGGAGAAGGCCACCACACCGGCCCTCCAGTGCATCCTTTGCCGCCGGGGCCCCCCGCTGCCTGCAGTGAAGGTGTGCCTGCGCTGCAACGCCCCGTGCTGCCAGTCCCACGTCCAGACACACCTGCAGCAGCCGTGCTCCGCTCTAGGGCACCTGTTGGTGGAGGCGGAGGCAGTGAAGGCCTGGACCTGCCCGCAGCACGACGAGTACAGACTGTACCACTGCGAGGCAGAGCAGACAGCGGTTTGTCAGTACTGCTGCTTCGCCCGCTGCCACCCCAGCCACGGCCATGCAGTCAGCGATGTGGAGCTGCGACGCAACGACATCAGAGTAAGACCATAAACACGCCACAAATAACTAATATAAGGGTCAAAATAATAATAACAAACAAAATCCATTGGTTTCAAGCTCTCCAAACATTCTCAAAGACATTACGACTAGGTCAGTGGCCTTGTGGTAGTGTCTGCCCTGAGACTGGAAAGTTGTATGTTCAAATCCATGACTGAGTCACACCAAAGACTCTAAAGAATGAGACTCAGTGTCTCCCTGCTTGACAGAGTTGGATTGGGGGGTTAAACCACCAAATAGTTCTGTAGTGCCGCTGTGTCTGCAGCTCACCGCTCCCCCAGGGGATGGGACAAATGTGGAGAACAAATGTCACACACGTGTGACAACTATGGGACTTCAATAATCTGAATATATTGGTTCCTATACTCTGATAACAAATCCACTCGTAGAAAATCTGGAGAAAACCTACTTTTTTATATGTAACAACTTAATTAAACCATTAATCAAAAAAACCATTGCAGCTGTACTTGAAATGATTGATTTGTTCATTTCTAATCAATAACATTGCTTAAGTGCATCCATAATGGTATCACGCGAGCCAATGAGGGCCTTTTTCATCTGTTGGTGTCAAACGGAACAAAAGAAATATTCAAATTTCATTCTTTCACATTTTTTGCAAACATCTGAATTTTTTAAGAGCAAATCTGGTTCTGGTTGGATATTTATTTTCGGAAATCTCCCTTTAGAAGCTGGAATTCTATCCGGTAATATGTTGCATCGCAAGTATTTTTTTGTTTTTTTCGGCTGTATCTTTCATGTGTTCAGTTGCGATCCATTCCAGCCTCCATTCTCATCTGTTGGAATGACAAACAATGCAGTGGAGTGTAGAACAATGAGGGGGCCCTCAGAGGGCCTTATCTCCCCAGCACAGGTGCATCCGAGCTCAGGGATCGCCAGTCGGAGGCAGGCGGTTGGGGAGAAGTCGAGGGGTTTAAAGTGATTCGTCACTAGACTGTTCGGGAATTTAAAAAAATACAAAAACCTCTTTGCTTCCTGGGGGTTTGGTACTCATCATCCTGTTGGAGCAGAGGTTACTCAGTGTTTTTCTTCTCCTTTTTTTTCTTTTGAGGGAGAACAGTGAAGGCATCACTGCTAACTGACTCATTTAGTTCACCCAACACCCTCTTTTAGGTGTCAACCATCACATGGCAGGATGTGTTTCCTGCTGGTAAAGCAATGACTCAGCTCTATGTATACTTCAATAGTAACCTTGGGCACGTGGAAGGCCATGTGGAAAATAGTTTTCTTTTCCCCAAATCCTTCATTAAAGAAGGAAAAAAAAAGATAAAACCATCAATTTCCACTAAAAATACAGTGATGTGTCATCTGGCGGTACGTCATCACAAAACTGGAAGTTCAAATGAGTCTGTCTTTGAGGTTTTGTTACCTGAAATTGAGCTTGAGGAAACCTGAACTGCAGTTATTCAAAGGTAAATCAATATACAATCGGGACACAAGCTTAAACGTTTATTTTTGTTTTCTGAGTTAGCTCAGTCTTCTGGAGAAGAAGCGTCATGGTGCGACTCATTTATTATCTGAAATTTAAATGGAAATCCTGAGTTCCTATTTAATTTGGAGTGCATCAGCTGCATGGCACCGGCAGCCATCCATTGCATAATCAGACATTGGCCAAATCTGATAAAGGAGCAGTGCTTCTTAATGTTGGCCTCAAGCCCACGTTCAATTACAAAATTGTTCCTTGTGGAGAGATGAGGTTATTGCCTTCGAGTCAGAACTGGAATCACTCGTACAGGACCAGAAACCCAACATCATCTGGATCCAGTTGAAAGCGTTCACTCAGATTGAGTGATTCAGCTGGAGTGATGAGTATTTTATGGCTCCAGCTGCCATCGGCACCCATGACAACATGACACCCCTGTGAATGTGTTACCATGAAAGACATATTTGCTGCCTTACCCGTATTGTCATCTGTACTTCACATTCTTTCTGTTTTGACTCTATGATAGAGTTTTAAAGGAATGTAGTTGAGCTATCAATGCCAACATAAAAATGTTCTTTATAGTTAAAAAAATATATATAGTTAGGTAATTCTAATCCAGATTTATCAACCAATTGTAGTACTTCTTGAACTAAAAACACTGAGTGGGTTTACATTCTTTTTTTTAGTTAAGTTAGACTTGGTTAAAACTGTGTTTTTTTTCCTCACAAAAAAAGAATCAATTCATTTACCAAAGCATCATCCACTTGATACATGTAAAAATATACATTTCAGGGTGGGAATATTGCATTTACTTTGGTTGACCTCAAATGGCACCGAAATGACTTCCAGATTGAAGCTCAGTGAAGTTCATTGCAGTTCACCAAGTGACCACAAGGAGATTTTTTACAAAAACACATCTGCCCTCATTTACTTCAATATGAAATGGTTTATGTTTACAACAAAATAAGCCTATCTGAACATTAATTGATATTTTTGTTTCTGTTGCTGGTGGTTAAAAAAAATCACCTGACAGTCTACAATTTTGTCTTTGAAGTCCCATTCCAATCATATTTTTCTCAATCTTAAAATCGTTCCCAGTGATATTTAATTATGATTATGACGTTTTTAGCCAAAATAAAAAAGACATTGTCATTTTAAAGACTTATTTTATGCACAGCAGCAGTAATTAGAAATACAATTCTGGGTTGTGGGTGGGACTACTGACACAAAAGTAACTACGAGCAATATTGGATCAACCCAGTTGTATAGTTCTGAGCCAGAATTGTAATTCACTACAGCTCGAGTGTCAGACGCTCATCATGTCTCTCATGTCTGAACGGCCCAGGATGGAGAGGAGACTTTGGCACACCTATTTCAGTAGCCATCATTAGTCTGAGCTTTTTCAAGCATCCGCTTTTCTGATCCATTGGAATTTGAATTACTTGTATTATTTGAAATACTTAGGAACACGGTTTCAATCTTAAATTATTTTATATAGTTCCTTTACTGTGAGAAAGATGCCACAAAAACATGTTAAAAATACAAAAAATAAAAATTTCAATTTTAAATGTAAGACTATTGCTCAGAAAAGTATATTAATTAAGCATTAAAGAAGGTCTTTAACTCCCCATTCTTTATAAATAATTACAGAAAAACTATCCATCTATTCATTTTCTTAATGTACTTTTTTGCTTTTGGGGGCACGGGTTGCTATATTCTAACCTGGGTACTATTGGGGGATGTCAGAGTACACCCTGGACAGCTTTGTAGAAAAAGAATGATGGCTTTTTAAATGGATAAAAATGAAAAGTACAAATTGTTTAGATTAAAAATACATAAAACCTGGTTTTATCTTTAAATGAAATGTGCTTTATACATAAATAAAAGTACTGTTTTTTTGTTATATTTGCAGTCTTTTACTTCTGCAAGTTCACCACCACCATCTTAAAAGTACATTTGGGGTTTTTTTTGTACTATTTTTGCTGAGCGGAATTTGAAAATATGTTTTCACATCTCTCATCTCAGTAGTGAACGCTCACACGTCTCTGAATGTGGTTACAATACGTGTACAGACACCACCCCTACAGCCCTCA
>NC_050530.1:13899702-13929881 GCF_002922805.2 Oryzias melastigma | reverse complement strand
CCCCCCTCGGCAAGGACCAACCTTCCTCTTGGCCTTCATGTCCTGTCCTGATGGAAAAGACTATGTGGGGAAATGACAGGTATAGAGGCCCCTCCCCTCGTTTCTCCTCTAATTTCCTCCCCCAGAGGTATCTCTGTTGCACCAATCTGCGCTGCAAGGCTTAGAGTCCCCACCCCCTCCACAGCACACACACACACAGACACTCCCAAGCTTCTGCTCCGGGTCTGGTTCAGTCAGTCTGCACAACCAGGTCACTGTCCTGGATACAGCCATGTCAACTGTGTGCGCTCCAGATCTAGGGCAGCGACTAGAGACCATGTGCTGCTGGGGCCCAGGAGTGGGCAGGTTTCCATTCCGATCAGGCTTTAAAGCAGCTGATCACTAATGATAAAATCAGCTGCTGCTGGTCGGAATGACTGGATGGTGGTGATGATGGTATGCGATTAAGCCATACGCTCCAGGAGAACAACTGATCATTCATATGCTGGAATGATGATGGGGATTCAGTGTGTCCTGAGGGATAAAGTGACACTCCGTCACAGCTGCACATGCTCCAGACTTCAGTCATTTTATATTTTGGACTTTTGCTTTAAAACTGCAGATAAATCAAGCATTTTAGTGTCCTAGAACTCTGTTTTTACAAATATTATACGGACTACTATCAACCATTGTCACTAAAAGGGACTTTTAGGATCATATTTTGGGATCATCTATAGTTGAAAACAAAAGCCTAGAGTGTCTTTTTATTTTGTTTCTCTGTTTTTTTTTTATTTTATACCTGTAAATGACCTATTACTTTTACTATTTCAATGAGGAAAAATGAATACACATAGCTTTAAATTGATGTATATTCAAACATTGCAATCTAAATCACCATTCTTCACAGATGACATAAATGCACAGATTAAACCAAAAAATTCCCTGTTTCACTTAAGTTGAAAATGTAATATTTGACATTATAAAGACAGTTAGTTTCATATAATTTTTTTAAGTGATCAAAACAATCTTGCACAGCGGTTCTATTTGATTCAGAATCCATTTTTCAAAATAAAACTTAAATAAATAATCAATTGAAAGACAGCTTAAAATGTCATTTATTAAAATGTTGTTTGGTTAAGTTATGGAGGATAAATTTTGGTCTAAACATCAAACTAAATGTTTACCAGAACATTCTGTCTTTTGGACTCTTTCTCATTTCGTTGTTCACCGTCTGATCTGTGTGTTTCATGAGGAATATTCAAATTTCACATTAAATATTAACACCCTAAACCATTAGTAAAACTGAGTCTGTGGCCTTCAGTTCTGGAAAACCGAATATGGATTTCACAGAGTTGTTTATCACTTCTTCTTTATTCTGTTGTTGTTGTGAACAAAGCAGAGGCGGATGAGAGTCCCCGGCTCTCACCTGCTGTTGTCCGCATGTCGTCATCTCACAAATCACAGGTGTTGTTGCCACCACATTCCCAGAGCTCCAGAGGTGTCTCCACTTTGGGAATCTGTCGTTTTTAGAAAGGAGTGAGGAGGCGAGATGTGAAAGGGAGGAGCTTTTGTGCCCAATCATCCATCTGCAGCCTCTGCCCTCAACTCCCCCCAACTTTGGTCCTCATTCACTTATGCAAACACAAAATATCTGCTGGTTGCTATGGCAGCACCCCCCCTCCCATCCTCCCCCACAGGGATGGTGTGTTCGATTGAGTCTAAATTAGATGGCTCTCAGATTGTAATAACTCTGGGTTGGGGAGGGGACCGCTAACTAACTGAGGTCAGAAATGTAACTATTATTATTTTTTTGCTTTCTAGCAAAACCTGCTGAGACAGCAGGAGCGTGTGGAGGAGCGCGTTCAGGAGATGGAGGAGCAGCTCTGCAAACTGGACTCGGACAAGTGTGTGGTGGAGGTGAGTTGGACGGCGGCTCTCTCAGCGGTTTGCCGTCCTTTTTTTTTTTTTTCTTTTGTGCTCAAGGTTGCTCCCGTCTTCAGGACCGGGTGTGTGAGCTGAAAGAGGAGGTGCGCATGCAGTACCAGCGCATGAACCAGCTCCTGGAGGAGGATCTGGGCCGCACCTTGGAGGCCCTAGACCGGGCTCGCGCTCGCTTTTGTCAGGAGAACGCGGCACAGGTTTTGGCCTTGGGAGAACAGCGGCACGAAGCCCAGAAGCTGTTGAGCTCCATCCACACGGCTTTCAGCAAAGCGGAGGAGCTGAGCTTCATGAAGAACACCAAACCCGTCAAAATCCTCACAGACAGGTGGGTACGCATCATTATTCTGCCTTTAAAGCTCACGTATGGTTATTTAACTCGCATTTTGTCTCCATCTTGCAGGTGTCAGGCGTGTGTGGGCAACGCTCTCCCTCCGTACAAGGTGGGGAATCTAAATTCTAAACTATTCCTGTCGGAAATCTCCAAAAGAGAGAAGAGCTTGAAAAGAACACTTGAAGGTAAGGACGAAACTCACTTCCATGGGTTTTGGAGATGGTTTAACTCTCCTCCTCTGTCGTCCCTCACAGCTCCCCTCACTCCACCTTCCACGTTCCTGCAGTCCGTTCCCGCCTTCCCCAGCGGTCAGAGTTCGGGCTCCGGAGCGGAGAAGCGGAAACATTCCACCGCCTTCCCAGAGGGGACCGGGACGGCGGGGAAAACCGTGGCTTCTGGTTTTAAGGACTCGTCCTCCTCTTCCTCGTCTTCTTCCTCGTCGTTAGCCAAACAGCCCTACCTGGGCTCTGGCTCATCCTCCGGCGAGGGCCAGTCCAGCAACCCGCAGCCCCTCGGGCCCTGCGCCCCCCCTCACATCAGCGAAAGCGGCGGCACGGGCAGCGGCAGCGGCTCCTTGACCAACCACCATTCAGGCTCCGTCTTCAGCTCCTCGCATTTCCCCCCCGGAGGCAGCGGCTCCTCGCACTCCTCCCAGCAGGCGGTGCTCCCCCAGTACGGCGGCCGCAAGATCTTAGTGTGCACCATGGATAACTGCTTCTGCTCCGGAGTGCCCTCTGTTTCGGGCCACCGTAGCCACCCCCCGTACCCACGCTCCGGCTCCTTCGCCTGGGTCAACCCCCAGGATTACCCCCCTCCCCCCGGCCTGGCCTCCGGAGGTCCTTCTATGCAGGGCCTGGCAGTGAGAGACTGGATAGACGCCTCACAGACGCACAGACATGCCGATTTCTACGGGCTGTACGGGCAGCCCTCCACAAAGCACTACGTCACCAGTTAACAGTTAAACTCTTACCAAGTGTATAGTTTATCCTATTCGGGGCAGGGTCGCTCTCTTAGTCTTTCTTTTCTTTGTTTCCTGTGTTTCATGTAGTGAACTGTAGGTGAATCTGAGCTCCTCACTCTGGCGTTTCAGCTTTTTACGCTTAAACAGGAAATAATAAAAAGGAGCGGATGATGACGCATCTTTTTTTTTCTTTCTTTGATTTCTAGAGTAGCTGATGAATTGATAGAAAATGAACTCTTATTAAAAAAAAAAGCTCCACGTCTTCTCACTGAGGCTAAAGGAAAAAAAGCATTGCAGTAAAATGCTGTTGAACTTTCCAGTTGCAGGTTTATAACCTCTATTAACACGCAGGCCTTTGACTTTTTTTCCCCCTTCCTCATTTCTGACTGTTCGTTAAAGCCGTTAAAGAAGGACTGCAGTCCTTTTTGTGTGTCTCCTTTTTTTTTTTTTGTCATCTTGGCACTTCTTCCGTTGCTGAGTTCAGGGATGGATCCTACAGCTCTTCCATGGAAAGTTCCTTCCGATGCCGGCCCACACGAGGACATGAGCGCCGCAGAGCTGGAAGGGCCGGTTAACTCCAACCCTCTGGATTATTTTTTTTCTTTTTCTCAGAGTTTGTCCCTCATTCCTGGCACTCCCCTTCCTGTTGCCACAAAAGGACAGAACCCCTTAAGACTGTTTCCAGTTAGGCGATCACAATGGCTTTGTGTTATTTGGTACAGCTGTAGGCGTCATTCTCGTCTCGGAACTGGAGAGATGGGACGACCAAACCAATCAAGCATCTGGAGGATTCGGAGGATGCTGTAATTGTACTTCCTGCAGGGCAAAGATGTCACTTCCTCTCATTAAGCACACAAGCTCTTGGCTTCCATTGCTGCTGAAAGCATGCAAGGAAGAGTTTTTCTTAAAAAGCACTCAAAAGAAATGGGGAATCACTGTAAGCTGTTTGAGATGATCGGAGCAAACAAACTTTTTTCATGAACTTTTTCTAAATGAACCAGACTGACGTGAGGGGTGGAAGCAACACTTTGTCATCTTGTGACGAGATGTTAAAACGGCAAACAGGAAAAAAAAAAAAAAGTCATTTTTTTGTAAATATTTTGTGAAATGGGGGAAAAAAAGTGCACATGTGATTTGGAGGGTTCCAAATAAACAAATTTAATCTGGTCTAAGTTGTTAAGTGTCTGTGTAAAGCCCTTCATCACATTAATAAGGTAAATGTGCATTTTCTATATTTTTGTTACTGTAAATAAAGACCAAAATCAGTAGTGTGTTAGTACTTACTGAAGTACTTTTATGTTCTCTTTGCTCACATTTGGTGAAACTGCCCCAAATATGGAAGTAGCGAGTCACGTGGCAACAGTGCGATCTGATGAAGACCAACATGAATAGGGCGTGTTTGTTGATACAAGGCAGGATGGATCCATTCTTTAAATTCCAGCTCTCCCAGCTAAATATCACAGCAGAAACAAAATCATCAGAGCAGACAGACTCTCTTCAATCTTCCCAGTCAAGTCTAGTCTTAGGTTCCTGTTTTAGCCTCCCAGTTAAACATTTTTTTACATTTCTACAAAGCTGATCATTTATCCTCCTAAATATGAACTCTTCTTTAGATCCTTCTCTGTGATCCCAATCAAAGTGTTTGCTTTATCTATTCTCTGCTCAGGGAATTTGCTTCTGGGCCCCAGTGTGAGCATTCACCCTAACCAGACTCAAATACAGAGCCCTGGACATGACATTCCAAGAATATATACACATTGTTCCCTCAAATATTTTGCACACTCAAATTAACTTTTTTTTGGCAACAATTTAGTATTTTGTGTGGAGAAATTAGTATTTTGTGGCCACAAATTACTATATTTATGGACACAAATTAGCATGTTATCGCTGTGGTGGTGGAATTTCTTGTAGTATTTTAGTGTTACCAGATCCTACTACTAGTCTGTGTGCACTTCTTTTGGCCACAATTTGATATTTTATGTGCAGAAATTAGTATTTTGTGCACCTAAATTAATATTTTGTTGACACAAATTAAACATTTTAGTATCATTTTGTGTTATTTTTGGTAGTATTTCAGTATTATCAGATCCTACTACTAATTTTTGCTCACAAAATACAAATTTTTGATTGCAAAATACTAATTTCTGCTTGCAAAGAGCTAATTTCTGCTTACAAAAAGCTAATTTTGCCCACAAAATACTAATTTGTACCTGCAAAAAGCAAATTTCTGCTCACTAAATGCTAATTTGTGCTTACAAAATGCTATTTTTGCCCACAAAATACTAATTTCTGCTTTCAAAATTCTTATTTCTGCTAACTAAATGATAATTTGTGTCTATAAAATGCTATTTTTTTTCCCACAAAATACTAGCAATACATTGTGCTTGCAAAATGCCCCGGAGTTCTATTTCGTGACTACAAAATACCAATCTTTGCCCACAGATTACTAAATTGTGACTGCAAAATGCTAATTTCTGCCCACAAAATAACTGGAAGGGGTGTGGCTTTCCAACAAACTCCCTTCTGATTAGCAAGAGTGGTTGCTATAGAAATGATGACTCAGACCAACTCGGACCAATCACTGCTTATAGCATCGTCTGCTTCCAACATGGCGATGTCCGCATCGCAGAAAAATGCCGATCAAATTGACTTCATTTCGTTGGAATCGGAGGTAAAACATTTTCTAGGGGTGAAGTCACAGGTGCTTGGTCCATCTCTTTATACAGTCAATGGTTCCAAGCTCCGCCTCCATCACAAAGAGGCTGGACTGGTTTCTATTGCAAACAACTAACTCTGCCTCCATTAATCTAGAAATTAAAAAGAAAACAGGCCCGGCCTCCATGTCAAAGATTTAGCTCCGCCTCTTTTAAGCAGAACAATCTTTTTAGTGTGTGATGGTGATAGTTTGATAGCATAAGTACTTTGAAAAGATAATTGCTTAGGTCAATTTTTGGGAAATGTGAAAGAAGAATAATACTAAAAATTTTTTTTCAAACATAAATGATTGCTACAGAAAAATGTGATCCAGATTTATTTATTCATTCATAGTTAAAAGTCAATAAAACAGTTGAATTGACTTTTCAAACCTCATAGAAAAGATGGACCTGTGCGTGAGCAGAGTCACTCAGGAGACACATTGATTTTGGTCTGTACTGGTCTTTTTTTTAACCTCATCTGAGCAACAATACATAAACCTGATGTGGACTTCCCGGACTTTCCAGAAAATTCTCATGTGTGGAACTTTGTTGTCATGCTGAGGCCACATAAGTATTTTTCCCTGGAAGATAAATCCCCATTTAAAATGTTAGGTCACTGACCAGGAATTTATCAGCAAGTTGCTGGTGCAGAGCAAAGACTAAAGAACTTTCAATGTTTATTCATTTCATGATTAATTTAGTGCTTCTCTTTATGTTAATTGATACAAAAGTATATTTTAAAAAAAGGTCATAATACATTAATTTGACATAGTTTTACCTTCTTTGAGTACTACTGACTGATTGCTGGTTCATCTGCTGGAACAATAGTTGTAGCATAAAGGTTCTTCAAAATGCTTAAACAGCAAAATATGTGAAATACATTAACTAAATAATATAAAGAGTAACAAAAGATCATTTAACTAAAGGAAATTAGATTATAGGAAAACTGTCAAATTAATTGATTATAAGTCAGATTAATTTAGCATCACACATGAAGATATTTTATTTAATTAGTCCTGATGGTGCAGCTTTTAGGCTTTACATAGAAATTTAATGCTTTTTTGTCCTGCAAGCCATTTTTTAAATGAGTTTTGTGTTGCAAAAGTGTTTATTAAACTTTAAATTCATTTTGGCCCCTTTTTTTTGTTTTTAATTCGCACCTACAAGATGTCACATCCCCTCATTTGCTCCAAAACAATTCTCCCTCTGTTCGCCTGAATGCTCAGTGACACTTTTCTTTTTCTGTGTTGCTCGAATTCTCATTTAGAGGACAGATTAGATTTGAGATAGCCTAAAACTTGAGCGGGGCCCACGTGTGGGAGAGCAAAACAGGATGGAGAGTCCTGAGATGACTGCTGAGTCTGTGTGCATGTGTGTGTTCCCCTCAGCCTGATTAAGCTGTTGCATTAGTGCTTTCCCCTACCCAGCACTTTGAGCCTCAATCCCATTCACACAGCAAAGGATGATCCACTTGTGTGGATCAGAGGAGCACGTGAACCGCACAGAGAAGACAACAAAAAAGTCCATGGATAGTTTTCTTGCTTAAAATACTTAATTTAGTGGCTTAAATGGAGAAAAAAAAGTTTTAATGAAGTTGTCTTACAGCAGTCGCCGTCACACTCCTTTCGTTTCCCTCCCACCTCTTTCCTCTCTTGAGCTGAAGATCTGATCTGCTGCCTCTTCTCTCACGTCAGCAAACCTCAGCAGAGACAGAGCCGAGAGGTCGGAGGTGCAGCATAAATTACAGCCCTGCTCTTCTGTCGTTCCCTCACTAACAAACACTCCCTCCTTATCTCCTGACACACACATTTTCTCACACTTGTGCACACAGCTGCTGAACAGCTGCTTTCTTCACAAGAAAAAAAAAACGCAGTAATCCGGTGGTTCACATCTCAATATGTCTGTGTGAACACACCCTCACAGAGTCCTGTAAATCACCCACACACAGCTGAAAGGAACTTTTTATTCACTGAGGAGGTTTTTTTTTTAACTCATTTGAAATGGTTTTGCTGAAACATCAAAGCATTTTTTTAAAGTGTGAAGGAATAATTTCACATTTTATATATATATATAATGAGTCAGAGACTGAGATAAAAAAAAAGATTGATTTTGATGTGGTTCCGGAAGGAAATTCAAGTTTTAACTGATTTAGCACTATAAACTAATGTTGATGCAAATGTTTTAATTTAATTCAAATTTTGATCAATTCATATTCATCATTTTTTTAAAGTGTTGATGCTATTTTTAGACTAAATCTAAAAAATCTGAGTTGTTTTTTAGAGAATTTCTGCAAAGCCTCAGTAGTTTATTAGAACTTTATCTCTCAGTTATCTCCATCACTTACTATATATCTGATAAGTCAAAGACTGAGATTAGAGGAAGTAATGCTGTACTTTTCTGTAATTCTCAGGGGTTCACTTACCTTTAGGCAAATGTAGGCGATCGCCTGGGTTCCCCCTAAGCTTTGGGGGGCACCCAGCTGAACACTTAATAAAAGTGTCTGAAAATAAATTTTACGCCCAACATCATTTAATTTTGTCATTAAAAAATACATCCCCAATCACTGAAATAGCAAAAGGCTGATCATATGAAAGTATGGTTAACAAATTGGTGCATTCAATAATTTTAATGTATTTTCCAAGCAAAAGTATTTCCTTAAAATTTAAGTGTAATATCAGTTGGATTCTAGACATTAATGCTGTCTAAAAGTGGACCAGTAATGACGTTATATACCGTTTAACCCCAGGTAAGGATAAAAAAATAGAATGATTCATACAAAGACTGCAGAGGGCCCCGTGTTATTGTTCACCTGGAGCCCTCAAACTGCTATGTAGTTGCTAGTTCTGCAGGGAAATTCAATTTTTAATTGTTCACATTTAGCACCATAAACTAACCCAGATATCTTTCAAAGAAGATCATTACTAATACAATGAAAGAGCAAATGAGATTAGAAATATTTGATTGCAAATGTTTTAGTTTAATTCAAATTTGTGTAAAAAGTGTTTAAAGACCTGCTATGACATTTAACAAGATTAAATCTCCTCAGTTACTAAATTATCTTGAAGGTTTACGAACAGTGTCTTAGCTCAGCCCTTTTGTTTCACTCATGACCCTCAAAAACCAGGTTAACATCCAGATCAGCTTCTTCGTGGTGTTACAACCTCTGACTGGTGAGAGCAAGGCTCTGGTCTTAAACAAAACCATTGCTTTAGTAAATTCTTTAAGCACCAGGGCAATTGTTTGTGTGGAGCTCCAGCTCAGAACTTGAAGAAAACAAGAGCTATAATCCTAAAAGGCACTTTTTAAACCAATGGGTTGGACGTCACTCATAATTTGAGGGACCAGTTGGACCAGTCCTTGATGCCAAAAAAGTCCTAATTAAAATGACAGAGGGACAATCATCCAAAGGATTTTCCAACAGATAAAACTTAATTTCAATCAAACCCCCTTATTCTGGAATTTTAAAACCAAGAAGGAAGTGGTAAATGGTGCAGTACCTCAAATGACCACTAGAAGCTGGTTAAAGGGAGACTTTTACCATTGACTCCCATGTTAAAAGTTCACCTTCAAACCATAACTAAGTTAACGTGCAGCCTCCAATCAAAAATATTTAAAGCTAGCTGTTTGGATTTTAAATTGAAGCTAAAGTTGAGTGCACAGATACACTTCTGATATATTTATTTTGATGGAAGGAGTTGGATCCATTGTTGGCCTCAACAAAACTCTCACTCTCTCTCTGTGTTACCTGTCCATGCTTCTCTTTGAAGTTTTACAAATACAGTTTTGATTTCCTTTTCCCTTTTTTTAAACCATTTGGAAGTCAAAGCCATTGCTGTTAGCATGATGTCTTTGAAAGAGAAGATTTTAAACTTTTGACCTACAAATAAAAACTAAGAACAACGAAAGAATGATCAATTTCTGATATTTTCTATAAACTTTTAATTCATTTACATTAATATTTTCAGCTCTGTCAATCAGGTTACATCTCTATAAAATTTCACACAAAAAATCAGATCAATTTTGGGGTTTTATTTTGATTTATTAGCAAATTAAGCCTTTTTTCATGCTATTCTTAAATATCTAACTTGCTTTAGATTGGTGCAATTTATGTTTCATGCTTCTCTACTTTGTTTACTTTGTCTCTTAAAAAAATAAATAAAGAGTATAGAGTAGCAGGTGCATATTTGCACACACTGGCTTGTTTATTTGAGAGGGGCTTTTGTAATTTTTGTTTTTTAATCCCCCATAAATCTCTTGGCCAAAGTGAAAGGAAGTGAAGTGCTAGAAAGGAGGGGAAACACTTGTACATTCTGTCCGCTGAGAGAAGAAGAGACGGAACAATAAAAGTCTTTGTCAGACCAGAAGAGGCTTTTTGCCTCTGAGGCCGTTTGAATCGGTTACATTGGACGTTACGCAGAGTGACAGACACAAGCGTCCTGTTTGTCTTTTAGTAATGAAACAAATGAGCCAATTTAGAGTCAAGCCAGCGGCAGATGTGTAAATAAAATAAATAATAAAATAAATTGTTTAAAAGTACATTAACAATAAGAAACAAGAATTTTAGCAATTTAATCCTTTAACACCTGAACATATTATTTTTTTTTCCATTAAAAAAACTACAGTAAATCAAAGAACATAAATACTGGAGCTTTAGTGTTAATGCGGATTAACAATTTATTTTTATGAAATACTTAATTTAACGATTATTTTCATGTCTTGCTTTAACAATTAGGGAAAATAATTATTGGGTGCATAAAAAATGAACAATTTTCTGTTTTATTTTTTCATTTATTATTGAAATTATTTTGTAAAATTACCTTAAACCCTATTTTTAAGTTTTTTTTTTACAATAGATTATTTTTCTTTTTTTTTGTTCACAGCTATTAAGAATTTTATTTATAAAATGTAGCTTTTAAATATTACGATAATTAAAATATAACTTTTTTTTTACTTTTGACAGCAGCCCCTTGCAAGTCCTTATCAAAATAAAACACATTCTGCGTCACATAAGATACTCCTGCTGCAAAATGCAATAAAAGCCAACTCAAACATTAGACTGGTGTATAAATACAAAAAAAAAGATTTTTCAACACTGTGAGGCTACTGATTCTCTTTTTTTATTTTTTTTTTATTTAAATAGTTCTAAACGAACAGGACAATAATGGAAGCCACAACTTGATTCGACTTAAAAGATTGTATTTATTCGCATACATCTTCTGAAATTCTGGCCAGATTACATTCAGAAATATCAAAAGGAAAAGCTGACAGTAAATCCCATAGAAATGCACTGAACCATACAGTACCTCTGTTAACAATCTGCCAAAACACATCAGATATGCAAACAATATTCACCATAAAGTACAGCAGGGGGGGACAAATACACTAAAGATGTAACATATGAACACTGGGCCGTGCTATTTACAGTTAATAAAAAAAAAAAAAGTAGTGTTTGGATATTTTGTTATTTTTATACATATTAACACTTAGAGTTTTGTAACGTAGCGGGGAGATTTAGACTGATTCTCACACGCACAGCACACGAGCAGCTGCTGGACTCTACTTCACCATAAATAAAGCGGTTACAAAAATATAGCTCACTTCAAACAGAGCCTTAGCAAAAAAAAAAAAAAAAGAAGAAGCGCTTACAGCCATTGTAGAATGATAAGAAAAAATACATCAACATATAGGAATGAAACGGAAGGATGTGGGGGTTTGGTTTGGTGAAAGACATTTAAAGATCAGGTGGAGAACCGATGAAGAACAGGAGCTTTAATGGGAGGCTGTAACAACTAAAGAGGGTCGTGTATGGGTTCCCTTTGAAGGCAAACAGCCCTCCTCTCCACAGAGGACAACGATTAGTAAACATCAGATGCAGGCTTTGCAGGGGGTTAAAAAGTCCACATTGGATGTACATTCATAGGTAAATCCACCGTACTAAGGCTCAGGAGGTATGGTGTGTGTCAGTGTGTGTATGCTGCTGCTCGTGCTCCTCCTGAGCAGTAAAAGACTACAGGCAAAGCTATTTCTTTTTGGAGTTGACGCTCTTGCAGACCCAATTCATGCCTTCCTGAAATGACCAGAAGATCAGTAATATAGTTAGAAAACAAAACTCACTGAAAAACGAATTTCTTAAACATAAAAAATCTTTTTTTATTGGTTCACCTGAATCCCCTCCCCAGTGAGGGCGGAGCAGGACTGGATCTGCCACATGCGGTCTCGGATGGTGTGCAGGTTGAGTCCCTCTGCGATCTCAGAGGCTGGAGCTGCTGTCAGAAGGTCCTGCTTGTTGGCGAAGATCAGCACAGGAACTCCACTCAGCTTCTCCTCATCCAGCAGCTCGGCCAGCTCCTGTAGCACCAGCAGCACAGGAACATTAGGAAACCTTAAAGATCCACTCCAATGAAAACAGTCTTTTTAACATGTTCTTGTAGCATTTTTCTCATGATGGAGGATATTTATAAAATAATTTAAGATTAAAACTGTGTTTCTTTATTCAAATCCCATTAGCAGATTCAAACTAGCAGTTTGAAAAACCTTGAATTTCTTCTACACAACAATTCTGATCCATCCACATAATGACAAATGGATTCATTATTGTCTTCTTTTTCCTCGTCTGAGTTGACATCTGGCTCTAAACTGTGTGGTTGCGCAGCTCTGATATTGATTGCCACTTTTTTTGTTGGCTTGGGCTTGTGAGGTGCTATAAGCTGGCGGGAAAGAATGTAAACGAAGGGCTTTTGGGAAATTAGCAGCTAACCTACATGCCAACAGTACCGTTTAGATGAGAATTTCTAATGCAATTTTGGATTTGTTACAGAAAATAATAATTTTATTTTGGCTAAAAATGGCATAATCATAATTAAAAGACCACTGGGAACACTTTTACCATAGATGAAAAGATGATCAGAGTGGGAATTTAAGTGGTTCATCCTGCTTCCAATCATGATTTGTTTTAATAAATTTCATTTGGCAGACAGCTTTGTGGGCAGTGTTCCCTCACTATATTGTGGTTCACTTTTATCATCTTGCTGAATTTTTTGGTGAACTTTTTTTTAAACACTGTTAGTGGATTCTGTGTCCTGATTGGCTGTAGAACTTGTCAATCAATGTCCTCAGTCCCATATCTACAGAATTCACTCCGCTTGCCAGAGTTGCGTAAAACTATTCTATGTCCCACAAAATGTGGTGCAACACTTATATACACAAACAGAAAACATTTTTAAAAGTAATCTGAAAAGTTAACAGACAAAATGTTCAGATCCTAATATAAGTAGCACCACAAAAATGTTTTCTGTACATACCTGACCCGTTTCCTCAAACCTCTTTCTGTCTGCACTGTCAATGACATAAATCTGGTGGGAGAAATATTTTCTTTAGTCATCGTAGCCACTAACTCGTAAAATATATAGGAATCCTTTTAAACAATATACTCACCAGCACGTCAGTGTTCTCGAAGTAGTTTCTCCAATATGGCCGGATCTTCCTCTGGCCTCCAATGTCCCAAACATTTAATTTAAACCCCTGAGACTGAACGCTCTTGATGTTGAATCCCTGGGAATATAAAAACAAAGCAACACATGAACATGGCTACCTACAGCTGACATAACACTTTAATGTGTTGGCTCCTTACCTGTGTGGGGGTGATGTGACTGATGTCCTCAGATGCCAGCTGCTTGAGCAGCGTAGTCTTCCCACCGTTGTCCAGACCCAGCAGCAGTATCCTAACCTCCTGGTCTGGTGTGCTTTTTAGCTTACGAAGGATGGATAGTAATCCCTGCAGAGAATAAATTCATGGTAGATTATTTTTACTAGAGCAGAAACCAGATTATCAAATTTGAGAAACTCTGGGACTAAAATAAGACAGTTAGGGGCGTTAAATCTAACATTTTACAATAAAATCTATAAAAATAATAAATTTGTATGCAAAATAATGTAGACACACTTATGTTCTGCTTCCAAAACAACAAATATAAATATTGTATGTTGGCGTAGAATGCATATAACATTTTGATAGTTGAAATATTTTAATTATTATAGTTTATATGTTTTTAATCAACTGTGTAGAGACGACTCTATTAAATCTTCAGACTCTTTATGTTTTATTTATCTTTTTCCTGGTTGATTTTATGTGTTTGAGGTGTTTGTTGTTGCCTAGAGACTACAATTGAAATTTAGCTTTGCAGCTCGCACTGGCACGATTACAGAAACGTTCATAAATGAGCGCTGTCCCTGTTTAATAAATACAAAGTTGCATAAACATACCCGACTAGAAACGCCACATTACTTTAAATAGTTAAAGAGGCAGAAAAGTGGTACAAAAAGTGAAAAGAATTTTGAGTGGTTATAAGTAAGTAAATGGCAAAACCTAGAAAATAAAAATTAGATGCAAAAATTAGCACAGAAGTGTGTGAAAACAATAAATTTGACTTAATGTAGCATAATTATTTTTAAAGTTTGTTTTGTTTATCAAGCCATAAGTTTAACAAATATTAGAAGAATTTCAACCGTTTTTCTCCAGAGGTGCCAACATCCCTCTGTACCCTTAAGAGTTAAGAGCAGCACTTCCCGCTAACCACCATTAGAGATGTACTTTCTTGCATCCCTGCACCTGAACCTCTCACCAACAGGCCATGAAAGTGGATCTCTGGGGAGACTTTCGAACCACCTTCTTATGGCAGTGAAGCTAACTGATACTGCGAGTTGCGCCTTGTCGTCTCTGGGTTACTTGAGCCTCTGGGGCGAACGGCTGGATCAGGGCTCGCATCCAGGAGCTACACAGCTAGCCAAAATGCTAAGCTAATCTCCCCCGATAACTTGAATCACAACTCGGCAGATTTTTCAGCGGAACGTTTTTAACGTCAACTTACAAACAACATAACTTGTAGCGATAAATAAGCGCAAACTAGTTAGTTTAATAATCTATTAATGTAAAAACGAGAATTTATGCTTAATAGCTAATTATTGCGACAAATTAAACTCACCATCTTGTCGCTTTCTCTCCTGGAGACGCTGCCGAGGGTTACTAAGGGGACTGACGTCAGACGCACGAGGCACGTAAACCTCTAGCTTGTGCTGCATTCAAGTAACACGATCAAACTACGGAAAACATCAACGTTGTGAAAGTGTCCACACATTTGCAAAAAGGACCAGATTTGGTGAGGTGAAAATGTTTCATATTTTAATAACTTTAAATGTAAATTAATGCTATTTACTTAATATTTTATTGTAATTGCATACTTTTATTTTTTCCACATAGAAAATATATTTTTTTACTAAAATTACTGTAAATTTTTCGCACCGTTTATTCCCACTTAGCTTGTCATAATTGGCATGTCTTGTCTGGTAGTCCCTCTTGATATTGAACTTCTTGAAAACAGTATCTTCGCAATAAATAAATAAAAATAAATAAAAAAGCTAGTGGATTATTGGGGAACATAAAAACAGTAAAGTCAAAAATTAAATCTGGTACTTATTCAAAGGTTTCAGGCCACTCTTTGCAGCTTCAATTTCACATTCATCTAAATAATTATTGTTGCCTACAACAAGTTATATCACTAGAGGTGACATGCTAGCTTGTTGCGTACGCAAAGTTGGACGCCATATTGGAATGGTACAGATGCCTGTTTACTGCTATGTTATTACAATTGCACAAACAGAGCTGGAAAACAAGAATGTGACTTTTTACTAGTAAATTATTGCTGTAAACTGATAAAGGAGAACTTCTGAAAAACATTTGAACAAGATCTGAGTGAGTTTACCCTCAATAGTGAACATTTAGGCTGATCTTGTAGCCTATGTAAAGTTAACGGCAGCTTTAGACTTCACACTGTTTCCACGTTTTCTGGCAGGTCGTTAATTTGTTGCACTTTGTACAAAAACATTATTACCATAACCTGGGAATTATTTTCTGATGATGAGAGTTTTTTCCTTTATAAAATCAGACCAAAATTAAGCATTTATGGTCATTTTACTGTGTGCTAAGACACGTCTCATTGTTTTTATACCATTCCAATATGGCGTTGCTCTTCACGGATCTTAGACAACAGTTACAAGCCTGCGTGCCACAGTAATAAGCTGCTAGAAGTATTTAGCCATCAGATGTTTCCACTTAATGTGCTTTTATTTTATTTGAAACATATTTTGTTTTTTGTTTTGTTTTTTGCTGCAGCGTTGTCAAAATGTCTAAAAATGTACATTTCTAAGTAAGATTTCATTGTGCAGTGTTTGCTTGTGTATTATTACTTGGTGTGGTATAACTGAAACCATTTCAGGAAACAAATGAACGAGAGGAAAGTTTTGACAGACTTGTCAGTCGGGTTTGAACGTGATTGACTGTGAACGCAACACCTTTACTACTGAGGGGGACGTTAGTTAGCTAATTGCTCGGTGTTTGGTTCTTATAAAAACTAACTCCTCGTTTACTTATAAACTAATTCTACTTTGCTTAAAGATAGTCTATGATAATTTATATAAAGCCACTAGTTCAGTCAGTGTTTACTGGAAAGCTGAACTGAGACTGCGCTCCTTTGCAGGTTAGCTTCAGTCAGACATTGGAATCGCCCCCATCTGACCGTCATAATGGTTTGTTCCGGTTTTGTTGGACAGGGGAACTGCCCCGGCCTTTGATTGGTGGACAGCCTGCCACGTGGTCGTTTCTTTACTATCATGATCCCACGCTTGATTTGAGTCGACAGTCCGGTTACACTGCGGCACAGCGCGCCCAGATTTCCGCAGAGGTACGTTTCCCGCTTCTGTCTGTGCTTCTGTTCGTCTTTATGATCGGTGCACGTCTGTCACACTGAATGGTAACCCAGGCTCTGAATTGCATCACTCTACAGCTCCATGTCACGGTGATTTGACCCTTCACGGCTTCCGTTCTAGTTTCACACAGGAATGTAAACCAATGTAATCCACGTGTTTTATTACTTTTTTGTAAACTTTTATGTCTATATTTGTTTATATATAGGCAGATAAACCTTAGACTTTGAAAATGCATGTCAGCTTTTAAAACTGGAGCATTTATTTGGATTTTCACTGCTACGTAAACAATCCATGAACAGATTATAGATCAGAAGTTGCAGCTTAAAGTAGTTTGACACAGCTAAAACATGAATGCTGGTCACACACTAAACGTTTTAAATAATGACTTGAATGCATTTCATTCAAATAAAAATGTCAATTTAATTTTTTTAATGTATGGATTTAATTGTTCTCCACTATAACTTCTTTCTGCAAGACTGCAACTAATTCCAGCCTTTTATCTTTAATTCTATCATTTATGATTTTGTTTTTTGAGATAAAACATTTCAGTTTTGTAATGAGCACAACAATATCAATCAGTAAAAATCATAAAATGTGACTATTTTTGCTATAACAATGTGATTGATTCGTTTTTTTTTTAAACAACTGATCAGGTACATTGACCACAAATACATCTAGATATTTCTTAGTTCCAGAAACTTGTATTTTACACAAAGTACAGTTTGAACAGATATCTACAAAAATCTCAATTTTTAAGTTTTAGAAATAATTAAAGAGATAAAAAGAGAATCAATTAACATGTTCAAGAAGTCTGAAAATGTAATTTCTGTTTCCCAAAGTTCTAAAAATGTACTTTTTCAAAGTCAACTAATTTTGTAATTACTGCTCCAGTTTGCAGTTTCTGTTCTTTATTCTAGCCAGCAACAAATTTAATCTAAAAATGAAATATAAGCTGAAAAAAATTTAAAATTCTTAATCATTTTACCAAATATTTAATTTTTGACTGCTGCAGTGAGCAAGTCTATGTTTAGAAAAGCAATAATCAACTTAATTCTGTCCTTATTTTTTTTTTGCTTTTTCCATTAACCTTCTTGATTATTGGATCATAAACTGAATCAGCTAAAGATTCCTCTTTCTTGTGGTGAATGTAGTTTTATTGCAGCTCAGATGTTGACTTAAAAAAGAACATGTTTGACTTCATTAATGAACAGCTGGTATCTCTTTTACTATTTTACACTCACTGTAAGTCATAAAAACACACTGGTCATCAAATGATAATAAAATATTTACCTGCAGCTCTATTTCTTTTGTCATTTTCTATATTTTTGTGTACTTTTTTTTGGACGTTTGTTGTAACAACCTTTGATTCCTTCTCCCCTCCGTTGTCTGCATTCATTTAACCATTAAACAGCCTCAGAAACAATCCAGTTCCAGCTGGGCCGAGGCCTCACCGGTGACCCCTCTACACTCTTTTATCATGTGTCTTATATTGACATTGTTCCTGATATAGAAAGTGAGAGCTCACCGCAGTGTAATAACATTGAGGGTGGACTGCAGCGGGGTGTGTGGAAACCCAAAGCCGGTTTTTACCCCCCTGGTTGGTTCATGTGAAGCTGCAGCTGCAGAAAGCCAAAACGACTGGAAGCGTTTACCACACAGCGGTTAATGATGTCAGATGGAAGTTTTGGCTTTGGGAGTGTTTTAAGAAGGAGCTGTTTTATAGAAATATGCGGAAAAATGCTGATGTCCTGCTGCCTGGATGGAGTCAGACCTGTAGAAATGCAGCGCAGTGTGTTATTTAGATAAACAGCTGGATGTAGATGGATCATTCCCACCTGACAGAAGTTATGTTCTGTTCTCTCTAGGTTTCATCTGCAGCTTCTGGACCTCCTGTAGGGACAAGTTCTGCAAATTTTGACAGTAATAAGGAGCTTTTTTTATATAATCGTCATGGCTCTTAGAACTTTTGACATCGATGCTCAACGGTGGGATCAGTCGACGTTCATGGGCAGACTGAAGCACTTCTTCAACATCACAGACTGCAGGACTGCACTCTTACCGGACTCAAAGCTGGATGAAGCCAAAGCTTTAGTAGAAAGCTGCAGGTAAGAAGGTGTTGATCTGTTGCCAGATCCAAATCAGCCAAAAAACGACCAAGCTGAAAGGTGTTTCCTGATTCTGCATTGAAGATTTACAAGACAGAATCTGGACAAGCTGTGTTCTGCTCTCAGAACAGGCTGAAAGAGAGGAGTTCTGTTGCATCTTAAAGACCAACTCTGTTCATATGTTGATGAATTGTACCAAAAAATAGTGTTTTTTTTAATTATGATTATGCAATTTTTTTTGCCAAAATCAATCAAAAACTCTATCATTTGCTTGGATGTAGTGTCTGCAGAGCGGCAGGAGTTCATTAGAAATTCATGTCTGAATTGTGGGCGGGACCTTTGCCACAGAGCAACACCGCCCCCTTTCCCTTTCCATTGCTGAGAGCAGGAAGCTCGTGCTCCACCCAGTTTTTTTTTTCAAACTGGATTTTGTCATCTGCTTCTGATTAACAGCGATTTGAATAAAGAAATACCCAGAAATGCAGTTTTTAAGCTTGATATTAGGATGTAAAAGATGTTAGGTATGTATCAAAAAATCGATCGGACAGTGGGAGTAACAGCAGTATCAGTTAGGGATGCAATATGTATCAAAAATTGATCCAGATATTGGACCAAGATTTTGTTGATTAAAAGGTATAAAATGAATCAACAAGTTAATAATCAATTTCTGGCAAACTACAGTTTCTCTTCCTGTTTTTTTAATCTTTTATGTATATGCTATTCATGACTTCTTCAAAGTCAATAACTGAATACATTTATCTGTCAAATGGCATTCATTATTATTTATAGTTTTAAATGCCATATGAATAAGAAATATCTAGATTTTAGCGACTGTATCGTATCTTCAAAAAGTTATTTGGATCCTTTATGCATCGATATATGGACCATGTATGCGTATCGAATCGCGTGAGAGGGAAAGATGCACACCCCTAATTAATCTTCTTCATACGTGTCCTCCATTATCAGAAAAAAGCTAAAAAACATTGTAAAAACTCCCAAAAAGGATGTCAACTTCAAAGTATTTCTTTAACCTGTCTTTACGGCGTCTTCAGGGCGGGATCTGTTCCTCCAGGCACCACCGTGGAGCAGCTCTACTACGCCAAGAAGCTTTATGACTCCGCCTTCCATCCAGACACGGGAGACCGCATGAACCTCATCGGGCGCATGTCCTTCCAGGTCCCTGGAGGCATGGCCATCACAGGCTTCATGCTGCAGTTCTACAGGTATCGAGGAGCAAACACCACGAGCTGCTCTGAACTGTTCAAACCGTGCAAACGTGAGAGAAATGCTCTGTCTCTAGAACAGTTCCGGCTGTGGTGTTCTGGCAGTGGGTGAATCAGTCCTTCAACGCTCTGGTCAACTACACCAACCGCAACGCCGCGTCCCCCATCACCTCAAAGTAAGACGCTGTCCGTCACTGCAGGACTCGGAAAGCACTTTGCTCTTTTATAGAAAATCTACCGTTGTTATGGTTAACAGAACATGTTTTTAAAAATAAAAATATATGCAATTTTTATCATTCTGATTTAAGTTGTGGATTAAATATAGGCTATTAGCACACATCACATAATAATAATTGTATTTTTTGTTGAGGATGAGTTGTGTCTGGATGTTCTTTGGTTTTAAGATCCAGCTTTTTGCTGCACTAAATAAATAAATATATACATTCTGCTTTTTAAAATTACCTTTTGTGAACAGTTCATTGATTTGATCTTTTCCTATTGTGGTCATTTTTCACAGTATTTCTGTAGTTTTTGGATGAGTTAGTCTGAAACAAGAACAGCATAAGATGATCAGTCTAAGCTGATTTTAAAAAGATTCACTTTACTGATATCTCAGCATCTCTTATTTAATGGTTTCACCCATTATGGCTCTGAATTGATAAAGCATGATACTACCACCTCCGTGTTTCATAGTGTAAATAGTGTGAATCTATAAGAGGAACACACATGTCCTGCATTATGTTTTTTTCTATTAATTTTTTTCTACTATTTACAAATAATCTACTTTATTGTGCTTTCATGTTCACATAACCACTGATTACAACATCTGTTTAAGTTTGATGTTTTAATCCTTTTGTGACAAACAGATCAGAGTCAATTCTCCATGACAAACGGCTCATTTAGGAAACTATTAACCCAATAGTTCTAGATTATCCTAATGTTTAAAACGGACATTTACTGCATGAAACCACAGCTGACATGATTCTGAACAGATCTCTGGTTTGTGTCTCTCAGGCAGATTGGAGTTGCCTACATCACAGCGACCAGCACAGCTTTAGCGACAGCAGTTGGACTTAACCTCTACACAAAGGTATCCACGCTCACAAACGAGCTGTTTTTAATGGTTCAACGAACAATAAAAACGTCAAGATAATCTTAAATTAAAGATTAAAGTCAACCAGTTAAAGGGTTCAATAGTGGATGTTCAAGTATCAATGCTAGTTTTAAAAGTATCACGTTTTCTAGCAGTCACAGATGATTATGAAATGAAAATAAAATATTAAAAATACACTTTAATTAAAGCATTTAGATCAGAAGTCTGCAACCTCTTTATCCTCCATCGTGGGTTTTTGAAGATAAATGTATAAATATAAAAATATATAAATGTTATAATTCAATTATTGTAAATATTTAAATGTGTTATAAATAAATGCCTTAATGGCCACAAAAACATTTTATAATCGGTGAAACTGGGACAGTTCCTCACAGATCAAATGGCTCTTTTAAATCTTCTGATTTAGACTCATTATGGTCAAGCACAAGGAAAAAAAGAATCTGTCACAGGAGCACATTTGTAATCCAGACGGAAAAACAGTTTAGACACCGGTCTAAAAAGCACATCCTCCAAAATGCTAAATAAAGAAACTTTAGTTCTGATTTCTGCAGCACTTTATATTCAGGAGCGTGAGCAGTGCAGCTGAACTGCTTTTGGAGATCCTGGATGATTGTTATCATTATAATAGGTTTAATATAAGGGAAACATTTTGAAGCTGGAGATGATGTCAGATGAACAGAAGCTTATCAGGTACCAACATTATTACTGATGACATGAGAGATAAAGCTGTGTATGAGAAATGCATGAATCTGGAGTATTATCTGAAACCTAAACACATGCAAGTCTTTGCCTCTATTTTTTTATACATTTAATGAGCTAAAAGCAAATGGTATGCATTCACTAATGCATGTATTTACATAACGACGAGGATGTTTTTTTCCCACTATATCCTGCAGAAAGCTCCGCCTCTTGTGGCTCGCTGGGTCCCCTTTGCAGCTGTGGCTGCAGCCAACTGTGTTAACATTCCCATGATGAGACAGCAGTAAGTCTCACTTTGTACACAACACATCAGAATAAGCTCACTGGAGAGATTTTATTTGTTTTTTTCAAATTTGAGGCGAAGTCACAGAATTTCTTTAGGGATAATGCCACATTTCTAACAACAAATCCTGATAGATGGTGTTCTAGAATTTGCACTGAAGCATAATTGTGACTTTAGTTAACAGTAATTCATTATTTTGCTCATTTTTTAGGGAAAGCTGTTGTGTGAGATCACATTAGTTGCAGTTTTTTTTCACATTTTTTTGGATGTCATCATAAAAAAAAACAAGCTGTAAATTCAGTGTGTAGTTAATCAATTTTCAGGTCCAGAAGTGACTCTGTTTTCAGTTTTTATGATCAGACGATGCAAAACCCAAAAGTTTCGTGCTAAAAATAAATTATTGAAACTTTGTGTAAGTCTACCACAAATAATAAAACACCCAACAGTGAAAGTGATCATTTTTAGTTGAGGTCACACAGTACCACAGTCTATCAGTCACTTATACACAAGTTCCATGACTGGGGGGGTTTGGGCTGGTGAGGCACCGCCTGTTGAGCTCTCCTAGAGGTGGTGGGAGAGGGATCCCACGTCATTTCTTCAGAACCGAGCAGGAAGAGCCCCGGCCAGCAGGCCTGCAAAGCTCTCAATTTACCAGTCGATCTTCGTTCCAGCACTCGCCTAGGGTCATGAGCGCAGGGTCATGACCGAAAGAACGAGGTCCCGAACACAAACGGCTGAAATGAGCTTCCTCCTTCCTTAGAGATGGAGCGAGAAGCCCGTTCACCCGGAGAGGAACCAGTTGAGGTGGCTCAGCGCCTCCCTGGAGAGGATTTTGAAAACTCAAACGTACCTCTGTAAATGTCTAGTGTTCAACCTTCACACAAAAACAACATTATCAAGATTTTTGTAGCATCTACATGTCAAATTTCAGCACAGACAGCCTTTCATAAATTAATCAAAACTGGAAACACAGTAACTTTTTATTTTTGATAATCCAAAAGATTATACGAAACATTGTCGCCACATGAAGAAGCTGCTGACAGTTTGAATCCTGTGACAGCTGGCTCCTAATTCTGAAAAAATCTGGATCGGGGTAAAACTGTCTGCAAAGTATAATATAAATATATTTTTTATTTTTAAATAAGCTGCATTGTCCACATAAGGACATGGTAACATCTGTAGATATCCTGTGTTTTATTTAAAGAGGCTTTTTGTCCCAGCTTTCATGTTTGCTTTATTAATGCTAAAATCAAGCTAATGTTCCAAACAAAAATGTTCACATTTGTGAAGTTTTGCCCTTAAATTACAACAAAGTTGGTTATTTATGCAACATAAACTCTGTTTGTGAAGTGTTTCTTTCTCTGAAAATGTTGCTTCCGTCTGTTTTGTGTTTTTCAGGGAGATTCTGAACGGTATCGCTGTCACGGATGAAAACGGCAACAAACTGGGACACTCCAAGGTGAGCGCATGCTGCTTTACATCTATACGTTGATGACAGAGGTGTGTTCAGCTCACAAGGTTAGATTAAATTCTATTTAAATGGGACATATTTTTTGTCAAAAATTAGTTTATAAAACTGTCTTAGAATATGTGTTTAAACTGAACAAAAGTGACACTTTTCTTGATGAAATTATGACTTCTTATGTTAACAACAAAAAAAATTTGTTTTTTCTTGAAAAAAAATAGAGGTAAATTTATATACACCATTTTTTTTAAGTTAAAATCTATTTGGTTTGATTAGATTTTTTACCCTTTAAACTAGCCTAATATAATAAAAGATTGTCAAAAATTAAGAATATTTTATTAAATTTTATTTATTTTAAAAAATCAAATGTATTTGTTTTCAAAAATTACAATTTAATAACAATTGTTTGTGTCTTTCTGTCAGAGAGCAGCAGTCAAAGGAATCACTCAGGTCGTCGTTTCACGGATCACCATGGCAGCACCAGGAATGAGTATGTGATGGATATAAAAAAAAAAGTTAAAAAAGAAAATCTTGTCCTAAAGTTCTTGTTTTATTCTCAGTCATCCTCCCTATAATCATGGAACGGATGGAAAAGTACAAGTTCATGCAGGTGAGATTTTGGCAGATCTGTTTCTGCTCCTAAAGCCACAAAAATGTCCTCAAGCCTTTTTTGTTTGTTTGCAGCGAATCACATTTCTCCACGGACCAATTCAAGTCATGATGGTTGGAGTATTGTGAGTACAAAAGGTCATGGGGTTATTTCCACCTTCTCCTCTGGGTTTGTTTCATAACTTTGCCTCTTTTGTGCTCTGTTTTCCCACAGTTTGGTCTTCATGGTGCCTGCAGCCTGCTCGCTGTTCCCTCAGAGATGGTGATGAAACACTCTGACATGCTGACACACAGATTAAACCACACTCTCCACTCTGGCATGATGAGGGTTGTACGGGGTGAAACATAAAGCTTAAATTTAAGTAAAATATGTTTATGGAAAATTAAAAATGATTTTTGTGTGTGGAAAACCTTAAACTATCACAATACTCAAATATTTCATAAGTCAAAACTGCTCACAACAGCAGGTAGGTGGCGTAGTTGTACTATATAAAGGAGTTTGATCTTCAGATACATTTGAGAAACCATGTATCATGTCATTAAAATATTGCAATCAGTCAGTCTTTAACATCACAAAAAAAATACGTTCCAAAAACGTACTTAATGGATATGAAGATTGATGTAGATTTGTGTTCTTTTTGTGTCATTAATTCTGATCATGCATGTGTTGCTCTTCCTCCTGCAGTTCTATGGCCGTGTCAAACCTGGAACCCGAGCTGAGAGACTCCATCGTTTCTCAATATGGAGACAGCGTCAAGCAGGTCTACTTCAATAAAGGCCTCTGAAGCCAAAAGAGGCTTAAATTGTGTCTTCTGTGCGACACAAGATCAGAAACGCGTTTACACGACATGTCTTAATTTTCAAATTGAAATCCTTTTTTGTTACCGTAGAGCCAGGAAGATGACTTCTGATTTGCTCATTTTTAACTGCTTCTTTAATTTTTTAATTCTTGCAAAAAATTCTGCTAATTTTACTACCATTCAGAAAATAAATGATCATCTCAGGAACCGTATGTCACTTTCCCAGATGAAATCTGTGTTGTCAACATGTGGACCTAATTTGTTGCTGTTTTTATCAGCCTTTAGTTGGAAACTCACTTTCTAACGGCTGCCGGTGCCGTTCCCAGATATGAAAGAACATAAACAATGTGCTTGGTTTTCTTTTTCACTGGTATCAGCTTTATTCTTTTGGGTTCAGTAACATCTGTGGATCTTGAAGAGCTTTAATGAGGAGCTTGTTCTTGAAAGTGGAGCTGCTGCCATCTTCTGACTGGATACAGCTAGATGGACGATAACTGCCAGTCATGGTTTCCCTGTGAAAATCGTAGCTCGAACATTAATGAGGAAGAAAAAAAGGTTATTGCTTTTTTCTTTTTATTTTAATAAATAATTTTTTTTAATGAATGCAAAGCATGCATGTTTGCCTTCAAAGGGCTTTAATAAAAACAGAAAAGTGGAAATCTTTTCACTTTTAGTGGAAACTTATGGGAGTAAATGTAACAGCATTTCAGATTATTAATACTACAAGATGAACGTGTACTGTAGTGAGTTTTCAGCTATATGTTTCAACACTGTGGGCCAAAAGCATTCAAATTCTATCAATCTACAGGCTTCTTTCATAATTATGTGAATATGCAGGCTCAGCACTTTCTAAAAACTACAAATTCTCAAATGTGGTTGGCTAAATTTTAACCGTGGCAACACTGTCACATGACACTTCACAACGTTAACAGTAATGAAAAAAGATGTGTTGATGGTAAGGGACACCACTTCCAGGACAAGTGGAAATTGTCATATTTTTCTGTGGGATTTGACAAAACTTTGTTTATCTATTATGCTAAGACACAACATACAGGTACTATCTGGGACAACCTTGTGATATACGGTGTAAAAATTGACAGTCATTTTCGTAAAAACATGTTTCAATGTATTTGTTAAAATTAAAATTATGGATTTTCAATAAAGTGTTTATGAAATAGTTCATTTGTATTTATGTTATTAAACTAGATCAAAGAATGCAGGCTGAATGGTTGGCCCTCGAACGTTGTCACCACACCAAACCTCGTCAACAAATGTCTTGTGAACATTAAAGTTAAAGAGGTTTCTTTTAAAATCTCACATATTCTTTATCCTGATTTTATGCCTAATCATCCTGTGTTTGATAAGTCTTTGTATGGATATAAACCTCTGCTGATTGTCTTCTTTGTATATTATTCTTGCTTTGATTGCCTGAAATAAAACAATTTCCAATACCAAAAATCTATGCAGTTAAAGGATGAAAAAAAAAGATCCCAAAAATGTACATTTTGTAAATAATGTGAAGAAACTTCATATATTTTTGACCCTTAAGCACATTAAATCAGTTTGGAACAAGCTAGCAACTCATATAATTACTCAAATTCCTGGAAAAAGTTTTTTTTCTTCACAATTCTGATAAATAATTAAAAAATAGCAATAACAAAATTTCTTTGAATTGAAAGTAGAAATTGGATGTTATTTACACACTATTTCATCCAGTACTAACAAAAAGCAGTTAAAACTATCTGTCTCAGATTTATAGATTAACATTATGTTTAGGTGTGCAGCTTTCTACTTTTGGAGCTGCTATATTTATGCTGGAAAACCTAATAAAAATAACATTTTACATAAAATTGACCAAGGAGCACATAAATTAAGAACCATATATTTAAATTTCAATATTTTTCCTAAAACTAACCAAGCAAATTTTAAAACACTAAATTACATCTACCCAGATGAATTTTTAAGATTGTGATTAATATAAATAATAATGTGTATATTCTCGAAAAGCCAATTGGAACCTTGCAACATTTATTTTTTTATTGTGCCCAATTACTAATCCATCCATCCATCTTCTTGACCGCTTCTTCCCTTTCGGGGTCGCGGGGGCGCCGGAGCCTATCCCGGCTACTGAAGGGCGAAGGCGGGGTACACCCTGAACAGGTCGCCAGTCTGTCGCAGGGCCTCAATCACACACACATTCACTCTCACATTCACACCTAGGGGCAATTTAGAGTCACCAATTAACCTATGAAGCATGTTTTTGGACGGTGGGAGGAAGCCGGAGTCCCCGGTGAAAACGCACGCATGCACGGGGAGAACATGCAAACTCCACACAGAAAGGTCCCAGCCGGGAGTCGAACCAGGGCCTTCTCGCTGTGAGGCGAGAGCGCTAACCACTGAGCCACCGTGCAGCCCCCAATTACTAATATTTTGCATAAAATAAAAAAATATATAAACAAATATTTTCCCACAACTACCAGCATTTTCATTAAACACCATCATTATAGAAAGTAAATTAGTAATCTGGTTTTAAAACAAAAAACTGTTCTAAATGTAACATACATAAATGCAAATACTTAAAGCCCACCCTCCAGAAAAAAATAAAAATATTTTTGAATAACTAAAAATGAATTAATTGAAAACGCCTCCTTTGTTTTTAGATATGTATGAAAAAGTATTATTCTACGGAGCCCCTGAAGGGATACAAAAAAAAGAGAGAAAGAAAAAAACCTGAAACTTCAGTTCGTTTCTCTGGCGCCCTCTGCTGGTGCGGCAGGCAAAGTACAGGGGGGAGGAGTCGCAGGACAGCTTTATAAACCTCGATCTTCTAATAAACCAGTCCAGACTCAGTGATTTGTGTCTATACTGTTCGTTCAAATATTTACCGACAGCCGCCTGAGCGCGTGACTCCACCGCGCGTCCACCGGAAAGCCCTCGTGCGCTGTTGACGGTATTTTTTACCATAAAAAAAAACGCGCAACCGCTGGATCTACTCTCTGCACCGCATCTGCGCACCAACTGCAGGCTTTGAAAACTGCAGAAACGCCTCGCCTCAAACATGCCGTTCTCCGTTAACGGCATCCTCGGGACGCTGGCGCTGCTGCTGCTGCTGTGGCGGCCGGAGGAGCAGGCGGAGGCGTGCAGCTGCGCCCCCGTCCATCCGCAGGAAGCCTTCTGCCACGCCGATGTGGGTGAGTAGAGCTCCCGGGACTGTTGTTGTTGATGTCCGGGGCCGCGTTTCCGCACAGCTGACCGCAGCTGCAGAGGACGCCGCTCCGCACGCCTCTGTTTCGGGGCTAAACCACCGCCTGGGGTGGAGGTTTGGGGTGTTGCTCCACCAGGGCCAAACACCACAGTTTACATCCAAGCTGTAGGGACAAACAAACGCAGCGTCACACGTCATGATCAAGGGATTTGCAGGCAAAAGAAACACAATTAGACCTATTTTATTTATATTCTCTTCTTTTTAACACATGTGCATCATGTTGAGGCTGTAAGATCATCATTGCACAGGATGAAACAGATTTTTGCAGAGCAACGTGGCACCAAAGAGGGCAAAAGATGGAGTGAGTGCACAGATGTGTGGAAGGGGGCATTGGCGGACTTAGCAGTTTGGGGGGCCCGGGCAGAGACCATGACACGGGCCCCTCTGCAGTGGTTTCAGCGTAATTCAAATAACTTTTTTACTAGTCCACTTTTGGGTATTGTCAATTTTTAAAAATAAATGTACCCTGTAAAGCCTACTACATCGAAGAATTGACAGAAAATACTAAAAGTTTTAGCTTAAGGAGCAAAAATATTGAATGTTCAGGGGAAAAAAACATCTTATCAACCCATTGTCTCAAATGTCTCTAACATCTTGTAACTGGATTATAAATAATTAATTATCACCTTATTTTTCCTTCTTTTAATTGAAAGCAGTCATTTTAAAAAAATAACAATAGACGAGTTATTCTCACCATTAAACTGTAAAAATTAGCTCAACTTTTTCCCACCAAAAGTGTTTTTAAGATTTCACGGAGGCAGCCATTTTGAAATGAGCAGGAAAAGCCTTTTTACTGCCTCTAGTGGAATGATGATGAACTACAGGACAGAAAACATGGAGCAGGTTGTATCCAACGGGTTTTTAAGGAAATTTTGGGTCACTCTAATGAGATAGGAATCTCAGAAATCTGTGAATCAATTATGATACGAATGGTTGTATAGCGTTAAAAGGTAAAATAAAGAAATTTGTTTTATATATATCTAACTAGCTAATGATGGAATAGTCCATTGCTATGCAGGGACGGGGAGGACAAAACACTTGTCATTTCAGGAATTTGTCTTTTTAATGACAGAGTTAAATAATAATACACTTGGAAAATATTTTTTTAAGTGTTCAGCTCGGGGACCCCCAAAGTATTGGGGACCCCTCAACTTTCCCTTATGGTTAATGCACCCCTGGAAGGAGCAACTGAGAAGGTTTTCTTTGCTTTTTTGTGAACATTTCCATTCCTGTCCAGTTTCTTCCTGTGCTGGGTGGTGCTGGTAGGAATTACAGGAATGTTTCTGGGGTTTTCCTAACTTTGCTCTGGTGCGGCACAAAGACACACGCCCATTCACACACACCCATACAGCCCCAACAGACAGCCGAGGGCCCACTGCTGTGCACGCATGCTAAAGCGAGGCCCACGCACACACTTGCAGTGGAGGACATCTGGATGTCAGTTCTGGACGGGGATAGAAAAAATCGTAAAAAAGAAAATATGCATGGTATCCCGTAGAATGAAAAGTCCGAACACCATCTCCGGCTTTATGAATCTGGAATTTTAGATTACAAGACGACACATTTTTTTTTTAGGTGTGACTCAGTCTTTCGCTGAGCTGGCATCTGCTGGAGACAGGATGTCTAAAAGGAGAGGTGTAAAGGTGTGCTGTTTTTTTTTTTTTTTTTTTTTGAAAGGGTGTGAGTCAGAAAAGTTTTGTCTGCTCTAAAAGTAGGGGAACGAGCGCTAATAGACACGCAGGCCACTAAACGGCGATAATAGCCGGTGTCATTGTCAGGTCATGATTGTAGGGTGGATCGGAAGATAAAGCCACATCAGAAAATAACCTCCTGGGGAAACCGACCTTGACGATGCACAGCAGAGGTTAAAAACGGAGCAACAAATCTTTTCTTTTTATATATATATATATATATATATATATATATATATATATATATATATATATA
>NC_050530.1:13848080-13899610 GCF_002922805.2 Oryzias melastigma | reverse complement strand
CATGCAAAATGGTAAAACCTATCATGCACTCACCCAACAATGCAGTTTGACGTGCAGACACAAACATCCTCTCTTTTTTAAATAAATCTGTTGGCCTCAAAGGGAAGTTCCCCGCTGCTCCTCCAGTCATCCCGCTGTCAGGCTGGTTGGCGGTTGGAACTCCAGAGTCATCCTGGTTTCTGCACAGAAGCAGAAGTGGACGTGAAACAGCACTATTCCAATTATAGATGCTGACATTTCCTTCATTGCATGTTTAACCCTTTGATGGCTATCGATGGAAATGCACATCAAACCCATAACTTAGCATCTATTTGAATCCTAAAGTATAAGTTTTGAAAAATGTTTTTTTCATTGCTTGAAAAAAAGATAGCTGTCAATGTTGCTTCAATTGCGAAAAAAAGTAGACAAAACGCTAGATGTTTCCTCCCTTTATTCCATTGACTATATAAAACAACTGGACCAGGTGAGTGTGACATCACTCATGGAAAATATTTCACTTCCAGCTGAAATGAAGCAATTTCAGTCACCATTATTTTGCAATACCGACATCACCATGTTGGAACCAAACGATAAGCAGTAATTGGTCCAAATTGATCTGTACATTTCTATGGCAACCTCTCTAACCAATCAGGAGGGACTTTGTTGGAATCTGTCAATCAAACATTTCCAATGTTTGATGTAAGACCACATACTTGGTTGGTGTGTAACTTGAAGTACATAAAAATATGAAAAAAATTAGGATTATCAAGAATACGTTTCTAAAAATTGTATCAGAGCAAGAATAGTTTTTCTGACAATGAAAAGACTGAGTAATAGCTGTATTTTCCTAAAGAAGTCTAAGGGATTTTGACTTCATTAGACCAGGTACTTCTGTTTGGAACGGCAGGGAGAGGTGTCACAGTCCAGTTATTATATACAGTCAATGTTTCCTAACTTGTAACGCTCTTGTCTTAAGCTGATGTTCCGTTGACTTTATGTCCATTTTCTTCCTAACATCTCTTATGTCCTATATAGTTGGTGGTTTTGATTTTGTCTGCTTCATGATCTCTTACTTGCTTCTTTTGTAAGAAAATAACATTTTTAGAAATTTACTGCAATTGCTGTTGATTTTACAACAAATGTTCCACTGTTTTTTTTACGTTGTCCATTTCTTTTCTCAGACTAAAACAGTCAGAGCAGATGTGATTGTTCTGGTGGAGGTTTGTGTCTTTTCTTCTATTAAGAGGGATTTTTCATCAGCTTTTTAGTTGCTGAATTTAAGAATAGCTCCAGAAACCCTTCCATTTTGGCACTTAAAGGCTATTAGTACTGTGCTGTACTACTCTATATGCTACTATGCTATTCTATGACGGCAAAACAAAAGACTTCTCCAGGAAACCTCTGTGCAGGGATATAAGCTGAGCTATTCAAACTGTGGTGGAAATGTAAAACTAAATTATCAAAGTAATTCTGGAGGTGAAAAAGAAAAATTGATTGCAACCCCTTAAATATGGGGCTGCATGGGGGTGTGGCAGTAGTGTTGCCTCACATCAAGAAGGTTCAAATGCCTGTTGCATGTTCTTCTTGTGCATTCATTTGTTTTTTTCAGACATTCCAAGTTTTTACAACAGTTTAAAGACATGTTTTATAGGTTCATGATCCTACGGGTTGATGGAAGTGATAAAAATGCTCGCTAAATGCCCCTAGTGACAGTACAAACATTTTTTTGTTTGTCTTAGTGATGCATCTGCACCACTATGTGCACATCGCGCATGTGATGTTCATTCATGAACGTGTAAAACGCAGGTTCTAGAATACGTTTGTCCCATGGTGTTCACACTGAACTAGCAGGGAGGGGCTTTTTCTTCTTTTCCTTTTGCTTCTATTTATTAGCGTATGTCTGCCACCTACAGGTGGAAAAGGTTTGGTGCTAAATGTCAAAGTGGTGCAAACCTCACAAATCTTGCTATCTATCTTTCTTTCACAGCTCTATTCCGATATACAACTTGGGCTAGATCCAAGTTCCCACCCTAATCTCTAACAAGTAAAAACATATATGGCGTATTAATGGCATCCCAAAGACGTTTATGAGTTTGAGGTCAGGACTACCACTTGATGTTACGTGGTAACATCTGGCTATGAAAGCAGCGTGAAAATCTATTGAATGAAACTCACCACTCACTGTTTTTGAGTTGATCTGAAGGTCGCATGAAGTCCAAATGGTCTGTAGTGAGCGCTTCGGCATCCGTCTGTTCACGTGGACTAAATTTTAGTGCTGTTTGTTTCATTGCTGAACTTTTGTGCAAAAATGTGTTTTCCTACTAAGAAACTGGAAACTCGTGCACTTTAATAAATGTTCTTCATTTGTTACTATTCAGTTACATGTCACTTGTTAAAAATAAAGTAAGAAATGACATTTTTGTCAATTTATTTTGACAGGGAATAACTGAAAAATATACTTTATTGTGGTGTATCGTGATATATATCGCCATTGTGATATGAAATAATCTATATCATGATACACAATTTTTTTCCATAGCATTAGTTGTGCAAATAATAGCTAGAAATATTGGCGCTATCCTGCTGTACAGTTTAAGAAGAACTTGTAAAAACACAGTTTTCATTGGTCTTAAGGAGAAGATTTAGCACCTCACGGATAAAAAGGAGTGTGAGCTGCAGCTTTGCCAGAGTATTAGAGTCAATACAACACATCCGTATTGTTAGTACCACGCTGTGTTGACGATTCGTTTGACCATCCTTGCTTTATTTCTAAATCTGACAGTAGCTTGCTGTGTCATGAAGGCCTCACAGGGAAAACCCGAGCTTCCCGGCTCTCACGCAGACGTTTCTAGAGTTCCTGAAAGCCCGCGGTGTTGTGTTCGAGGGCCAGTTCGTCTCTGTTCAAATGACAGGTTTAACAAAAGGCCCACATACGTCTGGAACTAAGCAAACCGCATCGGGACGGCGAGGGAAGATTTGCTGGTCACCAGAGTATGCCTTTGCATGTGGTGTGTGTGTTCATGTGGGGTTTGTATGGAAAACATTGCGTAGTGCAACTGATACGCATGTATAAGTCATTAAACCTCATCCTGGTCTGGAGGGTTTTGGAGTCATTGAAATGTGGGTCAGCTGGTGGTTTATTGAGGGGGCTCCTGGCTGACTGTAGCTGATCGGACCGCTCTCTGACCGCTTGGAACCCCCCCCAGTGGTCACACTGTTTTAGCATCCCACTGTGTAGTCTGCCACCTCAGCAAACTCACTGTTTAGACTGCACAGGATGATCATCTCTGGCATTATTGCAGGGTGAACTTAGAAAAAACATGTGTGCGGCACAGGCAGAGACAGATAAGCTCCTATAGTAGCAGTCTGTTGCGAATAACAGGGTAATTTCCCCTCAGTGCTGCATCCTGCTGGTGATTCTTTGCTCATTAGTCTGTGGCTCAGAATGAGGTCAGGAAATGAGAGCGGAAAAAACCGGGAGGAATGCAGGAGAGCGCCAGCCAGGTATACTGCTGTGTGTGTCTTTGTGTGTACTGTGCAGCCGCTGCTGCACATTTGCATAAACATCAGAACACATCCAGATTTTTATTAAACTGTGAAATTATGAATCAAAGTCTGGAATTCACATCTTTACTGACTTTTATTTTTCCTGTCGTTAAAGATATAAAAACTTTTAATTGTCTTTACAATTTTTATTTTGTCATTATTTTATTTATTCACGAATGTACACATTTTTAAACTATTGTTTTACCACAGGCTAGCTCTTTTTTTTTCTTTTCCTCTTTGCAATTCATCGAGCTACCACTAGGGTGACTTAACCATCGACTGTATAAGACTCCTCCATTGTCATGTTCCAAACAGGAATTAATCCCTACAAAAATACATAACAAGAAAGCTATAAAACTCTTGAATTGTTTATGAGTTTATATGGATTAATGCGTTTGTTCCTTTGAATTTCAAACGGCAGGGGGTGTGGCCTTCTCATAAACTCACTTCTCACTTAATTACTTACTTTGGAGTTTGTTCTCTGAATTTGATCCATATGCTGTGGGAGTGGTGAGCTGCAGACACAGCTGCTCTGGAACCATTTGGTGGTTTAACCCCCCCAAATCTATCTCGTTAGTGCAGAGTGTCAAGCGGGGAGGAATTGTGTCCCATTTTTAGAGTCTGATATGACTCAGCCTGGATTTGAACTCCCAACCTTCCAGTCATGAGAGACACTCTACCACAAGGCCACGCTGCATTTATTTATATTTGAAAAGACAAAACTTGAATTTTGAGGATGTTTAATTGGTTCAGGCAATAAAAACAAGTTGATGCTAGAAGCAGATATTTAATTAATGATTATGAAAAGGTTTATGAAATGTTTAATTAATTTAGTAAAATTTATGATTTTTTTCTCTGTAAAGTGGTTTCACTTCATAATGCCAAATGCTGATGTGATAACATACTCATGTGATGAGTTTATTTGATGTTTTTTGGGTTTTTTATTTCTTCCAATAAATTCAATTCTTTAGAGAAATTTCATTCAACAGTTAATTTAGGATATAGTCACAAACATAATTAATGATTATGTTCTCAGTTGAACTCTTTAAGTTTATTTTGATCCAGAATTTTCCGCTCTAGTGGGTTCAGACAGCAATTACATGTTTTTTGGTGCAATTACTAATACTTGCTTCTCTTAAAGATGTTCTGAATTTAGCAATCCTGTTTTTTTAGCTTTACTACAAACACATTTCAATAAAGAAGTTGAACAAACAAAAGAAAAGTCTTTGGCTTTTTCTGCATGCAGGACTGGTATTTAAAAAGTAAAACTGGAAGGGAGAATGTTGCACCTGTCATACATGAAAAAAATATATTCAATATTATTTTTTTAAGATAAATTATACGTATATTTTAGTGTTTTTTAGTGTTTGGGCAAATTCTGGTTCAGGTTTACAGTGACTCAAATTAGCTGCTTTTATTTTGAAAATCAGCTAGTTGTGTGTCTGAATTTATCTATTTTATTTTGTTTTAATTTTTTTTCTTATTTACAAATGCACCAGGAGAGGACTGCACTGCACTCAGTTTTGTTGTATAATATACAATGACAATAAAGTTCTTCTTCATTCATATGTTCAAAGTATCTCTGAAATTTCTGAGCAGCTTGAATACACACGATACTGTGGATTCTTAACCACATCCATTTTGCATCAGACTAGTTTGTACTTGTGTTTTATGTCATACTACTGTTTTTTCACTCTGCTTCAGTGTTTTTTTGGTGGATTTGGAGACTTTAGTCCTTTGATCCTGACTGGATTCTGTTTTACTTTTTATGTACTTTTTAAGGGTTTTATTTTAAACACACAGTTGCAGAAACAAATTATGTATTAAGAGTTTTGCAGCATATTTGTCAAAATTTAAATTTATAGGCTAAATTATCATCTAAATGTATTTTGATGAAGACCTTTACTTGGATTCTGTAAGGTTTTTTTAACTGACCTTTATTTAGAAAAATACTTTCTGGTTAAAAAATGCAAATACTGCTTGGTCTTAGAAATTTAATTGATTTAAGAATGTTATCATTGAAATAACATAAATTGAATTCATTGGACACTGAACTTTTATTCAGTTTAAGCTTCAGAAACATAACCTGCTGTCAGCGCCTAATTAAAATTAAAAATAAGTTGATTTACCTTTTCAAATCTTTAATGTTTTTTGTGTTTGTTTCTATATAATTAGCATTTATTTTAAAGTGTTTTTTAGTTATTTCCTGCAATTATGAGCTGGGAAAATAAGAATTTCTAAATAAGTGAATGTAACATCAGTTTTTTTTTTAAAAAGTTGAAATAAAAGCTATTCACGGCCATCTGTTGACCCTCACTTCTGCATTTTCTTTTGGAGTTTTTTTTCTCTTTTCAGTAAAAATAAACTCTTAAAAAGTAAAAGCCCTTGAGAAGCTTTTCATTTTATTTCAGAAAAAACATATTTGTAAGATTTTGGTTTCCTGACTACTAAAATGTCCTCATTGTTGAGCTTTTTTAAACCTGTTTTCATTAACTTGACTATTATATTAGTTTCAAATGTTCAAAAGGAATTGTTTTGTATTTTTCTATTATTATAGAAAGTGATTTAATAAAGAATCCCAACTTTTTCCAGAAATTTACATTTTTTCTGATTATTTTTTAACATCTATCCACAATGTGAGGTTGATTTGATTGATTATATAATATTATTTGATTCATTCTTTAAGAGGAGAGAATATTTACTCCACTGACTGCATGCTCCTCTTTCTTTCCTCCAGTGATTCGTGCCAAAGTGGTTGGAGAAAGAGAGGTGATCTCTGGGAACGACATCTATGGAAACCCCATCAAGAGGATCCAGTATGATATCAAACAAATCAAGGTAGAAAAGGAAAAAAAAAGTGTTTCGTTTTATTTATTTTTAATTAAAGTGCTTATTCCAACTTTATAAATTGGGTCTTTTAGATGTTCAAGGGGCCCAACCAGGACATCGAGGCCGTCTTCACTGCTCCGGTTTCTGCCGTCTGCGGCGTTACCCTGGATGCCACCGGAAAGAAAGAGTACCTGATCTCAGGTTTGTGTCTCTTTTTCAAAAAAACTCAACAAAATAGGTCATAAAAATGAAAGTAATGATAAAGAAAATAAGTTTCTGTTTCTTCTCTGTCTTAATTAGGGCTTTTGGAGTTTATCCCAGCACAGCAAATGTGAAAAACAATGTTTTAATTCAGAAACATGATAGAAATGATCCCATGTTTAGTGATGATTTAAGAACATTTTCTTATTGTGAGGAATGCTCGACACATGAGTATAAATACAGAAGGACAGCAGAGCCACAGGAATTTGCAAACAGATGGTTGTGATACAGACAAGCAGGTGTACGCGCAGACCAACTTGAGACCGGATACAGAACAGGAGGGTGATGTGTTTATGTTATTATGGGTAATGATACCGTACCGACTAAACCCCACGGAGACGAGGAGGGAGCTCGTCTGGTTCACAGCCTCTGTTCACATCCACCAAGTCAAAGAGAAACATTTTTATCTGTAGACGATTGAAAAACAGAACAACCTGTTCTACCAAAATGTAAATAGTCAATTTACGATTCATTGAAATGACCTCAAAGATCTCTCATCTGTGGTTTTTACCAAATAAATACTTTACATGTAAAGTAAAAATGAACATGATTTTGATTATTTAGTCAAAAATGAGAAATATTCATGTATTCTGCTATGTCGTAATGTGTGAAGGTAACAATAAAAGCTGAATTAAAAGTAGAACATCTGCATCAGAACTGCTACTGTTCCTCATAATTTAAACCTCCTTGCAGCCTGATAAATCAAATGAGATTTTTCCTAAGTTGGCAAAATATGACATTTTTTCTCATGTTGTTGCCAAACCAAAAAGTCACACTTTTCTTTTTTCTTTTATGATTTTTACAGTCTTTGACTGAAAATTACTTTGGATGATAACATTTTTAAATTATTTCAACACCTCTAGTTACTTAAATGGAACTCTAGTTGAAGCTGAAATTAAAAAGTCATTTATCAACAAACTAAAACTTTACTTACATTGATTTGTTTATCAAATATACAAACAGTTATATTAGTTTTGCTTTTGGCTAAATGTTAATAAAATATTTATTAGGTCATATTTTTGGAAAATAAAACTCAAGTTTATATTTTTACTATTAATGAATAAAATACTCTTAAAGATCCATTCCAATCATCTTTTGATCTATTCTAAAATCGTTCCTAGTGGTCTTTTAATTTATCGAAGTATAAAAAGAAAAACACAATTTTGAGATTAATTCTCTTTATATATCATCAAAAAAATGCCCCAATTACACGCTAAAACACCAAAAACACAATTTGTAAATGTGAAACATCCTGGTGTAGGAGAAAAGATCAAATCTTTCAGAGAAAACTCTGAAATCACTATTTAGGTTTGTTCTGATAATCGTTAGTTTAGACTGGATTTACAGTTTAATTTATGCAATTTTCCTTTTTTTATTTGTTATTTATCTTCCTTTAAGTCCTCAGAGTAATTCAAACTAATCAGACCTAAACCATATGTCCTCCATCATCAGAAAAATGACACAAGAACACGTTAAAAACGCCAAAAACTTTATTTTAAACATGATGTATTTCCACAAACCTTTCTTTAGGTTCTTCACATTTGACTGACATTTCTCTCAGACTTTTGGAATTCTATTTACACCATTTCACTGAGAAATGTATATTTATTCTCCTCTTTATGAATTAATTTGCCAACATGAAGAAGATTATTAACTACACAAATTTAAGTTAAAGTTTCAGACCAAAAAAGAAAATAGTTTAGAATAGCTAAATAGCTAACACTTAAAAACGCCAAACTACAATCAAACACAAATGAAGTGTGCCCAAATAAGCGACTCAGCATCAGAGCGAGACGGCGCAGCGAGCGGAGGAGACACAAAGAATCGTGATGTCATTCAGGCTCTGGTTTCTCCATCACGGACAGAGATGCACCCGCAAACACTCGCCCCTAATTACAGAGAGTTGTAGGGGATGGAACTGCTGAAGCCAGGGCTTTCCAGCGCTCCAGATCTGGGACACAGTTCATTTTCTGCTGAGCTCAGCATCTTCTGAAATGATTCATCTTCTCTTAAATGGATGGAGGAATTGCAGCAAATGTGATCAAGCAGATGAATTTTTACCTTAGAATCGAATGTTTGTCTGAATTTCTTCTCAAATCTTGTTTTGTCTAAATCTTTGATCACATCTGTTATTTTGAAGTTGTGCATCACTCCATGTTCTTTTCCAGGCAAGGCGGAGGCCGACGGGAGCATGCACGTGACCCTGTGCGATTACATCATGCTGTGGGACTCCTTGAGCGCCACTCAGAAGAAGAGCCTCAGCCATCGCTACCAGATGGGCTGTGACTGCAAGGTAAGGCAGCAGAACGCCATCTGGGTGTGTTGGGTTTATCTGGCAGGATGGAACGAGAAGGCCAGCAGATATTTGGAGGACGAATCCAGACAAAACAGACTGAAGGAGAGCAGCGGAGTTACAGGATTTTGAGGGATTGTTGTCTGTTTCACAGTTTGGCATTTTATGAGCTTTTTTATGAGCTTACACACCGGTCTGTCACATGAACCGAGTATGATCATTATTTCAGTATTATGTATAATTGTTTATTTAATATTGAATCCTTTCTGTTGGTAGGAAAACAGACAGTCTGATGTAAGGGGCTAAAAGAAAACCATTTTGGCCTTAAAATACCTTTAATTCAACTTGTGTTGAAAAAAAAATGGGAAAAAAATAGGAAAAAATCAAAATCGTGACTTTAGAACTGTGAATTGAATTGTGGCTTGACTGAATCGTTACATCTCTACTAGAAAATCAAGGCTGCACATCAGTTTTTTCACAAACTTTTTTTTTTTTTTTTAAATATTTGTTTTTTTTTCCTTAGTTTCTACATCAGCAATGAGGACCCAAAATCCAGTTTTAAATAAATCAAGTCACATAGTTGGTATCAACTCTGTAGAAATACCATATTTTTCGGAGTATAAGTCAAATAAAATAGAATAGAATAGAATAGAATAGAATAGAATAGAATAGAATAGAATAGATTTATTAGTCATTGTCACGTGTACAATGAAATTTAAAAGTGCTCACTAATCAGTGCTTCATTCATACTTTTCCTAAAAGAACAAAATTATAATTAAAAGAGTTTAAGAAAAAAAAACATAAATACAAATAAAAATAATAGTAAGATAAATATTTATATATATAGTCTTAACACAAAAAACAGTAATAAAAAGCAGAAATAAAATGAGTAATAAATAAAAGTCATAAAAGCATTGGCATACCTACAGACAATCAAACAAACAGACCTTCATCCACACATGTTCTCTCTGCAACTATGTAAAAAAGTGACTTATGCTCTGAAAAATATGCAACTTTTAATTATAGTGCTTCCATAACTAAATAAATTCACTAAAATAACCAAATTTAGCAGAAACATGTAGGTTGCCAAAGTATCAAGCTAAATAAATTAATTAAATTTATTATTTTTGGCATTTTTTTCCCGTAACTGTCCTTGATCCCTCTGTTTGCTTTCAAACATCTGCAGATCTTTTTAGACCAACTGCTAACTCTCAAATCTGTCCTTGAAGTCTTCTGTTTGGTCTGGTGGGACTTCATCTGTTTGTGCACAGATGCAGCGTTTATTTGGAAACTGAGAATCAGTGAAAGTAGATCAAGGTTGACGCTGCTACTGAGAAAACACAGAAAGTGGATTAAGACGCATTAGAGAGAAATAACCACAAAAAGAGATTTTTATTTTTTAATTTTGTACTTTGGACAGTTCTAGCTCAATGTGTTTTTGTCAACTTTATTCTGAAGAATAATTGTTTAATTTTTAAAAATGTATCCATCAGTATTTACTCAGATAAATTCATATTCACCTTTGTAAATAAACATTGAAGCGTACGCTACATCGTTACGGTGAACGTCATCAGTTAAAAAACTGCAAAACTGTAGCAAGATGACAACAGCCGTTTATCCAGGAGGTCATAAGTAAATGAGAGCAATATAAAAACAACTGCAGATCTGAGGTCAGAGTTCATGTTTGAGTTTTTTAAAGTGGATCTATGGAGTTCAAAACTAATTCCTGTTTCATTTTTGACAATAAGATCTCGATTATATCTTGAACAAGAGACAAAGTTGTTAGTAGGTGTGTGTCCCGTCATGTCTGGAAGGAAATTCATGCAGAATTTCATTAAAAGAAGATTACAGAAGCAGTCAGGCATGGGGGTGGCAGTGTGATGATCTGGTGATGGTTAGTTTTTATTTATTTAAAAGGGGACAATGCAGTTAAAAAGAAAACCACATGGTTAAACAAGACAAAGCAGGTGGTTTTAAAGACGGCAGAATTAGTGAAACCCTCGCTTTAGATTTGGTCACATGATCCATGTCAGAGTGTGCAGACCGTACAGGTGCGTTGTTTTTGTGTGTTTCTGCAGATCGTCCGCTGTCCTTCCCTCCCCTGCTCGATTTCGGCTCCGGAGGAGTGTCTGTGGACGGACCTGATGATTGAGAAGCAGGTGCACGGACGCCAGGCCAACCACTACGCCTGCGTCAAGAGGGCGGACGGCTCCTGCTCCTGGTACCGCGGTGTCGCACCACCAAAGAAAGAGTTCTTGGACGCTGAGGACCCTTAGTTCCATTCAGCCAAATAAACACACAGCCTGACGGAAAAATGTAATTGAAATTTCAAAATAAAACATCAGGAAAAAGGTTTTTGATATTGGAGACACAAATTAAATTACCAAACGGTCTGAAAATAATCAGCATGAACGTCAAAAGAAATGACTCACTGACTCTTTTCAGATAAAAAAATTGAAATGCATCATGAGACATAGACTGGTCGAGTGATGATGTAGTTCCTTCTGAGGCTGGCGTCAGAAGAATATACATTTCCGACGAGACAGAGCACTTCCTGCCCAATAAAGCTGCTTAGCAGCTCTGCTCCACTCCAACCTGCCATCTTCAGATGATTATTTGTTATCCATCGTCTCTTATTACCTCATTCTGTTCTCTTCCAAAGCCAATTTCCAAGTTGCCTTCTTTCTTTTCTTTTTTGCTTATCACCCACAAAGTTTTTCATAATCTCAGCTCAGCCACAGCTGACGACAGACGCCCACAGCCTGCTTTCTTCAAAAAAACAGAAAAACCGTGAATCATCTGATGCTTCGTTAGATGAGAGTCTTCCTTGTAGCAATTGAATCTGAAGCCTTTGGCCGTCCCAGGCCTCACTGGACCAGTCTATGCATCATGAAGACGCACGGTCCACAATGAAGGCAAAACGACTCCCACAAATCTTCATTCTCCAGATCATCTTAGTGTTATGTAGCTGTACAGTTCCTATGCATATACTTTTGTTGTTTAATGAGGATTAATACTTACTGCATTAGAGCTAGATTTGCACTTTTTTTAACTTTAGAGAAGACAGGACCCTTTTTGTGGTAGTTCACACAGACTGGTGGATCCACTTCATTGTCTTTGTGCTCTTAGGATCCACTCTCGATGTGTTCGTCGGAACAAAGGAAAGAAAAGGTGGAATGAGAGTTTAAAGGGATCTTTTTTTGTGCAAGAAGGGTGAAGTTTTAGTGTCTTTACGTTGATTGTAAATGCAAACAGCAGTTTTTTTTGTTTTTTTATGCTTCTAGCCGATGGTTTGTTCCACGATTAAGACTTTAATCGCTTCATGTTGGCTTCGCCTCCGAGCTATTAAAAGAAAGCTTTACTGCTGTCCTAGTTAGCCAGTTACTCAAGTTTACAGTGCTGTTTTATACACCCGAAGCTACACTAACTGAAACATATATATGATGGAGTATTAGAGGCATAATTTAAAAGCAAAATCCTTCCAGTTTAACATTTTTTCAGTGTTATTATTGTAATACAGTCAATGATTTTTGTGTGTGTTCGCGGTCTTTGTCCATAATTTTTTGAGCTGTTGTTTTGAGAGGGCCCCTCTTGCGCTGGAATAACGTGAGAGAGAGAATGACGAGTCCTTTTGTGAAGAGAGAGACAGGAAATCGTTACCTGGTGTGGAGAGAGGACTGTGCATGTGTTTGATGCTTTGTGTAAGTCCTGGCGAAGGACAAAATATTCAGTATTATCAAATAAAAGAACCAAAATTTGAAGGAGTCTTTGTGTTCTTTTCGGTTTCTGTTGCGTTGAAGATAATCTCCACAGAGAAAAGCATCTATTCTTCATTCTAAAAAGTGGCTTGTGTGTTAAGGGGGGGGGGGGGTGTTCCAATTCTCACATAAATGCTTCAAAAAGTTCATACAACTGAAAGAAAAAGGAAGGTAAAAGCTACTGAAAATGCATCAAAATAAACTTTTTTTAATGACTGTTTTACTAATACTACAGACGTAATATGTTTACAATGCTTTTTTACATTAGAAAACGTTTTTTTTTTTTCGAATGTAAAATAACCATTCTTATCATATTTAATACATTCATTTCTGAGAACCCTATCTCATTAACATGATCAAAACTTTCCTGTAAAGCACATTTTATAGAACCTGTAGTTCATCATCCTTCCACTAGAGGCAGTAGAAGAGCGTTTCCTGCTCCTTTCAAAATGGCTGCCTCCATGAAATCTCAAAAACACTTTTGGCGGGAAAAATTTAGCTAATTTTTTACCACCTTATGGTGAGATTAACTCATTTATTGTTACTAGTCCTTTTTAATGAATATTTGCTGTGTTGAACAAATGTTAAAAATTAATTCTTTCTAATACAGTTCCACCATGTTAAAAATGTGTGGATCAAATTTGAGACTGTAGGTAAATAAGGTAATTTTTTTTTCATTTCCTCAACACTTGCATCAATATTTTTGCACCTTAGACCCAACATTTCCTACTTATGCTATCTATATTTCATTAAAAAATAATATTTAAAAAAATGTTTGGTGGATTTCATCTAACGGTTTAAAAAACTCTCTAAAAAGGCTAATAATATGTTATAGATTTTGTTCCTATTATTTGATGTTTTAAAATAGCTCTTTAAATATCTTCCTCTAAAATCTAAAGGGATTTGAATATAGTTTTGCAGTCTGTGCAAAGGGAAATTATGAATAGAAAAAATAAAATAGTGAAATGAAGTTTTAAAGGATGCACTTGAGAATCACATATTTGCCTTCCCTTCAAGCCTGGTACAGTTAATACTTTACGTTTCTGTCTTCGTTTGCTTGAATCCTCCATTTGGGATATTCTTAAATATGTTGGTTGTCTAAAGTTTGATGTTTCCTGTTCTTTAAAGCAACTGTGCAAAATGAGAAGCATTTTTTTTTTTTTTTTTTTTTGTCAATTGGTGAAATGTCGACTAAAAATGTTGAATAAAAAAAAACATTTTTCTTTACTTTGCCAGAGTGGGAGATGCTCTCTGAGCTTTCAGATTTCAGCTTTGATTCTTCTGAGACATTCAAGTGTTTAGTCAGGATTCTAAATATCACACTTCTTTCTTTGGGAAGAAAAGAAGTCATCGTTTCAAAAGTCTGACCTGCAGTGCTCAGAGAAAGAGTTATGAGTTATAAAACAAGGAAAAACTTATTAAAAGATTTGGATTTTGGTTTTATTGCTAAGACTAAATTGCATCAAGTCCAGGACTCTGCATTTTTACATCAGCTACAATCATGTTGTATAAAAATACATTAGTATGACTTAATTCTTTATTTTTCGGCACCATGGAAAAGCACGGTGGTGGTAGCATCATTTGAAGAGAGAATGAATGGTAGCAGCAGTTAAGGAACTAGCTTGCAGGTTTCATTGAATCCTTTTTCCAGAGTTTTCCAACCTGAAGGGGTTAACTGGCAGAGAATGAATGGATGAATGAAGGTCTGTGCATTTCTGTTTTTCTGCCTTCAGTCCTAATTTGTCTGAGACGGAGAAACATTTGGAAAAAAAAAATCTTTCCAAACATCATAAAGAAGTTCATGGCTATTGTACGTAAAATGCCTTTGGTTGTATGTAATAGTCACACTTGGCCTTCGTTTGGCTGCTGCCCGCGTCCCGCTGAGGGAAATAATATTTGAGAGCAGAACAGAAGTGGGGCAAGTCGATGTGGTCATAGACTCAGTTCGGAAAATATTCGAGAAATGTGCAAACTGAAGCCAGTTTGGACTTTCCCCTCTTTTTTCTCACTTCATAGGTATTTTAAACAATATACTCTGACAGTGAAAGTCGGAGTGAAAGTCATGCAGGAGGATGTTTCACCTCTGACTATTTTTTGGGGGTAAAAAAGAGTGATATGTTCTATATTTATTCATAAAACCTTCATTCAGATGTAGCTCATAAATGATCTGAATGAACCAGGTGGAACAATAAAGATTTTTTCTCTTTTGCATTAAAAAAACCTTCTCCTTTGCTAAGTTTAAATTGATGCTGTAAGGTCTGTTGTGTCTTTTTCTCCACATATAGACATTAGGCCTGGAAACAAATCATAATACTGGTGGAGTGCTCTAATCTGACATGAATTCAGAAAATAAACGTGTGTTTTTTTGACACATTTGCTCAATCACAAAGAGATAAAGGAAATCAAAGTATTAAAAATGTGTAAAAATGCTGGTACATCGAGAAACATTTGCTGCTATTTAGGATTTTATCATTTAATACTTTTAATATTCTGTTGTTATAGGAAAGCAGGGAAATTTTCTTGCATAAAAAGCTTAAATTGGATGATGTAGGCTACTGTAATAATACAAATATTACAATAATTGTCTAGTTTTTGTCTCATTTAAGTTCACTGAAATATCATTTTTTGATTCTGAATTTCTGTTAGTGTTATCACACAAAGAAATGATGAATTTATACCTGAACAGTTTCATCTGTAGACACAGTGACACCTAGAGGCGGATAGAGGTACAGCAGAACTGAATTAAACAGAATTCAGTCCATTTTGTTTTATTTGGATAGATTTGTGGAGGGAACGAAATACATTGCAGGATGCGTGATGTTCTTTAGTCTCTTAATTGCAAAAAACAATTTAAGAAAATAAAAGCTAAATACACATTAAGCTCTTCACAAACCACTAATGCAGCTTCCGAGTCTAAACCCACTGCAGATTGAATCACTTTCATCCAGCTACTGTAGAGCTTCTATTGGATGCAATAGAAAATTCTGCATCCTAAGTGAACAAACAGACCATTATTCTCACAGCTACAAAATAATACTTTCCAAATGTCTTCAAGTCAACTTCTGTGGGTTGCCAAGGAACGGAATTACATCTAAAAATAGACGTCTCCCTCTCTGTATCATAATAATGGTCATCCTGAGAGTGCGGACATGAATTCAGTCAGAGTTCAGTCCGTTTCTGTCTTACAGCCCTCATTTATCTTGTCTGTCATGATGAAACTGTCAGTTATCTCATTTAAAGCTCTCAGCTCAGGTCACCCTGTGCTGCTTTTAAACTTTTTGTTTTTTTATAAAAGCACTTAGCCTGAATAAAGTCTAGAATATTCTTCCTGTTGTGCAAAGTCAATGCACAGCATGCAAATACAAAAAACCTCAATGCTTCCTGCTGTCAGTGACTGTGTGCAAACCTGCGTGATGCATTTAAAGTAAAGACGAGGGTTATTGTCTCTGCAAATGACAGCGTTTACAGTAAAATTATGTTGCACTTTTAAATTATGCATTGAAAAGGCACCCAATGCTGCATCTGTTCTGATTGAGTGGTGGATGAATCATCAGTTTAACTGGATTCAGTTGTTATGTTTCTGCTAAAATCAAAGCAACTGAACTACAATGTTATTAAAATTCCCAAGAAAATCCAATAAAAGATTTCAAATTGTTAAAACTTCAGATAAATTAATTGTTTTAGTAAACAAAGTTTTATCTGTTGTGCAAAAGAAATCACCAGGAAAAGCTTCTTAAATCTTACGATTTAAGTTATTGGTGAGTCACAACAAACATTAACAAAAAAAATGCTTTAATAATTTTCTCTGATGTTTAGAGTTTTTGGTAGAAAATGAGGTGAATTTAATGTTTTGTGTTTACAGGGTACTTTAAACTTTTTTAATTGAACATTTTACTTGTGGAAAAAGAAAAAAGTTTCATTTAATTATTCCATCCATCTGACTGTGATATTGACTATTTATTCATTAAAGAGTCCGTCACACCCTGAACTGTTCAAAGTGTGTAAATGTCCCAGAAGTCACTGTTCATGTTGAGTGTTGTTAAAAAAACAGTTTCAGATTTAAGATGTCAAATGCTACATGCTTTTTTATTTTAGTAAAAGGAAAGGAAGAAATCAGTTTTTAATGATTTTTTTTTAAATCAAGATTGAGACATCACATCTGTTGCTGTGTGGTGTGAGAAGGATGGTAGATCTGGATGAGAGTTCAGATAAAAGACTGATGGGTCGACCACAAAGTGATTGTCAGTTCTACAAATGAAATGCTAGACAGAGAAGATCTGAACAGAGATGCGACGTGTCCTCTTTTTTATGACTAAGATGAGCAGCAGCTATTTTATTGATCTTTCTAATGCGTAGGCAAAATTCAACCCTTTTTTGTTTTTTTTAAATGTGAGAGACAAATGTCTATCTTAGCTGGAAATGAACAAAAACCCAACTATCTGAGATGGATTGTAGAAGAAAAGAAGGTAAAGAACAGAGCCCTTTGGAACACCTGGAGAGGACCAAGGCTTTGTGGGAGCTCAAGTGGGATATTTGATGGTGATGTCACAATTCTCAGTTTAAAACTGAACCGTTTGTTACAACTTAAGCTGCATGGTGAAGCAGTGCTTAGCACTTTCACCTCAGATTAAGAAAGCTCTAGTTCAAATCCCAGCTGGGATCTGTCTCAGTTTACATGCTTTCCCTGTGCATGAGTGTTTCTTCCTCCCACAGTTCAAAAACATGCTTGAAAGATTTATTGATTACCCTCCCCTTGGTGTGACTGTGTGGCTGGTGATCAGTTTTTGGGTTTAGGGTTTGAAAAGTGGATGGATGAATGTTACACCATTGAACTGAATGGGGGGAAAAGCGAATTGTTGCATCCCCGCATACATTGAAAATGTCAAACACATAGGATGTTGAGCTACATTTATCATATTTAGTATTTTTTTAATATTTTTTTTTTTAGCACACTAGGTTTAAGATAGATATGCAACAATCCACTTTCCCCACTGTTTGGTTCAAAGGTGTAACACATGGTTTGGTTTTAAACTGAGAATTTTGTAGCATCCCTAGTATAATTCAATTTGATTTCAGTGCTTAGCAACAAATTCCTATTTTTTTTTTCTGAATTATCAGCTTTTTTTGTTGTTTTTTTTTTTTTTTTTTTTGTAAATAATTCAAACCGAAACAAAACTTTAGGGGTTTAGAGAAAAATCCATTTGGTGATATATCACGATATTTCATTTGGCGATACTTGTATCGATTAAAAATGCTGACAAGACAATATTTAACCGTTTGTGAGCGTCCTTCAGCGTCTTACTTTTGTTTTCCACTTAAACCTACAACCACTAGTTGGCAGCACACTTTGAGCAGCTCTACACCGACCCAGAACAACAAGCTCTCGTGAGAACCAGCTTGTGTTAAATGTTCAGTCTCATTGGTTTAGTCAGCCTGACAGTTTTTGTTGTTATGAGACATGTAATACTTAGTTTGACTTAGTTATTTTCTAAGTCATATACTTTTTTAAAAAAAGGAAAAATTGGGGATATATTGTGATATGTATCGCATAGCGAGAGGTATCGCAATACACATTGTATCGCCAGACTCTTGTCAATACCCCTAATTTGAACTGAATGGTGGCAAAAGTGAGTCGCTGCATCCTGTATGCAACATAAGTTTGTACTTTGATATACAGCTTCTTTCTTTGGGGAGATTGAAGTCTCCAATATAACCGTTTAACTGTGACGTCTGCATAGAAAGATAGTAGCAAACAGCGCAACAAAATGCAGTCCTATATTTCGTATTATTTAACATTACTTTATTAATTTATAATAATTGATAACTTAATGTGACGACTTTTCAATTTTTGATATAAACAGAGTTACTTCCTGTTTTCATCCTGTAATTACTATCCTCTGTTTGCATCCCTTGTTTCCAACTCTCATGGCAATATTAGTGATTTTCACGCCTTTTTCTGAACAATTAAGACAAAAGCAAAAAAAAAACATGAAACAACGTGTATATGAAGGAGTTGTGATTGACAAGCTGCAGCTGAAGCAGCTCAGGGTTAGTCCTCTCTGAATGCTAAAGTATATGCATGCTCTTTGGAGCCTGATTGTGTGTATGATAATTCACGCTCTTTATGAATTTGTGTGGGAACGTAAAGTGCTCGGAGTGGTAAAAAAAAAAAAAAAATCTCCATGAATGCCGTCCATTTATCACCCACTGAAAAGATGTTGTTTGTTTGGTGTCCAGTCCTTTAAAAACGTGGATTAAACGATCAAGCAGTAGCAGACAGATTAAAAAAAGACATCGTTTTGAGCTCACTCCATTTACCATCTGGAGCATTAACTTATTTAAATCCACGTGAACGCTGATGCTACGGAAACAGACTGATTGCAGCATCGTGATTAAATGTGAATTCAGAAAGTAAATCAAAGTTGAAGAAACGAGATACCCTATATCTGCTCTGTGCAGACGAGGAAGAGGAAATAGAGAGCGCACAAAGGGCTGATGAACTGTGGCAAGAAGTTCAAAAGCAGATCAGGTCAAATTCAACAAAAAGAGGTCAGATCTGATGTGAGAAAGGTGTAGAGAGAGCCGTGAAACAGATTCAGCGAATAGAAAGGAAATGGAGTGGTACTCTTGAGAAGAGAAAGTCTGGAGAGATGTGGATGAAAGTCTAATAACAATAGAGCCTCTCCTCGTTCGGAGCTCCTCTGCAGACAGCAGCAGTGCTCCTGCATGGCAGATGTCGCTTATATTTAGCCTCAGAGCTTCTCAGACAAATGTGAGGACTGCTACGACAACTGCTGACAGCTTCCACATTTCTGTCTGAAGTTCCTGCCTGCTCCTGTAACTAAGCCTAAACGATCAGATTATAATTCAGTTTCAGGTGTGATCAGATTATTTAAGTGTTAACAATATAATGTAAAAGACAGGTATCTAAGTTTTTAGTTCTTAGTCTTTTCTACTTTTGATCCTTAGTGCTCTCACCTTCCTGGCTGGGATCTTTCTGTGTGGAGTTTGGGTGTTCACCACATTCTGGTTTCCTCCCAGTCCAAAAACATGCTTCTTAAGTCGATTGTTGGCTCTAAATTGCCCCTAGGTGTGACTGTGTGGCCCTGTGACAGGCAGTCTTTGCCCCAATAGTAACCAGGATAGGCTCCAGCATCCCAATGACCCCAACAGGGATACAGCAGGTTTTTTCTGTCTTTTTTTCCCTTTAAGGATCAAAATATCTAACTTGGTTCTCATGTCATTCAAGTTTATTTTATATTGACATTATTTTTCCCCTGTAGTTTCAGTGTGTATTATAAATGTTTTAAGACTAAAATAATTGGCTACACGTTTCCTTTCAATAGGATCATTCCCAGTTATGGACTCTAAGTGTTTTTTTATGGACAAAGTATGGCCAAAAACTTTGATTTAATTCTGTACGTACAGAAAAACACCCCAAAGGAAACATATTAATTTAAAAATCATTAATAAAATGTTGATAAAAAATGCAAGAATAGGAGGAGAGTCAGAAATATTAATAATAATATGTATTTATTAATTTCTTCTACACCTGTCAGTCCTCTTTAGATCCATTTTCAAAGCATTCCCAGTGATCTTTTATTACAATTTTAAAATAAATCAATAAACTTGTGACGTTTTCTTGAACATAGTTTCTGCAGAGTGGCAGTAGTTCATTAGAAATGTCTAAGTCAGAGTAACCTTCTACCCACTTCCCGGCATCCATCCGTCTACGTTCTCTCCTGCTAGCTTATAGCTCCTCACTCCCCAAGCTAACATTATTGCTGCAACAAAAATGGTGAGTAATATTGGAGCTATCGAGTTATACAGTTTTGAGTTTAAATTCCAGCTTGGACAAGGGAAATGAAAACATGCATGGATCTATTTGTCTGCAAGTGGATGCATCAGAATGGAGTGGAGCAGGGAGCTTGTGGGTTGCCCTTGTAGCTTCTATATCCCTCCTACATACAAGCTTTTTGAAACTGTATGTTTTAATCTATTACTGATTCACAACAATTTGAAAAGAGAAAGACTCAGAAATGCAATTTTAAGCTTAATTTCCTTGACATATTCCCTTACAATTAACATGTTAAAAAACAACAAAAACCATTTTCATCAGAGTGAGTCTTTAAAAAAATTACATTTACAATCTTTGAGTTTATTATTTTTTCTTAAAAAAGTAAATACATGTGTGTGCATCCTGTTACCACTGTAAAGTTAGAATTAGTTTATATTATTCGATTAACTAAACTCTGCATAAAATATTATTTCCCCTTAGTTTTGTTTTTGTCCCTATTTGAAGATTTACTTGTTTGTTTAAAGAAACTCGTAAAAAAGAGTCATGTGTGAGCTTTGTGCTGTTGTGAACTCTCCTATACTGCATCATATTTCCTCACTTGAGTGTAACATGCATTTAAGTGTTATATATATATTTTTTACTCCAGACCTGTTTTTGACTTAGTAATAATTGTGCAAAAACACAAGTAGTTTGTTTCATTTTTGACGTCTTTTCATTAGAAGTTTTGTTGAATCACTTTTGGACATTTCTAACTGCAACTATTTGAGGAAAAATGCTTCAGTTGTTTGTTTGTTTCACTCTGTTTTTGATGCATATGTGGAGGTGTGAAACACGATGATACCAGGTTGTGTGTATGGACATTTGTCATCACTTCTAAGAATAATTTCACAACTGTTTAAAGTGACACAACAGTGGGTGTCTATAAACAGCTTGGAGACGCTCTCCTTTCCTTGTCGTGCTTCTTCACACACAGAGCGGCAGCTTTGAGGGTTTTTTGTGTCTGCGTGTTCACAGCGGAGGGTGGAAGCGTGGAGAGTGCGAGGCACAATTTAGGAGGGAGGTCAAGTGCGTGAACAACAGTGAATTGGGAGGAGGGAGGGTTTGAAGCGCAGAGTAATTTTCTGAGAGTTCGTCAGAGTCTGGCGGCCAACGGGAGAGAAGGAACGCTTTTATCAAGGAGCTCCTGGTTGAATCCTCAGAAAAGAAAGCGGCAGGGAGATGCTGGAAAGCCCGCGCTGACCTGAAGGCACCGGTTTGGCACAAACTCCTGCAGACGAGGTTTGTTGTGATGGGGACTGTGAGTGAGCTGTGTGCGTCCAGCTTCCAGGCTTTTCTCTGTCCTACAGTGCGAGCAGGAACACCTGCTGCAGCATCAGGTGAGTGCCTCTGATACACCATGAAAATGTTTGGAGATGATATCATTTCTTTAGCAGCTTTATTGACTTAAAGAATGTAAGATGTTCACGAGAAAACTGGCACAAAGTGCCGTCAGTTGCCTTGGTGATGTGGAGTTTCAGAGACACGGAGCACTCTGGCGTTTTGTGCGTGAGCCGTGTTTCTGACATTTTTTTTGTGAGTGTGTTTGAGCACACACATGACTCAGTGTGTGTGTTTAGATGGTGGGCTTGTTAGAGCATGACGCACACTGATCAACGTCTGGTCCAGGATCCTCCTCTCCAGTGGGTGATGGAGTGACATAATCTTTGTAGTTGCCCACCATTCTCCCACTGTGCAGGTGATTTCATTCATTGTGGGGTTTTCAAAAGCCATTACAACACAATAAGAAAGCTCAAATTGCTCACTTTTCCTTCATTTCCTCTGCTGCTGCCTAATTTATGGAATATTTTTGGTAAGAAAAACCACTGAGTTCATCATACTGGGGTTTACCTATTCTCAAATCTTTATGTCTATAGTATTAGCAGGTTACATGGCTAATTATGTAGAAGAGTTTCATTATTTCTTGATTCATAATGCCACCCACACTTTCTGAAGAGGTTAATCAAGAGCGAGAAAATTGGGTACCAGCGATTATGATTAATCCTGACAAGCCCATGACATTAAATTACAGATTTTTTTTTTTTTTGGAATCAAGATGTTTCTTAAACCCTTTAATGAAATTACAACACAAAACTGCAATATATATTTTTTTCAATAAATCTAAATATTGTCAATTATAAAACACTGTGTAATTTGGTAAGCTTTGGCTCACAAAAATGTGAGAGAAAATCAATTTGATCCACACATATGTAACATGGTGTAGCTGTATTATAAATAGTTAATTATCAACAGTTTTGGATTCTTTTAATACAGAAAGTAGTCATTTTAAAAAATCAATATCAATAGATAAGTTAATCCCCACAATAAAGTCTTAAAAATTAGCTAAACCTTTTCCCGCCAAAAGTGTTTTTGAGATTTCACGGAGGCAGCCATTTTGAAACGAGCAGGAAAAGCCTTTCTACTGCCTCTAGTGGACTGATGATGAACTACAGGGTAGAAAACATTTATCAAGTTCTATACAATGGGGTTTTAAGGAAAGTTTTGATCATACAAATGAGATCGGGGTCTTACAAAATGTGTACCTTAGGGTTAAAGTTAAATAAAGAAAAAGAAAAAAATGCCAATTTTTCCCAATGTGTAAAAATATTAATAACACACAAAACAATGCTTGTAATTTAGGCTTTTTAAATATAAAAATCCCTTCTATTAGATGATTCAGAGGAATAAACGTTCAGTATTAAATATAATTTCAGACTGAGCACAGAAATTAAGTAGTGGCATGTTCTCTTGCCCTTTTAGTTTGTCTAGCCTTTCACACATTATGCTCTCCCTAACAGACAGATAATAAAAAGACTAAATCACTAAAATCCAGCACATTTTCACAAGTGTACGGGCTTTAAACTGTGGGGCAAACAAATATCCTGTGGTGGGCAGATTTATAATGCTGTAAAGACATTTTTTTTTATTCAGTGAGCATGTAAGCTGCAGTTTGATGACAACTAACTTTCAAGTGTGACCACATTGGACTTTACCAGCTGTTTTTTTTTCAAATGGAACATCATCTGGGCTGCACGGTGGCGCAAGTGGTTAGCGCTCTCGCCTCACAGCGAGAAGGTCCCGGTTCGAATCCCGGCTGGGACCTTTCTGTGTGGAGTTTGCATGTTCTCCCCGTGCATGCGTGGGTTTTCACCGGGGACTCCGGCTTCCTCCCACCGTCCAAAAACATGCTTCATAGGTTCATTGGTGACTCTAAATTGCCCCTAGGTGTGGATGTGAGAGTGAATGTGTGTGTGATTGAGGCCCTGCGACAGACTGGCGACCTGTCCAGGGTGTACCCCGCCTTCGCCCATCAGTGGCCGGGATAGGCTCCGGCACCCCGCGACCCCGAAAGGGATGAAGCGGTCAAGAAAATGGATGGATGGAACATCATCTTTTACTAAGAAAAAAAAGAAAGATCAAAGTAAAGTAGATTAATTTTGTTTATCTTTCTCAGCTTTGTTGTTGGCTCTTAACAAGTCATTGCCTTAGATATTTTTAAAGAAAGCCACAGCTTCCAAGTCTATGTAAAAGTGCATAAACATTCGGGCTTCTGTGTTTAAATTTCTTGCGTTTACGCATAGCTGCACACATTTTTAAGATGTTTTCGGGCTGTACATACAAAATCCTTGGCTATTGAATGCACATTGAAAGTTAAACCAGGTTTGAGTTTGACCAATCAGGGACTCGTATTTGACGTATGTATGGCGTCCCTTTTATTTACTGAAAGTGCCAACCATTTGAAAATTGATCATGAAGGAGAAATTAATAATTGTGGTTTGTGCCCCACTAGAATTATATGACACCAAGTCTTTCATATATTAGAATTAAACAGGGAAAGGAGAAACCCGGAGCAAGATTGGTAAGATTATCAAGCCTCTTCTAACTGTGGTGGTAAACAGGTAAACATGCTCTAGTAAACAGTAGAAAAAGAAAAAGAGGAAGCCCCTTCCTGCTTGCTCAGTGTGAACACTGTGGGCTAAATGTGCACTCAAGACCCTGTGTTTAGCGTGTTCTAGAATATGCCTGGTATGTCCGTAGATTTACAGTTTGGGATGAGTTGTCTTGCCCAAGGTCACAATTAACCATCCAGACTGGAATTTGAGCCTCCAAACAATCTAATGATAGACAACTGGAACATTCACTCTTGAAAAGAATCCAAGATAGTAAGCTGTTATTGTAGTTATTTGCATTTTTTTCTTTCAAATTTGTGTTTTTCTTTTTTATATATGTATATATTGTGAATAAAACAGACAATTCTGATACTAGGACTTCCTGCTGTTAAATTTAGACCATCTGTGTCATTTATTATTTGTGAGCTGACACTTTAAACTTTCAGACCGTTGGAGTTCTTCCTCACCCTCAGCATCAGCATATCCTGTTTTTGCCAGACCAGGACTCTGCATAAAGCTCTGATTCAATCGCACAGCTGCAGTCCTTTGCCCTCTTTTTCCTCTGTCCTTCACTACACCCTCTCCTCTCCCTTCCTTTTTTAATCAAACACGATCATTTCTGATACCTGTTTATTCAGCTAATGTGTATTTTTTTCTAACAACTTTTTACTGCCTGAATCAAGAAAGTGTTATGTAATTTTGTCAAAAATCATTCTGCCCACACAGAAGCCTTAATAAAGGAGGAATATTTACACAAGTCAACACAAAACAAAATGGAGAAAGTCTGTGCAAGTACTCATTCCCCAAATTACAAATTATTTCTAACATACAAATATAAAGTTAGATAATTGTTTTGCTGCTTGCATTTTATTTAATTATATAGAACCTAATTTACTTTTAAAAATCTTAGCAAAAAATCCCTTTATAGGCAAGAAAAGTTAAAAATAATTGCACAAATACAAATATTCTTTAAAAAAAGATAATTAAATTTAAACTAAATATGTATTTACGGCAAAGGGCAGCAAAATACATTTTAGTTGGTTTTTTTTGTTTGTTTACTTACTGCTAGTTGCCTACAGTTTCCATGTCATGTGATTCATTAATAAAATCATTAATCTTACTAAAAAAAATCCAATAAATGTGTTTTTACAACAACTAATAATAAGTTATTAAAAACATAGACAATAAAACGGAAATTAGTCAGACAAGAATAGTTATCTCTTTATTATTTTCTATTAATATCCTTTAGTGGTGCTTGAAACATAAATAACAAAGATAAACCTGTCTTATTAATAAACTCTAACATGTCTCTTATTACTAGATTATATTTAGAAATTATACTTTCAAACTATCATGTTTTATGTATAAACAACTCCCTCTTATTGTTAATTTTAAACGATTATAGTTATTTTTTACATTGACTCAACGATTAATCGTCTTTGAAAGATTATCTATTAGAGGGAAGCAGACATGGGGTTTTGTCAGGGCTCCTCTGATTGGCTGTTGGCATTCAGACCACGCCCCCTCATCCTTTCTGCCACCGGTGTTGTGTCCCTCCGCAGTCAGTAGTGTCACTCACTTACGGCGTCGGTTTGGCTTCTGAGCGAACATTGCGCTCGTCTCGACTTTTACATTTTGTTTTTAGTCACAAAAATAATTTAACATCAAAGGAAACCGTGAAACAGCGGCGCCATTATGGTTCTGAAGTCGGAAGAAGGAGTTGGTGAGTTTCCACACACACACAAACGCTTCACACAGCTCCTTGATATGAAATGAGCTCAACTTTCTCCTCGGGCTGTATCGTGTTGTGTGTCTCTTTAATGTGTTTTGGTTGTTAATTTCAGACTCAATAAAATAGAGCAACAAGTCCTCATTTGATGCTCCTCGGCACACTCTTTATGAACAAGGGAGCTATTATGATGATCTGAATTGAGGCCAGACCTCACTGGGGTGTGTGCTGATGGTACAGCGGTGCGTGTGTCTATAAATGAAATCAATGCATCCTTTTTAGCAATTGAAGTTTAGGAATTGTCCCTAAATATCCAGTTAGGCTGTCTGGGAGGGACTACTTTTCCAAGTTGTGGCCATCTGTCTGCAGTGGGAGGTGGTGGAGGGCCAGCTCAGTCATGAACATCTTCTCACAGCTGCTCTGGAGCTCCATGTAATAAGTTTAAGATCCACTGCAGTGTCATATCATCAAAAATATGTGCTTTTTCTGACTTATCAGTCAATGACGCTATATTTATTTGTCAAATTTCTATTCTAAATACATTTTGTTTGGTTATGAAAAGCAATATTCACACAAATACGGATTTAAACTGAACAAAATTGTAAATTCTAACCATTAAAAAAAAGTGTCTTCACGCATGATTTTCTAAATATGTGTGGCCAGTGCTGAACTTTTTTCTTGGCCGCAGGAACCCAGAGGAAGGGGATATGGTTGGGGTTAAATTTGCCAAAGGGTTCCCGAGTGCGGCTGTGTCTGCAGTTCACCGCTCCCCCAGGAATTAGATCAAAAGTGGAGAACAAAAACGACACATCTAGGAGCGTGACAACTAATGAGACTTTAACCTTAAATATGTGCAACTAAATTTAGCCTTTGTCGCACTTAAAAGACGTGGATAATGCAATGTGCAACTTAAAGATGAATTTCTATCCGTTTTTATGCTGGTCGCCTGTAAATACATACGAATAACATCAGTCTTTTTTTTTTTTAAAGACTCACTACAATGAAAATTGTGTTTTTAACATGATCTGGTGGTATTTTTTCTGATGGTCGAGGACATATTTAAAGACAATTAAGCTAAAAATTGCATTTCTCAGTTTGTTTAAAACCCAAATTATTGTAGCTGATATAAAAATGGTGTTTGATAAAGCTTGTAGCTGTGATGTAGAAGCCACATTCAGTCACAAGCCGTATTTCTTTCAGACAAATAGATCCATGTATGTCTTAATTTTCCTCGTCTTGAAGATTACGCTCAGGCATCATTAGCCGGAAGCGGCAATTTCACAGGTTTACAGAGTTGTAGCAACTTTTATTAAGATTGTTTAATGTGAACAAATTGTTTAGTGTGCAAGATGAGCTTAAAATAGGACAAAAAGACGTTTTTTTTTGTGCAGATTAGCACATTTACGTTGATCACGTTTGTCAAGGGGATCGCAGGTTTTGACAGTAATGTCTACGGTGTTTAACCTTTCCAGTTAAATTAGTCTTTTCAACAAAAAAAAAGACTATTTGTTGACCAAAGAGAGACGGGGGGGATGCAAACGGTTTCAGTCGAGGACTTCCTGTTCTGGTTAATGATGTCTAGGCGCCATCTGGATAGCAACTATATCGCTTGCCACTTTTGACTGCACTGATAATGTTAGGTTGAGGTTGTGAGGGTCTGTAAGCTAGCAGGAGTGGAAGTGGGCTTACTTTGCGCCAACAGTTGTGGCCACAACTCAGAAAGAGGCAAATTCAGTCTAAAGTTTGCAAAATTATAATTAAAAGACCACTGGGAATGCTTTTAAAATCTAAAAATGTAGTTTTTGTTGTTTTGTATTGTGACTTTTTGGGTTTTTTGGAGCCCTCAGGCTGCATAAATGTGATCTGATGGAGGGAAGGATTACATCAATAGCAGGGCAGCAACCCTCAGGCCAGGAAACTCAAATGTACAATTATTGCCTGTAAACAGAGCCTGACTTCATCCCTCTGCGACTGAAATAAAGACATGCTTCTTGTCATGAGCAATCGGCTGTGCCTTGGGTCTTGGGTCATGTTCTTGTTGGTGAACACAGCATGTGATGAGCAGAAACAGGCCAGCGTAATGTTTTTATTTTAATGATAAGTCGTCCGTCGTTTTCAGCTGTCACATCCACATACGGGAGTCGGCCTTTAATGTACAGCGAGCGGGAAGGAGTTAAGATGGACTAAAGGGAGGGAGGGGACACCCCCCCACATACATTTACAGAAACGTTTGTCCTCATTTAGCCGCTGGCATGCACCCCTCCTCCCCGCTCTGCTGGAATTAGTGCTCGATGATTAGAGATGCAGGGAGGCTGGACCTCTGCTCTGCAGGATTTGTACTGGGATTGACAAACTCTGCCAAGGCGGATTCACTCCTGTGCTGGGGTCGGACCGGACTCTTTTAAGACTCCAGCCGTGGTCGTCGCACCCGGGACGTTCGGTTGAGCATTTCGGCGTGGGTTTTGATCTATCAGCGGATGGTATGAACGTTATGACACAGTTGTGTAGGTGTGTGGCGCGTCATGTCATCCTCCCTTCTGCACTCAGGCTTTTCTTGCAGAAGAACGGAAGACGGTTGCGTCTTCCTGTGAAAGTTTGCGAGCCGGAAACCTGGGTAGAAGACGTTGCAACTGTGGCTTTCTTGTACATGAGGAAGAGGATGTGACGACTTTATGGATTCCAGAAAGGGGAAGAAGAATAGAAGCTACTTTATTTCAAAGGAAAAATGACTTAAAAACATTTCTTTATAATTTGTGCTTCTTGATATAAACTCCCAGAATCCATTGCTCTCTTTTTGTCTCTGACTTGACAGGAAGTAGCTCTAAATAGCATTTTTGGCCTACTTTAAGCCTTATTGTCTATATAGATGATGAATCATTGTGTCCTCATTTTGGTTTTTGCTTTAATCGCCTATTATTAGTTTTTAGAGCAGAAGTCTTTTTATTTCTCCATGGTTGGAAACAGTTTGAATAAGAATTATTGAAATAGTTGTTTTTTGTAAACTTACGTCGAATAAATAAAGTTTTTTGAAGATGACTTTTAGTAAATTTGTCATAGAAGTCATAGCAACTGGAATTAAAAATTGTCAAATTAAATAAAATAAAAAATCTGTCTCAGAAACATTTGTCAATAAAGTTCTGTCCCACAAAAAAATAACATGTTTTAAGTCCAATATCTATGACTCAACTTCAAGAACAAAAAAAAATATGTTGGATTTTTAATTCAAGTAAATCTGCTGCAACAGTTCCTTTCAAAATAAAATACACCCTACTGAAACACTATTTTATTTTGAAAGGAGCTTGCACATACAAAAATACAATTATTGTATATTTTTAAAAGCTACATTTTATAAATAGATGTCTAAAAGAAATGTGAATAAAATGTATTTTTTAAATGTCAAAGTGGGACCTCTCTGTGTTTTGGTCTATAGGGATCTTTTTTTAAGTGCTATAGGTTGAGGACCCTGTTATATGCTGTCCTTCAAGGTCTATAAATATTGTTCATTTCAGACCTTGTGTGTCTGACACGAAAATATCTCAAGGGGAAAATGGCGCTAAAATAAACACTAAGAGGACCCTGAAACACTTCATGAAGGAAAGTTCTGACGGTTCTCGTGTTCTTTTTATTTTCTCCACAGCGGACAAACATTTCCCCTGAACCCTCAGCAGGAATCCCATAATAAGACTGACAAACAGATGCTTGTTTCTAAGCTGTCATCTTTCTCATATCTTCATGTAGTTTGACCAACACGATCCTACTTTTTGTTTTAGAATTTTTGTGTTTCACTTCTTTAACCTCCTTATCAGCCCTCTGCAGATAGAATGTGTGACTCAGTGAACATGAAGATCTTTTCTATCCAACATCACACTATTCCAGGAAAGGGCGTGTTTCTACTGAAAAAGAAACAGTCACTTGTTCTTTAGATATTTTAACTCTGACATTTTTTTTATTATTATTGGTCAAGTTACCATTAAATCGTCTCACAAACCTTCAGTATAAACAATAAAAAGTAAAATACAACCTTTGGAACACAAATGTATCCTATAAAATCCAGGAGAAATTTGAAAAGTTTATTTTCTTACTTCATTTATTTCAGCTATTTTTCTGTATTTCATCATAGATATAATTTTGTTTATAAAACTGATTTTATTGTTGCCAAGAACAAACGTTTTTATACTTCTTTGTGCCTTCATGCTTCATGTACGACACCTTCAGCCTTGTGTCTTACTGTAGTGTTCCACTTTATGAGAGCATGCTGTGTGCGGGTGCTAACGGTAGTAGATGTCTGAGTGCAGACTGTTCTTGTGCTTTCAGTGCCTGATGATCTCAGTCCCGAGGAGCAGCAGGAGCTGGAGAGCATCCGCTGCAGGAAGAAGGAGCTGCTGCTGGACATACAGGTGAGGCCACACATTTAGAAGGCTGAGGATGGCAGAAACAAATTCAAATTATTTTTTGAGGATATCTGAAGGCTTAGAATGCTTTAAAGTCATAAACGAGGGTATTTTAATTTTTTTAACATGTCATTAGAAGATTATTTATGACACCTGCTCTGGAAGAAAACTTTTGTTTGACTTTGTGATGTCTGTGATTTTATTTTATTGTTTTCTGTAACGTAAAGAAACGTCTTTTTTTAATCTAAATTCTTTAAAACAACTTTTAAGTTAATTTCTCACTTTTTATATCAATGGAATATATCATTTCTGTTTTAAAGAGTGATGAAAATTGTGTTTCTGGTGTTTTTACCTTGTTCTTGTTGCATTTTTCTGATGTATTTGATGCAAATTAAGCTTAAAATTGCTTTCTGAGTATTTCTTTATTCATAATTGTTGTGGATCATGCTGGCACTATTTGTTGAAGATTTGTAGATTTGTGATGCTGTTCATTTTAATTGTATTTTATTTCCACCTTATTGTTTTAACTGTATTTATTTTCTTGTGAAAATAAAAAGGTCTCCCTTGAAAAAGAGATCTAATCTCAAGGGAATTTCCTGACGAAATAAAGGTTAAATAAATAAAGATAAAATAAAAATCACGAGAAGCCAAAACCAAGTTTTAAAAACAAATTTTAATCACTTAGAGACGGATGGATTTATCTACAAGGATATTTAGGTTGAAGTAAAGTGGCAGAGAGATGGAGTTTGTTATGAGGGGCGCCTTTCCTTTAAGTCCCGCCCCATTGTTGCCAAGGAACTGATGGGTAAGGTACTGTAAATCATTTATGCAATGAGGGGAGAGGATGTTGTTTACAAGGGTGTAACTATGGCAACAAAAACGCAGAAACCTTCTGCACATGTAAAGCACCACTCCGATCAGCTTTTGATGTGTCGTAAAAGTGTTCCGATGATTATGTTTTTAGGCTAATTAAAGCAAAATATTCTAGGACATAGTTTCTGCAGATCGGCAGGAGTTTGTTAGAAATTTACCTCAGAGGTGTGGCATCTAACATTATTGGTTCATAATGACGTGAAGAAATAAATACTCAGAAATGCAAATTTGAGTTTAACTCTGTTCATAAATGTCCTCCATCATCAGAAAAATGCCACAGAAACGTATTAAAAATGTCATCGCAGTGGGTCTTTAAGAATTAGCCTGTCTACTCTTCTGGATTGAGTTCCTTTCTCTGCATCTGACTTTAGTCCATCTGTCTCCTGTCTTCACTCCTCTGTTAATGTCAGCTCCACTAAGCCAGTCGAAGGCTTTGATCCGGTGTATTCCTGTCTCCCCAGCAGCGTGGCACTCCGGCAGGCTTGCAGGGGTTGTTGGCAGGAGTTTGTGGACTGATAAATCTGGGTCAGCACAAGGGAGGTGGGGAGTGTAAAAAAGCAAAAAAAAAAAAGGATGCAGGAAAAAACCGCTGGATCGTGATCCTAGAACAGGTGCTGCAGATCCCAGAACGGACCCTCAAACTGCTGCGGTGAACCCGGTCTTCACCTTTAGGGGTTTGTTGATCAGTGAGTTGTGGTTTTAGAGGGTTTTGTGTACAGGTCAGATGTCACACATGGACGTCACAGGGGTTTCCTGTCAGCAAAGCCTAAAAATTGATGCTATATTTACTTTGTAAAGCACAAGTGTTTGTCTCCTGGTAGAGGCTGAAAGATGAGATAGAAGAGGTGACCAGTGAAATAGAAAACCTGGGAGTGACAGAACAGAGGTGAGAAAAGCAACACATCCTTTCAGTTTTCTATAAAGCAGTTTTGTTTTTATCCTACCATTTAATTTTTGAACTTTTAAATAATAATAAAAACTCTAGAAAACATGCTCTTCTCAAAACAAGTTAAATACAAAATGTTTTCTTGTTATAAGTGACAAAAATCTGCCAATAGAACTCATAGAATTTGTCTTTGTAACATTTCTTTAAATATATTGAGATGTTATGGATTTTAAAGACAAATTAAATTGTAAAATTAGCAACAGACACTCATATTTATGTATATCAAGCTGCTAATTGGAAATATTTCTTTAAAAAAGTGTTTATCACTATAAAATATTTTTTTTTAATCTTTAAAGTAGGGTTATTTATTCACTTCTCCCCAAATATATCCTATTTAATAAACTACAACAATTTTTATATTTATAGCTTCTTTTTCTTAGCCATAATCATCTTAAAGACTAGAATTAAGCGTTTTAATATAAATTTGTCTGAAAAAATAATGCGTTATTAAACATTTGTACTGTAATGTCAGTTTCCCTACATCAAGTTTGATTTTCTTTCTTTTTTAAGATCACAAAACACTTAAAAATATTAAATAAAGTAAAAAAAAAATAATCTTATTTTAGATACGGACTAAAATAAGATGTTTTTAGGATCGACTGACTTAATAAGATATTTCAGCAATTAGGTGTATTTATAAAGCAGAATTCATATCCAGGACAATTCAAAGTGCTGTACAAATATACTAAATTACAATAAGAAATAAAAATGGAATAATAAAACAAGCAAAATCATTTAAATCAATGAGATTACCGGTAAAAGTCAAAAATTAAAAAAATCATTGAAAACATACAATTACGATAGTTCCCATTTTAAAATGCTTTGTTAAATTATTTTAAAACAAGTTGTTAAATCTTAATGAAAACCTACCAGGAAGTAGTAGCTGGAATAACTAAGAAATATAAACTTTAATAAGATTCTAAAAATATAAACTGGACAAAAATACTTTGTGTTTTTCTAGTGTATAGCTTTTACTTGGGGACAACAATTGAAAACTATTTCATGTAAAAAAAAATAAAGTGTTTAACTTAAAGTAAATGACTAGCATGACATTATATCACTTCTGTTATCCAACTAAGTTAAAAATTCCCAAAAGCTTTCATAATTATGTTATAAATTATTTTAATATTCCCTAATGTTTGTTAATTAATTTTCAAAAAGTCTAAAATATTGTAACTCCAACTCAAATAAGTTGCATCTGAGTAAAACACATGTTCAAATGTTTGTTCATATTTTTGTCACTGACTGATTTCTGGTCTGATTTCAGGAAAAGTATGCAGAGGAGTAAACAGATGGCTATGGGACGGAAAAAGTTTAACATGGACCACACAAAGGTTAAAAACCCCAAAGATTTCTTTATTTGTTTTAGTCGGCCACTTCCTCAGCTCTTCTTACATGACGATTGTGTTCTAAATATAAATGGTAATTTTTTGCATAATTCCAGACCTGGATGTCACAGTATGTTCTAACGAAGTATTTATCTTTAAGCATGCAATATTTTTATCTTTTGTGGGGATTTTAGCTTCATTTTTAGACTGATTGCTGCATTTTTTTTTTCTTTAAGGGGATTCGATTCTTGATTGACAGCTCGCTTTTGAAAAACACCAGCGAAGACATCGCTAAGTTTCTGTACAAAGGAGAAGGGCTGAACAAAACCGCCATCGGGGATTACCTCGGGGAGAGGCAAGTCACACTGATGCTCCTCTGCACTGAGATTTCAACTCATTCCAATGATCTACTTTCTGCCGAGCGACCTCATCAAAGACGCTCTGAAGCCAAAGGTGAACGTCTGTTCTCGTGTGTCTGCTTTGCTTCCTGTGGTGTGTGGGATCTGCTGGTGCAGAGACGACTTCAACATCAAAGTTCTTCACGCTTTCCTGGAGTTACACGAGTTCACGGACCTGAACCTGGTGCAGGCTCTGCGGCAGTTTCTGTGGAGCTTCAGGCTGCCCGGCGAGGCTCAGAAGATCGACCGGATGATGGAGGCGTTCGCCCAGAGATACTGTCACTGCAACCCCGGAGTGTTTCAAAGCACGGGTCGGTCGGTGGTGCTCCACATCTGAAACATCCTAAAATGTCCACACTTTTAAAAATATAGGGCAACAAAGACACTTTTTATCAGCAAAATAAGTGCCTACCTGATCAAACAAATGTTTAAAAACAATATTTAAATGAAAAAAAATGAGTTTCTCTGATTTTGAAGGAAAATATCCCAAAATCAGATTATACAACAATATTCTGTTTTATATTAAAGTCATTCTGATCATCTTTTATTCTAATTTCAAAGTGTTCCTAGTGGTTTTTTAATTATGATTATGCCATTTTAGCTAAAATAGATTTAGCAGAGCGGCACTAGTTCATTATAAATGTCCATTGGCAACCTGGCCCACAAAAATTTGAACAATTAGTCATTATATATTATTTATATATTATATTTATTTGAACAAATAAATACTCAAAAATAGAATTTTAATCTTTCCTTATGGATGTCCTCCATCATGAGAATAAAGCCAGAAGAACTTGTAAAAACATCATTTTCATCAGATTGAGTTTTTAAAAGGCAACTTAAGTTTAAAAAAGTGGTTTATCAAATTTCTGTCTAATTTAGTAATTTTTAGTAAATTTAGTTGGTAATTTTATCACCAAAGATCTTAAGCTAGAACCATCATTGTTCTTAACTTCTCTTTTCTGATGTATTGCAGGAAGTTTAAATATGGTTGAGCTCTAATTGGAATTAGTGATATTACATTACAAACTTCTAAATCTAAAAGTCTCACTGCTATAAATCCATGTAGCCCCAAATTAAGTGACCCATGACATATCACTTGTCTTCATCTTATCTAAGCGTCACCCTCTGTCTTCAGATACCTGCTACGTGTTGTCATTCGCCGTCATCATGCTGAACACGAGTCTACACAACCCCAACGTGAAGGACAAACCCTCGGTCCAGAGGTTCACGGCGATGAACCGAGGAATCAACGATGGCGGAGACCTGCCTGAAGATCTGCTCAGAGTGAGTTCACTCATAGGAAGGAGATCTAAGATGTTAGCGTCTTTTCAAAATAAAACAATGAACTCTAATAAAAGAGAGAAGTTTGATTTATTGGTTCAAAATAAGGGGTCAAGAAGGAAAGCCTAATTACTTAACATTTTCTGGTCTCTGAAGGAAGAGTTAATGCGTCATTGGTTTATGATTGTTCAGCAGAGCCTTCCTCGCTGTGAACAGAGGGAGTCCGTGCGCCTCCAGGCTCAGGGAGGCGTCGGCGTCATTACATTTAGACAGAAAACTCTTGCCGTCTGCTGTGGAGGCAGTAGCTATGGCTACAATATACTTTGGTTGTTATGGTTATCATTGTGGAACGTTCCAGTATCAGCTGAAGTAAAACAGGAGGAAAAAGTCCAGGATTGATGAAAAGATCAGACCTGTGCTGAAGGGGGAGTAAATATTTGACAGCTCAGGATATGTAAAAACATTTCACTCTCCGTCTCTTCAGAATCTGTATGAAAGCATCAAGAACGAACCCTTTAAGATCCCAGAGGATGATGGCAACGACCTCACACACACGTTCTTCAACCCCGACAGAGAAGGATGGCTGCTGAAACTAGGTAAGTCCAGCTGGAGAGTTTGTGAATGCTTTTAAAGTCAGCTCAGATGCTCATAACTTACTGCCCTCTGCTGGACATAATGTGTAGGATGCTTTATTTTGAAATTTAGAGAAAAAAGTTTCTGATTTGTTTCTAATACACCTTTTCTTGTCTTATTTTATGGTTTTCCCTCCAGGAGGTATGTACTCTCTAAGATCACTCTGCTATCATGCACTGCTTTACCCATCTTTATCTTTGCTTCTGCTTTGTTTCTCACCAATTACTCTATAACCATTTATAACATACTTGATACATGCATATCGGACACCCATGTATCACTAGCATGATCAAAATTTTCCTTAAAACCCCATTGGATAGAACTTGATTTGTTTTCTGCCCTGCTGTTCGTCATCCGTCCACTAGGGGTAGTAGAAGGGCTTTCTCTGCTCTTTTCAAAATGGCTGCCTCCGTGAGATCTTAAAAACTCTATTGGCGGGAAAACGTTTAGGTCATTTTAAAACTTTATGATGAGATGAACTCATCTATTGTTCATTTTTTAAAACTACTACTTGCTGAATTAAAAAAATGCTACTTTTGTTGATAATTAACTATTTGTAATAGAGTTATGCCTCGTTAAAAATGTCTATCAAATTTGAGACAGTTTTTTCCTGAACACTCATGTCCATATTTTTGCATCTTGAACTAACATTGCTGTGTGCAAAAACTTACCAAATACCCCAACAAACTACAACTGATACTCTCTAAATATCATTTTAAAACAATTATTTCAATTTTGTTGTTCATTTGATCAAAATATGGAGTCCCAAAAGGGACACTGAAGTAAAAGAGAGAAAAATAGATTCGGGTTACTAACTGGTGCACCACAGATAGTAACTGAAAAAATGTTTTTTCTAAAAATTGAAGTAAAGAAAAAATTCTGGTTAATAGCTAGTGCACACCAGATAGTAACTGGAGAAATGTTTTTTTTTTTGCCAAAAACTGAAGTGAAAAAAATTCTGGTTACTAAGTGGTGCACACCAGATAGTAATTGAAAAACAATTTTTTTTCCCTCAAAATTGAATAAAATAATTCTGGCAACTAACTAGTACACACCTCTTTTTTTTAATTTTGTAAGAAAAAACTTTCCATTTTTTGTTATACTTCAATGTAGCTTTAGGGGCTCTGTAAAATGGTGTAACCCTTGTGCTTTCCTAGGTATGTTTACATTAAAAGTAGGGTCATCTGGACCCCACAAGACAGTTTGCTGAACTTTTTTTCTCAAGGACTTGTTATCTTCACTGATGTCCCTAACAGACATAAAATCCTGTCCAACTTTTTCATAGGAGGTATCACACATCAATGAAAGGATGGGGTCATCTGGACCCCATAAGAGAGAGAACGAGGGTTAAAAACATTAATTTCCCCCCCAAATTTTGATTTTTCATCCAGTCTGCTTTACAGGGCTAACCTCATCTTCTGAATTCATGAATGTGCTGCTTGGTGTCCTAATCCAGACCAGGTTTCGAACGCCACACCTCACCTGTAATCTCTCCTCAGGGGGACGAATGAAGACCTGGAAAAGACGCTGGTTCATTCTCACAGACAACTGCCTGTACTACTTTGAATACACCACTGTGAGGACATAACTCTCAATCATGTGTGCAGATATTCCATATTTGCAGCTAACTGGTTTTTGTTTCTGTGAATATAGGATAAGGAACCCAGAGGGATAATTCCGCTGGAGAATCTGAGCATCAGAGAAGTTGAAGACTCAAAGAAACCGGTGAACTGCTGACCTTTTCTCGAATAGTTGGAAACTTTACAGAATCGAGATCTGGTTTCATTTAAGTTCTCAGAACTGAGAAAATAAACAGGCGGAGGAAATAGTTTGCTTTTAGACTTTTAATAAATCACTTTTAGAGGCCTGCTTTTTTTCCCCACCTCATAACAGACTAATGAACTGGAAGCAGATATTCTGCTTGTGTAACCATCAGGTGCTTTAATAAAAACGTCATGCTTTTACTTTGGTTATTCTCAGGTTTAACTCCTTCGTTTTTGTCCTTCCTCAGAACTGCTTTGAGCTCTTCATCCCCAACCACAAAGATCAGGTGATCAAAGCCTGTAAGACGGAGGCCGACGGCCGCGTCGTCGAGGGCAACCACACCTTTTACAGAATCTCCGCTCCGACCGCAGAGGAGAAGGAAGAATGGATCAAGAGCATCAAGTGAGTCAGGTTTCCTCTGCTGGTCGACCGAATGAAGATGACGTCTCACAGCCTTTTGGTGTTTCCTGCTGCAGAGCTGCCATCAGCAAAGACCCGTTCTATGAGATGCTGGCTGCTCGGAAGAAGAAAGTCTCCACCCTGAGAGGCTTGTAGGAGGAGGAGGAGAAACCTGCAGCTGCACTGACCTGGCTCAGAGGACTTCTGCCTTCTAACCAATGCTGACAGCAACAACACCGGCTTAAGACCAGAATCATTTTAATGTTTACAGACTAAAATCCTTTGACACATCTGTTTAAGTCACTGGAGCTACTTGAGCTACTTCTCCCAATAAAATAAATATTCTTTAGCTCCACAAAAGGTAAGAAAAACTTTGATATATTTATATAAAAGAACACAAAGCCATCATGAAATAGTTTGTTAGGTCACTTTCGCCTGGACCTTTGGTGTTTAGTCTGGTTTTCTCTGCTGTTGGTCTTTTGTCAGAACTACAAAAGAATGCAATATTTATTTTTCTGTAATTTATTGTTTTCCTCAATAAAACTTTTAACTACTATTTTCCCTTTGTGATATTCATTATTTAAATACCCCCCCCAAAAAGTCCCAATACCTAACATAATAATGTCAAACTTGTGCATCTGATGAGGCATTGAACAGGAAATCCTGTGAAGGTTTTCTTATCTTATGGGGTCATGTACTGAGATTGTTTACCTATCAGGGGATTTCCCATGAAGAGCGTGAGTTTGTCTGTGGTTTCTTCTGTTCTTCACTCACATTCTTCAGGCGTCCTGCACGGTGAAGCTGCATTCGGTTAGTGAGGAGAGTTGCTAAACAAAAGGGGGTTTTTCAGGAACACGTCACGTCAGTGAGGTTTGAGGTTTTTGGGGTCTTTGAACTGCTTCAGCTTTAATCAGAGCTCTTTAATCTGTGATTTTTAAGGACTCTACGGAGAAAACTTTCATACAAATATTTTCCATTAGCACAGGACCTATGGATTTGGTAAGTAAAACATGTTCAATAAATAGTTACTTTTTGTTTCGTTTGAATGTTCTTCGAATTCAATTAAAACATTTTTTAGGCAAAGTTGTTTTTTTGCTTCTCTACTGTGTTGCACTAAAAAAATGAAACTCTTTCAATGCCAACATAATTTGTTAATGGAACATATATAAAACATAACTTCATTTTTAAAACTAAAAACCAAAATACATTCATCAACCGAGAAATGGTTTTATTGATGACTAAATAAAAAAAACACAAAAAAATCTAAGATAACAATTACTTTTTTTCTATATTTGTGAAAAAAGTAATTTGATTTCTTAACTTGTAGGTTCAATTAGTTTTTTTTACATTACATTCTGACAGATTAAACTAAATCTGAGTCTACACAAAATTTCCTCCACATTTTTCATTATTAACATGTGAATTTAGTTCATAGATCACTAGATCAGGACAGAAATTTATCACATAATTTTTTTTGTGTGTATTAAAAATGAGTAAATAAGAAAACCACAGATGCTTTTCATTCTGTTTTTTCCCACGATTTTCATTATATTTTTTAAGAACTACAAAAGCTAAAACTGCAAACAGGCTGAGCACTAACCTCAACTGCTTATGCCTAAATGTGTCCGCATCATAAACGTGATCCGTTTTGTTTACGTTATCGTAATCATATCCACACTGACACCACAGAGCAGAACGTCGGGGAAGAATGAAATATTGAACACAATGAGCTGCTTATTTTACCCGACAAATGACAAAACTGGTCACAAAGTAGTCTGACTGACCTCCTGGATGCTCACGTTTTTGGTGTGGTCAACTCTTGGCGTGCAGTTTGCTTTTCAAGATATTTTTTTTATAATTTTTTTTCTAACTTTGATAACTTTGTTTTGCTTTTCAAGAAGTTAATTGTTTTTGCACACGCATTTTTTTTCTCTTAAATATATAAAATAGAACAGATATTGCGTGTTTTTTTATGCTTTCATATTAATTTTTGTCAACAAGTAAGCAAATAGGTGTTTAGATTTACTGGTATTTGGATCATTTTAGTCCTCAAAGGTGCTCTGATGGTGGGCAGCACTCCATCAATACAACCTAAAATAGACGAACTGTATAAAGTTGTGAATGTATGAAATGTAAACATTGCAATAAAGATTAGAATTTTTGAATGGAAAATAATTGCAGTAAAAAGTGAATTTAAATCAAATAGAATCTGAGAGACTTAAACTCCTGACTGTAAAATTCTACAAACAAGTCATAAAAATATTAACTGTTACGGTTTGAAAATCACAGGTTTTGATCGGATTTTCTCAAAATAAATAACAAAAAATTTACTCGGAAACAAAGAGACAATGAAAGTTACTTTTAAACCTCCTTTTAATTTACAAACTTAAAGTCCATCTGTACACAGGTCTTTTAGCGGAGTGGAGCTGAGACTTTGTTGCATCAAATTCCAAACTCTGTTCAATTCAGCTTAGAGAAAATTCATGCAACCCCTGCTTGTGTGCGGGAGTGTTAACGGAAAAACAAAGACGTAGACGTTTGAAATAACTGGAATTAAACCACTTTAGGACCAGAAGTCCACAGAATGATGAGGTCTGCTATTAATATACACAACAGACACCCGGGAGTTAGAAAACCTCTCACGTCAGCATATACCTGCTCTTCTGTGTGCGTGATTGTGCTCGTTTTGCGGCATTTCATGAGAGCGTTTGAAGAGATGAAGATGCAGCATGCTGACCGTACTCCAGCGACGCAGGATCTCTTTTGCAGCCGGCATCGAGACGTCTCGTCTAACAAACCGCCTGCAGACGACAAACGAGGGAAAACGGAGAATTGTGTTCATAAAGTGAACTTAAAGGGAACAAGATTTCTGTTCTACATCATTACTTATAATCATTTAAAAAGTATAAAACAAAACTCAGTTTAAATCTGCTTTTTATTTTATTTTATTTTTTGTGGAAATGTTTGCTGTTGATGTTAAATTCAGCCGTTAAACAGTCCAAACAACAACACACTAAACCAATATAATGACTAAAATAAATGACCTTAATAAACAAGACAATAAAGCGTTTATGCTTTGATTTGCTAATAAAGATTTTAAAAGATAAATTTGTTTTATTATTATCTAAACTAGTCCCTTAAATCTTTATTGATTGTGTGAACTTTGCATGCTATCCCGAGTCTAACCACTGTGTGGCGGTAGAGTACAGATTCCAGTGTGGATTTGTCTTTTACTGCTGACTCCTGAGAAAACTACCCATGATGTCTTTGGTTTCTAACAATAGCTGTGTTGTGCAGCAGATAAGATCTTCTCACTCAATTAACAGGCAAAGCTATTGTTGAAGGACATGCTCTGTTATTTCCTGTCAGGAAATAAAAAAAAAAGATGAGATACCGTAAATGTAGTAAGCAGAGCAAGACGTCAGATCATAACAAAAAAAATGCATTCCAGTTCCTGTAGAGGAAAAAGAAAGTGGTACAGAGAAGAAGAAAAGCATTTTTGTTGAAACAAGATCATTCAACACACCTTGACCCGACAAGAGACACTTCTGTGCCAGACTGATCCAGGCTATCCTGAAGTACAAGGAAGTAGATTCCTATTACAAAAGCTGCAGTGATTGATATCTTTAAGCGGCACAGAATGAGATATCAACTGCTTCCTGAATATTTTAGAAATTTCAAAGGAGAAAAAAAAAACAGGATCCGTTTGGCTGAGAGACCCGGAAGAGTCAGACAATCAAGTAAGAAGTGGCAAAAAAAGATTAAATGACACAGAAATCTAAAGCGAATGTTTCCTTTAAATGTTGTATTATAGAATAATTTTGGAAATACACTTTTTTGTTATTTAAAGTATAATAAAACACAGACCTGATAAAAAAGTGCTTATAAATGAGTGTTTAACAGCAATCTGTACTGAACATCAAATATAGAATATGTATATCACATGTCAAAATCAAGGCCCAGGGGCCAGGCAGGGTAATTATATCCGGCCCTCCAGATCATTTATTTTATTGTTATCTTGCGCTTATTTCTAACTTGCAGAATGATTGACAAATATATATTTACAGAGGGTAAAATACTGAAAGGTATTTACGGTTTAAGTTGATTTATTCAGGAAAAATATTTCTGCCTTTTTTTTTATTCATAGTAATGTCAAAAAGTTTAATTTTTAACCTTTTAAAAATGTAGTTTTAGTGTGTTCAATAAATGTTTAACCTGTTCAGCCTAAGGGGTTTTTTTGGATTTGAGTTTGACACCAATGATGTATATTAATAAAGGCCTATTACTATTATAATAATAAGAAAACTGTAAATAGTGCAAAAAAAAATGTAAATAACATGCTGCAAACGTCTGTTTTTCAAAGTCACTAGTGAAAAAAGTAAACAAAAGCAACACTGTGATGAGTACAAATACATTTGTGTGCAAATATGGTTCTTAAATGACTCTCTGATGAGGCAGGAAGGTGATGGGCAAGGAGTGAGGAGGTTGTGCAGTAAATTCAAGCTTGAAGAAAAACTTCAATCTCGTCACCGTAGTATCATACTTGCTCTTGGTATTGATACCATCGATAGTCAGATCGATACGCCCACCCCCCTCCTTTCTCGTTCAGGTGACCACTTCCAATAAAAGTCTAAGTAAACATGGATAAAAGCACGTATACGACTTCAAAACTATCATATTCTGCTTAAGTTTTTACAACCATTATCAAGCTCTACGTACAAAATGTAGAGCGTTAAAGTTAAACCAGTGTACTTAAACCAATCAAGGATTGATTTGATAGTGGCGTATGTATGCCCTTCCTTTTAATTCACAAAAGTACCAACTATTTGAAAATTAGTCATGACAGATAAACTAATAATTGCGGTTCGTGCCCGACTGGAGCTACAGGACACCAAGTGTTTCTAATACTGGAACAGAGCTGAGAAAGAAAAAAAAATCACACCAAACTTCTTCGTAGGTGGTGGACGAGCGCTGGTAAACAGTAGAAAATGAATGAGAAGCCCCTCCCTGTTTGTCCAGTGTGAACACAGTGGGTTAAATGCTCATTATTAGTGCGCTCTTGAACGCATGTCACATCCCCGGTGTACGAATATAAAGAGGTGCAGCATCTTCAGTGGTGTATGCTCACGTGGTCAGGCAGTCAGTTCCTGTAACCTTTCACCTTTAGGCCGGAATGAATAGCATACACTGAAAATAACATCTATACAATAAAGCTACAGATGTGAGTTAATATTATACTTTTTTTCCTTTAGATTTGAAAATTTTTGACAGATTTTAACAGCTTTTCCAAAACAAAAATAAGCTCTCATGACAATGTGAGTTTATGTTTCCAAAAGAATAAAATATAGCATGATTAAAATGACAACTGACATATTGTGTGTAGCTTTCAAAATAAGTTCTCAAACTTCCTATAAGTTTTCTTTAATTAATTCTATGCCTTTTTTTAGTTATCTAAAAAAAATTGTGGCATCATGTTGCATCTGTCATGTTTAGTGTGATAGGAAATTTATATTTAAATCTAAACACATTTCTCTTATTAGCCACAGAGCGTTTATATTTGATATAGTTGAATTTATATTGTGATGTAAAAAATTCTGTATCGCCCAGCCCTAATTCTAGAAGTGATCTCTTTAAAGTTACATGAACTTAAGGATTTTTAAAGGTCACCACTGCTTTTGTAGTATGAGAAAATACTTTACAGTATCAGGAGGGTGTGTAAAGACACAACACTTACCAGAATTAACCACAAATCAAAATGTTATTCTGCATGGCGGCACAAAAAAAGCTGTCAAAACAACTCACATGACCTTTCTTTAAATCCTCAGGTATGTGTGTGTTTGAACTGATAAGACAATAGAGGAAGAAGAAGAAAAGATGATCTTCTGAAGGCTTCAAATTGCTTGAGATCAAACCTGTCCATGTGTGTAAAACGCTCGAGGGTAAACATGGGTTTAAAATAATTCACTCCAATAGCAGGTTTTTCTTCTTTTCCTTGAGTAAAGGTAATGGCACGACGGCGCTCATTTACCGGCAGATATCCAGCCTGTGACACTTCCTGTTCTCAGAAAGAGCGTCTTGCTCATCAGCTGACGGGTCTCCCTTCATCCATGCTCCAGCTTATCAGTCGTTTCCCTGAACTTTTTTACAAAACCTCTGTTCCAGAAAGTGTTTGCACAATAAAGCAGTTAAGGGAACCCGCCATCTCTCCAAGTCCTAACTGGATTCAAGGAATCCAGCCCAGACCACCGTGCCAAATCATCGCATAATGCCACACTGACTCATTCTGAAGAGCAGGGAAACAGCTGACATCGCCGCTCTCTCCCTGCGGTGATTCGGGCTGCTGGGAAGACGGGACGGGATTTGGATTTGGGACTCCCCACATTGTCTGCTAACATTTCAAAGAAGCCACAGCCTGCCTCTCTGTCTGAGTGTGTGTTCTGAACATGCTTACAGCTGGAATTTCTCTTTCTGCAGGAGAAAATCCACATTCTAACCGCGATGGATGTTTACTTAAACTTTATTCTACTCTAGGATTTTTACTTTTTAATTTCAAAAGAAAACATGTCACGTTTCTGTGTTTAATTTTTTTTTTTTTTTTTTTCAAAAAACACTAACTTTTGTTTTTTTTTTGCACTCTTAAAGCCTGTTTGAACAATAAAAGTAAAAAATAAAGGTTCTACTCCATTCCAGAACAAACAAGTCCCACTTGACCATCCTTTGATTGATAGTAAAAGCATTCCCAGCTGTTACATGCAGTCAGGGGTCCAAGCTTTGACTCACCAGCGAAATATAGTTTAAAAATGCATAAATTAAATACAATGAATGCACTTTTAAAATTAAAAATCAAATGTTATTTTTTTAAACATGTCTTTTCTATGATTACCTTTTCCTGTGTGGGTTTTCAACATTTCTTCTTTAAAAAAAAAAAGTGTCTTTGGGCAAGACACTGAACCCCAAAGGTAGAAAAGCGATATATAAGTATCCTTCATTTATCATTTCTTAAGAAGGAGCAGTGCACAGACTTCATTCATAAGTAAAAGAAAATCAAGAATAACAATCTTGGGGATTTTTTTCTTCTATGCTACAAGTTGTAAACAGAAGAAAAATGTTTAAATTAAATTCTAAACAACATAAGCTGCTCTTCATATGTCTAAATATTGTTGAAATCTGACTGATATCGTCAGTGCCTCACCAACCGTGAACCTCACCACACACCACTGGTTCCCAGTGTTTTTTTTTAATTAGGATTATATCATTTTTAGCCAAAATATTAAAAACTTGATGGTGCAAATTAAGCCTGCCCCTATTTCCCATCATCCACCTGTTAACACAACTTCCTGCTAGCTTACAGCCCCTCACATGTCCAACCTAACATTAGCGGTGATACAAAAATGGGGAGCAATATCGGAGCTTTCCAGCTCAGATGAGTAAAAACAAAGACGTTCGTGGATCTATTTGTCTGCTTTGGATGCATCAGAGCAAGGAGCTTGTTGCTCACCAATAGTAGCTTCTATGTCACAACTACAAGCTTTTTTGAAATGGTATTTTTTTCAGCTGCTCTGGATTTATCACGATTTGAACACTCAGAAATTAAACTTTAATCTTAAATTTCTTAACCCTTTAACACTGGAGGTCCAGTGTTTATCCTCTTTGATTTGCTGTATCTTTTTTAACCATTAAGATAATTGTCTTAACGGTTGAAAAGTTAAAATGTGCTTAAGATTTTGTGTCTAAGGTGTTAAAGGGATAACATATATCCTATATCATCAGATAAATGCTACAAACACAAATTTTCCTCAGAGTGGGTGTTTAATTTAAAGTAGTTCCTGCGTACCTTCCAGACTCAAAAGAAATTCTTGATGAGTGGGGTGACCAGTTTGACCCATAGCTTGACGTATCGGTCCGGCTGCTCAAACGTGGAGTTGGACACCTCCGTGGAGCGCCGGTACAACATCTCCTGCTCCTGTCAGGTTAAAACACACACGCTTTACAAGACGTTTGTCCAGCTTTCCAGAATTGAAGGAGCTATAATCAGACCTCCTGCAGTCGCCTCTGCAGCTCCTCGTTCTCCGTTACTATGGCGATCTGGGCCTCCAGGTCGCGGTGAACTGAGCGGTAACCGAAATTAGGGGAGCCAATTAGAGTCAGGCAAGGCTGATCTTGCCCGTGGAGGTAATACCACAGACCTGAGAGGAGAGGGGAAAAGTGGAGTCAGTGAGGAGGTGACGCTCCAGAAAGTCATTTCCAGCAGGGATCTCTGTCGGCCCAAACCACAACTGAGGCGAAGCGCATGCAGAATTCCCAGGCGCCGATCCAAAACCCTCAAATACGAGAGAATGAGTGTGCATCCTCGTCCTGGGGCTGCAGCACAGCGACCGAACAAGTCTTTTTACTCTCACGCTACATTCCAGCTGACCCACAAGAACAAACAGCCCTGACGCTCTTTGGCCTCCGCTTCATCTGGACTGTGGGTCTAAAACACTTGTCCACAAAAATAAATGATTCTGTGAAAATGACTCACATCTCAAAAAAGAAGGAAAAAAACTGGAAACTCTTACATCTCTGTCTCAAAAATCCCTCCAGGAAGAATTTCCTCTGCACTGAAGATTTGGCTTTAATGCAAAAAAAAAGAAACTTCTGCAGCAAAACAAGCATTTCTGTGAAGTCAGGACCACAATGAAGAGCACCAACTTTAACCACTGCAAACCATCATTTAGGAAATCCCAGGATGACTTATTCTATGACGCACAGAACACTAAACACATAAACTGCTCATTTAAAGCAGGGATTTTTTTTTTTTTTGTAAAATTCAGAACATAAAAAAAAGAGAGCAATCATTATTTAGTGTTGTATCTATTTAAGATGTACTGTGAACACACAGGAGCTAAACCCAAATACTATCAGTTACTTTGTAAAGAAAACACACACCCAAACCATAAACAGTCACTTCCTTCTTCCCAGAAGTCTCTACTTTTATTTCATTTGATTTCCAAACGCCCAAAATAAAGGTGGAGGCCTTCAATAATAGTTTCAGTTTAAAGTGTTGCTTATCTAAAAGCTATTAAATATTTACCAATGCGAGAGGAAACGGCTCCCTATAAATATAGGGGGAAAACTCAAAAATACAAACAAAAAAAGAATAAATAAATGTTAAGCCATTTGAAGAAACAAACCTCAAAAAAATCTGTTTAATGTGGGTCAAAACAAAACACAAAAAAACATGAAAACAAATTAAACTTCAAGGGGCCATACCATGATTTTCTTAAACCTTTAGAGTTAACTATATCAATATATGAGATCATATATTACCTTTGCAACACTAAAAAAACAAATTATTTATGAAATACGATGTATTTTTGTGGACCGTTTTAATACCCGAAGTAAAACGACTTGATCTCTGAGGCTCCGCCTCTCGCTGCTTGTCGGTCCTGCCCATTTCACGACGTCATCCCTGAACCTGCCCATAGAGTGTCAATGAGAATCCCTGAGCCTCCTCAGCGTGCCTGCGCATGCCCCCAATTTGTGCTTGTAAGCAAACAACCTCCGAACTATTTTTAATCGTTTTTCAATAGATTGTGGAGCTTTAAACTCGTGATCCACAATCTAAACACATTGAGTAGTTGTTTTTACACACAGGGAAAATGCTACTTCATGTGGCATCTCTCATAAAACGTTTATGTTGTTACCATGCATCCACACACTTAAACAGAATAATACATGATCGTCTATACGTGAGGCGCAACGTACGTGGAAGTTGTAGCATTAGCTCGTGTGTTATATGCTTACGGTCTACTGCATGATTTACTTACTTTACTGGCCTCTTCATCTGGTTTGATTGTAGGAATGGCGTCAGCTCTGAGATTTAGTCTCTTGGTCAATCCACTTTGATAAATGCCAAGGTTATCTAACAGTTATCCGTGAAGTGGCGGTCACGGACAAAGAGTCGTGCGCTCCCAAAGATAAAATCCAACCACTTCTGATGTGTTGGCTCTTCTTTTGGAAGTTTAGACAAACACCTAAACCTCTCGCAGCCAAATGAGCTACATGATGAGCCACTTTTTTTTCAGATTACAAAACTTTGCTGACGATCACCGCATGTGGGTGAGAGTTCATTGTAGTCTGGGGGCGGAGCTTGCAGCACAAATTCTTCCCTGAGAGAGCGGTTCACATCATGCTGACGTCAGCACGATAGGGCCCGCTCGTTTTCGTGGGTATGGGAGGGGCTGCTGCAGAGAGTGCAGGTTTTTAGAGCATTACTCTTAAATGTATGAACGAATCAAAATATCACTTTGGGGTTCTTTATAGAGAGGAACGAACAGTATAATGCACTTAAAACCTCAAAAAGTAGAATTTTCCTTGTATGGTCCCTGTAACCCTTCCGCTCTCCTTAGCTTGTTTACATTAAAAGTGGGGTCATCTGGACCCCCCAAGACAGTGCGCTGAACTTTTTTTATCTTTGATTTTTGAGTTTCACTAATGTCCATGACAGACATAAAATCCTGTCCACCTTTATCATGGAAGAAATCACATATCAATATGTGGTTGGAGTCAACTGGACCCCAAAGAGAGCGGAAGGGTTAAGTAAAATAATGGGTTAAAAATAAATGAGAAAACATAAAAAAAATAATCATAATGTTTTTTTTTCATCAGATGAATCCATCAAGTTTCCTTGATGAACTTCATTTTTTTAAGAGGCAAATGCTTTTGAAATGTTTCATTATTGTTTTCTGTGCTAATGACTTTATCTGTGAAGTAACTTATGTATTTAGTAAAAAGGTATGGATTAAATTGATACAAAATACAGAAGCCAAAAACTGCCCGCCCTACTTGTCTTTTTTTTAAAAAACGTTTTCTAATGATAATGAGATCCTCTGTCTCATTATCATGAGAAAAAAAATTGGAAGAAGAGAAACACTCCCCAAAAGTGTTTTTTTTTTGTCTATTTTATTGATTTATTAATGGATCTATGCTCCTCAAACGCCTTAATTCCATCCCATGCACCAACCCCCTCCCATCATTCCCTAAAACCCCCAACAACAGGTTGGATGGCAGAACTCTGAGCCGACGAGCATTTTATCCTGTCGATCACCAGAAGAACTAATACATTTATAGTTGATTAAATTGATTGTGTATGACATTTTCTCAGCTTTGTTTTGCTGATGATTGAAGAAAATGACAAAAGTATATTGTAGCGGACTGAGTTTAGTTGTTTGGGTCCCTTAAAATCCTGAGCTCAGTGAACGCACCACACACAGATGCTCACCGGCCGTGGGTTGTCATTCAACCTGTTGTCGGGGGTTTTAGTGAAATACAGAGAGGATGGAATTAAGGCGTTTAAGGACTAATAAACTACTAATAAATAATTCACTAATACATTTTTAAAAATTGACTAAAAAACAACTTTTGTGGAATGTTTTCTTTTGCTGTTTATGTTGTTAACCACAAAATAAGGAGACTTAAAACAGTTTAAGTCTCAGAGTCTCAGTGCGGGAAAGGGGGAGAGAGACGCTACAGTGTATTCTTCATTATCTCGTTATCACCAGAAATTTTTTTCTGCGATAATGAGATCTAGTTTCTCATTATCACAAGAAAACTGTTGAGAAAAAAAAGTAGGGCAGGCTGTGTTCAGCTTCTATTTTACAGAAAATAATGTATTTTTTTTTTCAAACTGTGATTAGAAATAAGATATTTTGTTAAAAACAGAAAAGAACACATTTAAGAAAACTTGTTTCCATTTATGTGTATTTGTGCGCTCTTGTTTTTCCAACCTTTGGCGTGGAAGGTCCACCGTGGTCTGTGGTACTCATGCAGGTGCACTCTCTCCTGCTGACCCAGGTGGCACACCTGCTGGTAGAACTGCCTGGCGATGTGTATGTACGCCGCGGGGATTGCTCCGGCCACGCCCTTGGCCCCGAAGAACCCGTTGACCTCCGGGGAAGCGGTGAGGATGCGGTAGTTGGCTCCGGCGCCGAGCACCAGCCTCATGTACGTCCGGGTCAGATTGAAGTAACCCGATGTCAGAAACACGGTCGAGTCCGAGGAAGTGCTTGTCAGTAACCGCTGAAGACAAGAACACAAGACAAAATCTAAGACGTTTCTATTTGCCGGACGGTTAGAAAATTAACCGCATGTATAGAACCTTCACCTGTGTGACCTGCTCGTCCACCTGAATGCCCAGAGGTTTCATTTGCACTAGAGGAAACACCCAGGTGTCCTCCTCTCCTTCGCTTACGTCCCCCGAATCCCCAGAGTCCTCAGAGTGCAGCAGCTGCTGCCTCATGCGGGCCGCGTTCACCACCTCCATGATCCGCTTCCTCGCCGCTGCCGAGAAAGCCTGCCGGTTGCCTGTTTGCAGCAAAAACACAGCGTGAGGAGAGCGCACACAGATGAAGCGGGTCAGGCACTCTGGGTCACGGTGTTCTGAATCTGTGCTGTCGTGACTCATACTGTGGGGATGTGGGTTTATAAATCATTCAGGTTTAGGGGCTGGGAAGTATGTGGGGATTTTTGTTGATGTTCCGTCAATGAGTGAAATAAAGGAAAATGTTTTTTATTTGGTAAACAGATAGAAGAATCTGTTTAATGTTTCAGTTTCAATTCTACTAGTTCAATATATATTCCTAACATTCCAATCATTTGCATAACCGATTTTACGACACATTCGTTGGTAATTAAAGAATTTGCAGAAACCCTGATGAATCATTTTCCTTTTAACCAGTCTAGTTAAATTTTATTCCCTTTGGTGCAAACAAAACTCACATTTTAACTGTTGTTATGTAACCCATAAAAGTTTCATTTTCCTTCTTTGAGTTTCCTTAACCTCAAAAGAAAAACAGAAAAATTCTGTATTTAAACAGCTCACATCTCTGAAGCTGCTGTTAGACAAACTGTTATGTCGTACTTTAGTATCTCAGAGCAAAAAACTGAAAGAAAAGTTGTGATGCAAAGAACAACAAAAAATCTAAAGTTTTTTGTTTAAAAAAATCAATTTTAACATTTTGGATATGTTCGTTATGATATTTTAAATATTTAAACATGTTTGTCTTAAAAACAAATAATCTGAATCTTTATATTAGGTCTTTCTTATAATGGTCATAAAAAATAAAACAACAAAAAATAACTTTATACACATTAGTTATTTTAAAAGCAATGATTTTTTTTTCTTTAAGTATTTCAACCAACTTGACTATATTTTATGATTAGTTATGCTCAAAATGCGGCTAATCAGTTTTTTTTTGAGTATTGATAAACATTTACCAGTGGAGAAATTATCCAAACTTAATGAATTCATCAAGCTAAACACCAATTTAAATCGACTTTATTTATAAAAGATTTTAAAACAGCTTCAGCTGAAGACAGTGCCTTCTAAATGATGTCAGTCTTAAGTTATGTAAA
>NC_050530.1:13816640-13848004 GCF_002922805.2 Oryzias melastigma | reverse complement strand
AGACATCTGGGGCCAAAGTGGGTTTGCTATTTGTAAATGAAACTGATTAACAGGCACATTTGGGGGCATGGCGACTTTTGAAATTAAACAAAAAATACAATTATCAACATGGCGTTATAATGACGCCAGCTTAATATGGCATTGAAACTAAATCTTGGCACTGAAAAATAAAAGATTAGAAAAAACAATGATAAAACCCAAAAATCACATTCAATGCCAACTCAGCTAACGACAATATTATTAATATTTGATTTTTTTAAGAATATTTTAAGCAGCTCTTTATTTAACAAAGGAAAATAAAACTACAAGTATTAAAAAAATTAACAGAAGAAACAATGACATATGACCAGTGAATGTCTCATTTTTTTGTTTAGTTTTTTATAAAAATGTTAAGGTTAAAAAAAATGCGGAAAAGGTTAGAGATCTGTCTATGTGTAACTCTTTGTTTGTATACTTCTGGATTGTATTGAAAAAAATGAAATTCCTCACCCTGTGGGATTAATAAAGCATCTTGAAATATAATGGGAATTATTTCAAAAGGTACATTCTTATGAATTAATGATCACAAAAACATAAAGTTTATTGACGGCTCTTGCTAGGTTTTGGTCAATAAGAAACTGGACCAAAATGTCTCTTTTAGTGTTAAAGTCATCTATCTATATCACACAGAAATCATAGGGGTGCAGGAGTTTTACAAAGAACAAAAGTGGGGATTTTTTAATTGTTTTATCAAAACTACTTAAATGCAATTCATTTACATGCATTGAATTTAAACAATTCATCTCGGAATGTAAAAAAAGAAAAAAAATCTGCACTGAGCATGCTCGAGGAGAGGGTGGAGAGGAAGATCTTGTCTTCAAAAGGAAAAAAGTTCAGTGAAACCAAACTCCAGAAGGTTACAGGAATATGAGCTGGCAGAGAAAACCATAACCTGTTGGGGTTCATTAAATAAAGTCATGTGAAGAAATAAAGACACCCACATTACAAAATCAGCTCTGTCTTAAAAAATGGTCATATATCAATGTCCAATCTTATTTTGAAAAAATTCTAAAAAAGGAAGTGATTCAATTAAAATGTAACTAAAACATATTATTACTCAGAAAAAAAAGATCTGAACAAAAGTTCATATTTTAACGGACTTTCTGCCTCCTGTTAGGATAAAATTGCATCAATGGGACGATATTTTTTGGCATTTACCAGTCCCTTAAATGTGTCTTAGGTGTGAAGTATCTTAGTATCATAAGCGGAAATTAAGTTCTTTTTAAATTACATTTCATAGAAAGTTAGGCTTAAAATTGTTTTAATGACAAGTTATATCACTTGGATCCCTCAGTGATGTTCAAAGTGATATTAAATGAGTAAACGTTCAAATATGTGGTAAAATAGGGTGTCCGATTTTTTTTTACATGACTATAGTTGTTGAATTACACTCTTATAAAAAATACTTCTGCATGTAAATAAAAAAAGTCACATCATCTGCTAAATAAGTTTTAGTAACAGCCTAAAGAAGATCATTTTCTTTCTCAGTTTATTAGTTTTGATCAGGCTAGAAGCTAAAGTTGTCCAGCATCAACCTGCTTCCTCATCGGCGTGTTTGTGTGTGTATTACGTCCCACTTCTTCCAGCAACACTGTAACATCACTTTTCTATTCCCGGCGCTGGTTTCCACAGGCCCCGTCCTGCAGACATGATGTCATTCATCCCTCCAGCTCACATCCTGCTAGGCAGTGCTCCAGTTACAGACACACTGTACGACTGTGAGTCCGTGTGTACACAAAACCCTGACAGCTTCGCATCCGGCTGCATGCTGAGCAAACCGCAGAGCTCTCCCCCCCATCCCCATCTCTCAGGGCAGCATCTCTCTGCCTGTCTAACCTTTCAAGCCCCATTAAGAAAAACCCGACAACAGGCAGCTCCTGACAGCCTGCCGTCCGTGAGCTTGAGTAGCCGCGCGCTGTCACAACAAGCAAACATGGCTGTGTGCGCTCGGGGGCGGATCGGGTTTCTACCTTTGTAAGGGTGGACCATGCCCTCCAGCATGGTGACCGAGTCGTCCGGCTGGAGCTGCAGGGAGACGTCCCCAACAGCCTCCACCAGATCAGAGAAGAAGTCGGCGACCTCGCTGCAGTTCTCCAGCAGAACGTACCGATCCTGTCGGTTTGTGAAATACGAGTCGCTAAGATTGGCCCTGAAAACGAGCAAAAACAGGGAAAGATAAAGTTATTTTCAAAACCATTTCTTCAGTAGATAAAAATAAAATTAACTCCAAAAATCTTGTGACCTCCAATCATTTAATTATGCAAGTCTGAAGTTATGCTGACATACCAGCTGTCAACTACATGATTAATGACCTCAGACTTCTGTTTCTTTTATCTCCAACTAAATTTGTTTCCCTGTTTTGTGATAACGTTAGTTGCCAAGAAGGAAAGGAAACTCAGCATGTGAAAATGTTTGAGTGCCTGATTGTTGCCTTTAGGGCACGTCCAAAGCAGAAATTCTAACATAATTCCTAACAATAACCTGAGGTCTGACCGAGAATTACTTTAGAGGCATCAGGTGATGCTTATGACTTTAACTACGGGTAAAGTGAGTTTCTGTGCGCCTTATCTGCTGTTCATCGTAAATTAATTGAATCAAGCTTTAGTGAATTATGACTCAATTTGGGATAAGTTGTTCATAAAAGTACAGGAACTTATTTTGGACTAAATCAGATTTTATTTCCCCATCATGCTGCTAAAATTAGTCAAAAACCTTCCACTGCAGCTTTCACGATGGCTTTTTTATTACTTTAGTTTGAAGATTTTGCTCTTCATTTCAGTATCACACAGATTTTGCTTAAATCCACTTTAAATTTGACCTTAACCTGTTTTTTTATTTTCTATTCAATTAAATAGAGAAAGTATAGGTTCATGCAGAGCTGGGGAGTGAGATTATTTTTGCTTTTTGTGTTTGGTTTAACTGTTTTCCATAAAGTCTTTTTGCTGCTTACATACAAAAAAAAAAAGTAAAGTTTCATTCAAGTTAACGTAAACATAGATACTGACTGTAACTAGATACAGAAATATACGTATCATTTTGATGTGATATCACAGTGACACACAGCAGGTCATAACGCTCCGTACCCACTAATGATAATACTGTCGTCAAAGAGGTAAACTTTGATGTGCTGGACTCCGATGGTCTCGTTGAAGCGCTGAGGGACCAGCATCCTCAGCAGGCCCCTCAGGTCGGGGGTGTGGTACAGAGAGACCCGCATCTGCGACGTGAAGCGCTGCAGCAGAGGCAGCAGCATGGTCCTCGAGTTAACCTGCCCTACACAGCAAACGCAGCAGCAACCACGGAGGATCAGTGACGACCAGCTGGAGAGACATCTCATAGAAAACAGGCGGCTACCTCGTGACCCGCGGGTGTAGTCCAGCAATATGGAGACTTTTAGGCCAGGGGAGTGAGCGTTTTCCTCTGAGCGTTCCAGAGCTTCTTCTATGCAGTCCACCTGAGCAGAGACAGAGCCTTTCATTCATGAAAGGATTTCAGATGTATTGAAAACTGTTAAAAATCTTCTAAAAAGGAACATATGTCATTCAAAGCCCTGTAAAACAGCTCCGTTAGACATGTGGGGGTCATAAAACAGGAATCATAGGAAAGCTGGCGCCACCAGAGACTGGGAGCGGCCAGCACAGGTTTATTAAAGTTAGTTTCTATTAATTAACGTGTCACAAATGTGACAATCAAATGTAATTGTGCTTACACACAACTAAAGTCCTTTACAGGCACACAGCAATAAAGATTGTGTTTTTGATGTTATTAACATGTTCTTGTAGCATTTTTCTGATGATGGAGGACAAGTATAAAAAAAGTTTTTGAAAAAGAGCTTATTTGTGACAGATAATAAAGCCCCGGGCCTCAAGGCCACATGCAACAACTTCGATTTCCTCGTCTGAGCTGGCATCTCAACTCAAAACTGTACAGCTGGTTGGCTTCAATATTCTTCCATTTCTGTTGCTCTGGTTATGCTAGGTTGGGGGGTTGAGGGACTGTAAGATAGCATGTAAACAGATTGGATGATGGGAAGTGCGGGTGGGCTCGCTCCTCGGCATCGGTCCCACCCACAATTCAGAGGAATTTCAAATGAACTAACACCGCTTTGCAGAAACGATGTCCTAGAAAACGACATAGGTTTATTGATTTAGGCTAAATAATCATAATTTAAAAATCACTGGGAACATTTGTAAAATAGATAAAAAAATGACTTAACTTTTAAGATTTCCAGGAACTTTGGAGCTCTGAGTCTCACATTGACATCTGAAAAATTTGAACAGGTTCCATCTACTCGTGGGTGACGTTCCAACTGCAGCTCAATTATTTTTAGCTTTCTGAGCATTAAAAAAAAAACAACTTAACAATACTCTCACAAACTGTGTCATTAAATCGATTAACACTTTTTTATTTCTGTCAATTTTTGCTTGTTTTTTGTTGATTTTAAAAGTTTAAAAAGGCAAAAATAGGTCCAAAGCAGTTTAAGAAACGTATACAGGAAGTAACTTTGTGCGTAACTTTGTGTCTTTAGCTTCTTTCTACAGCCCTGCGTTCAAACTTTTTGAGAAAGGAGTCCCGGATAAATGATTGCTAAATAACTGGCAGCATCTATCAAACTCAAACAGATTTTTTATTGTTTGTTTACCAAGGCTGGGAAAGCCTGAGTCACTGCAGAGAGCAACAGCTGTTCAACAGAGGGCACGGCTGCGGGCCTTTTATCAGGCATTTACATCCCCTCTGACATGAAAGCGCCGTCGCCAGACTTCTCCCAACGCACGCCTCTATTAAAGCAAAGCTTTGCCATGTTATGTAAAATCTTCTCCTATAAAAAGCGCTGAGGTTTCTCCCACTCCTTATAGTTTTGTAAAGGGGGCAAAGGCAGCAGTTTTGAAGCTCAACCTCCAAATATCGACCTCTAAATGAGTCGAGCTGAAGATGAGCTAGAAAACATTCAATGACCAAAAGAGAAATCCTAAAGATCAACTAAATTAAGTTAAAAATTGTAAAGGTTTTACCTCCTAAAACTTAAAAAATATTCTGGAAATCCTAAACCTCAAACATGATCCTACCTCAAAATTCTTAGTCACCTCTAATCCATCCACGACACCAACCATTTCCCGTTTCCTCCCATCTTAAAACATTGCATAACTGACCTAGAACATTTACGACAGAAATATTTTTATCATTCTATGAGAAGAACTTCAAGGAAGTTGTGTCGACTAAAATTTAGTTGTTCAAACTCCACTTCAGGTTCATTCTCATTCTGTGTCCTAACCCCCAACTGAGTCATAAAATCATCATCAAAATAGATTCAATTGAGTTTGGTTTTATTTAACATAACATTAACTTAAGATCATTTTATAATCTAAGTATAATAAGTAATTTGTAACATTTATTACTTGTTATTTTCTATTGAAAATGTGTAGAAAACTGTTAAGAAAATCTGTTCAGATTTTTTAGAAAAATGTTCTGGCCAAAGATGATTTTGCTTATTTTTTAAATAATTTAGTCTGAGTTTCATGACTAAAAGAACCTGGACTACAACTGAATCTTCTAATTCAACAATTGAGTCATTTAAAAAGTGAAATTTGTACTATATTGCTAGCCAACATTTGTTAGTGGAAAAAAAAGTTTTGGCAAAATGACTAAACTAACTTTGTGAGGTGAACAGAATTCTCTCACAGTGGTTTTTCTTTTTTCCTTCAGCTATTAACAACAAATCTGCTGGTGTCATTCACTAAAGCTTTCCAGGAGCCAGTGAAACATTCAACTTAATCTACGCGTTCTTAGTCATTGCCATGCTTGACTGACGGCGTGGAATGAATTGTTCTGCTGATACTACACCAGATTCTAAGAAAAAAAAAAACCCCTCTTTATTATACCTCACTTCATATGTGCTGCAACTCTGAATGTTCCTACAGCTCATTTGTGTGTTTGCAAACTACTGACTAATATGAAAGTGTTGATTTAGGGAAAAAAAAAAAATTTTAGTGTCTACTTACTTTGTTTATTGTACTCATGCGACTTTAATTCTTCGAACTGTAAATTTAACTGTAAACTGACGGGAAGTCTTATCATGCATGTATTGTGCAAGTCTCTCTTATGTGCTTTATGTTTTATGAGTGTTGCAGAATAATCTGTGGGTGTCATGGAATCAAGTTGAACATGTCTTAAGATATAATTATGAGATTACTGTCGTTTTTTGCGACATCAATCGAGTCAATGGGGTTTGTCTCAGAGTCCGGAAAACAAATTTGTGCAAATGTTTTCCCGCACTACAGGAGGATAATGTGCACCGTCGATGAACGGTCTATTTTTGAACTTGTGTGAAACTAAAGATTCAGACAGAGATAAACCCGTCAAAGTAATTTTAGGATTTGTTTGTAACACGCTACACGTTAGCCACGTTAGTGTTCACATTATTTCCCAGCCTCGTTTGCAACAAACAAACAAAAAACAGCCTCATATCGCTAAAACAAACATTACTTTTACTTTGCTAACTCCCAACCTTCCTAAAATTGCCACAACATTAAAAAAAGAATTAATCCACGTATAAGACGCGTTGTCGTTTTAAGAAAGTTGTTAATAAAAAAAATAACGCATTAATATTTATAAACGCTAATTAATAACATTCCACAAAGTCACAAAGTCCAGGTTCAGGTTTCCATGGCGTGCATCAATTTCTGAGAATGCTCCCTTCGTCTGGGGTTATCCCGCTTATGACATGGTCACTTGTAAAATAATAAACATTCAATCAATTTTTAGTACTTTATTTTTGTTATTGTTAAGGTTTAGATAGCTTTTTCAAAAAAGATGGACTAGTTGATAGGCAACATGCCAACAGGTCACCGAGCCGTTTGACCTTGACTGCAGCGGTAAAGGAAAGCGACATAAATGCTGATCGTCATGATAACTTAAATAAAGCATCAGTTTCGGGAGAAAGTTCACCTAGCCATGAAGGAAAAGTCTGTTAAGAAGTCTGAACATTTAGAAAATTGTGACAGGAACTTTTTTTTTTTGTAGTGCATCCACACCCAGCAGCCAATCAGAATAGAGTATTCATCTGGACAATTTCAAGTACAGAAAGAAAATGTTTGTTTCTTATGGTTGCATGTGAGCATCTTTGTTTTGTTGGTGTAATAGTGTGAAGACATAGAAGTTTTTAGAGTTCTGCTTATCTAAGGGTTGATGTGTTTTGTGCACACGAGTTACACTTCTGAGCTACACTTGATTATTTTAAACATTTCAGACAATAAAAAGGAAGATAAACATTTTCTATATGACCTGTTTTTTTTTTTATAAAAGCTGCATATTGTACAAAATGTACCTAGTAAAACATTGTGATTAATCACAACCCAAAAGTGTGATGAATCTGGTTAATATTTTTAATTTATTGACAGCACTAGAAAAATGTAAGGTTTTTAAGTGCACCTCATAGTGCAGAAAATACGGCACCAGCTGCCAGTTTAGACGAGGAAAATGAAGACGTTCGGGAATCTATTTCTCTACAAGTGGATGCATCAGAATGGAGCTAAGAAGGGAGTCGATTGTATTATCTACATAACAAATAAGCTCTTCTTTAAACGGCATGTTTTTGTCTGATTCACAACCATTTAAATAAAGAAATACTCAAAACTTAAGTTTTTTTCACATCTTCTATTGTCAGAAAAATACCACAAGAACAGCTTAAAAACACCATTTTCAAGAAGCCAAAGCTTTTGTCCTTTTCATCTTCTCCTGCTGCTGGTTCCACTCTGTTTCAAAAGGGGCAAAAACTGAAATAAACAGCTGAATGAGCACTGGTCCAGACTGTGGTCAGCTTTGGTTTTATGCTGTTATACTTGCCTTTCCAAGCATTAGCAACAGCAAGTCGTCACATGCCAGCACTGGCCTCTCTGTAACCATAAAACCCTCGCATTTAGGGGTCAGTCTTTGTGCTTTTGGTTTGGTGCACATTTTTCATTCCCAACAAACTGCACTGTGGTCTTCTCAGGAAACTCTGACTCATTTTTTTTGGCATCTCCGATCAGTTATTTCATGACATTGTTCTCACCTGCCCCGAACTAAAGGAGTTATATCCTTAAAGTTGGCCGCTTTTCTCACCAGTTCCTGCTCCATCCGACCCGTTCCTAAATACAGCGATGCCATAACCACTCGCTTCTGCGCTGTTTTGATGCGTGACTGAAGGGATACAGGGAAAAGAAAAGCAAAAAAAATTACTTAAAGTAATCTTATCGGTGAATGTTGCTTAACATTTGCACTTTTTTCTTGATTTTTTTCACTTCCTGTAGCCTTTGATACTGATTTCTGTTAACTGCGTCAAGCAGGTTCTTGTTAAATAACATTTGAATCCAAATTAACTTGGATTTTTGCAAATAAATTTAATAAAAACTTTCAAGTATTTAAACGTCTATATTTATTCAAAGCAGCAGAAAACACTTAAAAGGATCAACCGGCACCTGTCAGTGACACGGACCTTCATGGCCTGGTAGAACTGCTCAGGGGAGGTCAGAATCTGGATGTGGGTCCCAGGGACCCGGAAGGCAGGAGCCTGCTCTGCCATCCATCGAAAGTGAGAGCAGAGGCCGTCTGTGCCCTGAGCTCCGGCTGACCCGGTGGGCCTTGAAACGCGGCGTGGAGCCGTGTCTGTCTCGGCGAGCAGAGGAGCCAGAAGGAGCACCGAAGACCTGCAGGAGAAGCAGCAAACTACAGGTTAACAGAGAAAACTTCAAATGTTTCCAACACATTTATATACTTCACACTTTTGAATTAAATAAGATATACAGTACTCAAAAAAGGGAATGACATTGTAAATTTGCATTTAAAAAGTAACACCTGGAATGAGTATCTTTTTGAAATTATTTAAAATATCGTTCTTTGCCTTTTAAATGTTAGGAATGTTTTTGCTTAAGGCACAGGTGTTTGAGATCATGAGAATCATGAAGAAACTTAAAAAAATAGCAAAATCTTGTGATTTTAGTACATTTTCTTTTGCCCTTTTCAAAATAATTAAAACCATATTTGTCGTTTTCATGAATTATTCATAGTTTGATTCAGAAATAGGCCAAACAGGATAAATGGTTGAAAACCATCCAAAGCAGGTTGTAAGAAGTTCTTCATTAACTGGATTGTACTACATATTCCTGTAAGTGCTGATAAGCATCATAAACAATCATTTCAGAGTTGTAAACATATTATTTTGGGAAGGAAACTTCCTTGTGTCCTCGATAAAGATGAGTACATTCAACGGGAGTACGTGCTTTTAGACAAATTAATTTTCAAATGTTGCCTGACATGTAATCCTGCAGGATGTCGATCTGAAAATTATTTCTATTCCTGAATTTAAGGGTTTGACACTATTTTATTCAAAAATAAATGAAAACTTATTTAATCAAAGTGTTTTAACAGGATCACCCACAAACTTAATACCAAAATTGACAAACACAATTTATTTATTTAAAAAAATAATTAAAAAAAAAGAAAAAACAAAGTACGAGGATAACAAAAAGGATCAAACAAATGCCTGGCAATGCTCTTGAAATCGACATTAATTTATTATTCCAGTTAAATGCGTTTCAAAGTCATGAGATACACAGACAATGCAGGACTTTAGCAGCTTAATTGCATGAATAGTTGAGTTGTTTCCTTTGGCATGTGACTTGATCCCTCCTGATTTCAAACATGATTTAAAAACACAGTCTGTCTTTTCGGCTATTCAAAACTGTCAGTGAAAGCCGGTCCATCAAAAACAAAACCACACAATCTGATTCTTTTAACAGATTTATGGAAATGGGTTTAAAAAAAAGACTAATACCCTTCAAAAGCTGCAACCAGTGTGAAGAAATCCAGCTGTTTTCATACCACCTTCAATTGTTAAAATATGATTTAAACGTCTAGTTATAGCAGTTGATGAGGATGTGAAACCGAAAAGAATAAATTTCCGGTTAATCTAGTTCTGAATGGGAAAAAGAAGAGGAACAAACACCTCTTCGATGGGCTAACTTATGGAAAGCCTGCACTATCAAGTTAAACATGTATGACAAGGTTTTTCCAAAACTGCCATTAACAGAGCTGGAAGCATGCCACTGCCACAAACGTAATTGTTCTTTGAGGCAAACAGGAGTGTCTATTTAGGTTTAGCAACACAGTTTTATCACTTTGATATCAGTGATTGTCAGGAAGTGTTCTTTACTTGTAGGGGTGGGATTATATAAATTCGCTTCTTCACACTCCTTTTCAAGCAATCATGCTTAAAATAAACCAATCAATCCCTTGTGTTTGTGGTAATAAAGCAGGCCAAAACAACAACACAAGCCAGGTATCATGAAGATAATCAGTTGGATCAAATATCCCAATAACCATAAAACAAAAGGGACTGCACATAAAATATATCTGGGTAAAGATGCAAAAACGGAATCATTTAAGTGATATGTAAACATGTTTTATTCAAACATTGTTTGAACACATCAAGTTCCCTTAAATAAATGAGACATTTCCAAAGCATTAAAATAACACCAAACATTTACATTTAAATCCTATTGGTATTTCGTTATTGAGATAATAATTCAAGTCTTTAAAGACTCATTTTTTGATCCATTTTAAAACCTTTTTCAGTGGTCTTTTAATTATAATTATGGCATTCTTGGCCAAAATTTAAAACCTGTCGTTTCTAGGACATAGTTTCTGTAGAGCGGCAGGAGTTCATTAGAAATTCACCTCTGAGTTTTGGTCTGTTGGTCAACGGTTCAGCTGTTGAGCAAGGCCGCTCCCCCTTCCCATTACTGAGAGTACTGTTTACATTATATCCCACTAGCTTACAGCCCCTCACAACTTAACCTCACCAATGCAACAAAAACAGTAAACAGTTTTAACCCAGATGCCAGCTCAGACAAGGAAAATGAAAACATAGCAGGATCTAGTCGTCTACAAGTTTTATTTAGTTTTATTTAACCAGGAGTGAAACCTGTTGAGATCAGGATCTCTTTTTCAAAAGAGACCTGGCCACGAGGTCAGCAGCACACGTCTTTTATGAAACAAAAGAATTACTTTAGAATATTTACAATATAAGATTTTACAGTTCACACACAGTGATGGATGAGACGACTGCAAGTGGATCCATCAAGCTACTTTCACATCACCCTCAGCACAATGAAAAGTCCATGTAAACGGACACTTCCTCATTCAAAACCCCCAAAATTAATTGTAGCTACACAAGTTTTTATGGCCGTTTTCAAGCGCTATGTACAAAACGCGTGGCGGAAATTAAACTAGGTCGAACTTTGACCAATCAGGAACTCGGACTTGGTAGTGACAAATGGATGGCCTTCTTTTTAATTCAAGGAACTGCAAACCTTTTGAAAATTGATCATGAAGAAGAAATTAACAAATGCAGTTAATTCCTGTACGTAATTATATGACACTAAGTTTTTCAAATATTGGAATAGAGCTGTGACAGAAAAAGCCTGAAGCAAGATTTCACGAGATTTGCAGCAAATTTCTATCGACTGTAGGTGGTGGACAACCGCAAATAAAATAGCAGAAAAAGACTTTTCTCTGCTTGTTTATGAACACCATAGGCTAAACGTATGTTCAAGACAATAACCCACGTTTAGCGCGTTCTTGAACACAAACCATATGTTTGTTGTGTCCATAGCTTCAGAATGCAGCGGAACAGGGAGCTTGTAGCCCGTCCAACGTTTTTATGTCACAAATAAGTTCTTTTTCAAATTGCGCTTTTTTGTCTGCTCCTAAATCACGGCAATTTGAATAAATAATCTTTATTTTCTTTATATTTGTCCTCAATCATCAGAAAAATGCCACAAGAACACTTTTATTGAAGTGGGTTTTAAATCCACGGGAATTTCATGAGACATCGCTTTGTCCGTTGGCCATTATACTATCAAAAGTTACATATATTTAGTAAAAAAAAAATATTTAAAAAAAAAAAAAGGCAAAATTATTATTTAAAATAAACTATTTTCAACCCTGTTAGGTAATGATTACAATGTGTTGGCAAACATGGTCCTATTTCCAGGTGATGACTTTAAAATGTTCCATCTGTTGGTTTATTTTCAGCTCAAACAGCCTCCCTGACATAAGCATGAATATTATTGTTGGCTCCCACTTATTTATAAAACTCATAAAAGACACTTGCATCTATATTTAGGGCGGCTACTCTCTTCAGTATCAGCAAGTAAGTAAAAGGCATGGTCCACAAATTGTACTCCAATACACATTTCAAGTTATAAATGTTTCCATTTACTGCATCATACAACTGGAACCTGTAAGTTAAAAAACATGCAAGTTTTATGCTTTCATTTTCTTTGCTGTATTCAAATGTCACCTAAAAGTCATTCATGATCTAATGGAATGTGACAATTAACTTCCTGACAGCCATTAAGTTTCCTGTATTTTGTTAAGTGACATCAGCAATTTTAATTAACAAAAGTGAAAATGTTTGTCAAAGAAAATCTACATCAGGAAATGTTTTTTCTTTAGAATTTTGAGGTTTCTCATTTTTATTTCCGTTTTATATCTTTTTGCGAAAAAAGTTATTATTTCTTCAGTCTATCAATCTTTGTACCAATCTATTTAAGTTGGAATAAATAGAATATAATTCAACTTTACTGTCATTGCACTGCACATGTCTCAAGTACACAGCAACAAAATGCAGTTTAATTCCATCCAAAGTGCTTTAGCAAGTAAATATATAAATATAATAAGCATTGTAGAATAAATAATAGAAATAATAACAATAAATACAAGGCAAAGGAGCTCAAGTGCCCCATTAACAGACAGGAGGTGAGCAAGCAGACAAAAGCTGAAGTCCTTTTGTGTGAATAGTGAACAGTTTATTTTTTTCAAGTTTGTACAAACCAAATATATTCCCCTAAAACATTTTTTGTATTTAAAACAGAAAATATACTTTATTTATTTATGTTACAGCTAGGTTTCTTGATTGTTTGCTTTTGGTCCAGGACAGGACATAAAAAAAAAAAAAAAACATTTAAAAAAAGAATGTAGCAAATGTGCAGAAAAGTAAAGAAAACATGAGAGAGATCAAGAGGGTACCAAGAACGGAAAACAAAAACATTTCACAGAAAGAAAGAAAACATTAGAATAGTCAATAAAAGTTCCTTGAAGATTAACGTTATCAATGTCAGAAAGAACTGTTAGCAGAAAGACCACTTTTCTGACACACAACTACACACTCAAATATCCACACAGAAAACAAGATAGCACACACACACAAATATGTATAACAGTCCACACAAATATGTATTACAATTTTTATCCATTAGGCATTTTTACACACACAATAAAGTGTGTTTGTGCAGAAATGAGCAGACAGGTGTGTTAAGGTGAGTGTGAGTTTGGTCAAATGTAGAAGGGAACAAGTGAACCCTAAATCCCCCAACACAGAAACATTGACTGTATATTGAGAACTGGACCGAGTGAGTGTGACATCATCCATAGAAGATGCCTTACCTCTGGCTCCAGCAAAATGAGGCCAATTAAGGTGCCCCTTTTGGATCTTTCTGGATACATGGCATATCTCACAAAGCGATTCAACCATGACATATTTTCCATGATAAGAGCCGGGTCCGTTTTCCAAAATAAAATTATCTTTCGCCCCAACTAAAGATACGGGCAATCCCGTATTAAACAAGACACATTCCTTTACTGCTTTATCCAAAATTTCAATTATAGAAGAAATTTTATTTTAAAGTCAAGCAGCCAATAACTCCACCACTTTAGCACCAGTGAAGAAGTACAGTAATACTATAGTATTGATGGGAAAGGCCAACCTTCACGTCATTTCTTTCAACTTACGTCATGGAAATCTGCATTCCAAAAGCATGAAATTGATTTAACAGAAACAAATCAGTCTTTTTTCTAAATCAAGAAGGAAGGTCTTGTCTGAGCAGAGGAGGGAAACAAAAAGTGTTTTGCACGACTGTTGCTCTCCTCATCGTGTGGACTGCTGACCCCCAGGTAAGCAGGGCTCGTTTTTAAATGCCCACAATAAAAGAAGGGGATGGCGGATCACGCGAGAGTTTAGGGTTATGACAGAAACGAAAAACTCATAAATGGATTGGGAACTTCTACTGAATAATAGCGTTGTTTAAGAAGTCTGGTGATGTACAAATACTTCCAAACGACATGCAAGTAGGCACTAAAGCGGGTCAAGCTATGCTTCCCATAATTTATTAACAACGGTCAAATCCGCTGCGGTTTTTCTACGAGTATGTCCGATAATGGACACAACGCCAACATTAGCAAAGCGTGCTATTGCCGACAGGACGGAGCAAAGGAGCTTTTGCCCACGTCCGAGTTTGAGTCGTGCGCCTCTTACCCCCTTCGTCTGTCCCTCACGCGGAACAGCCGGTCTGACATGCGGGTAAAAACTCCGGCGATAGCCGGAGAATAGACTGAGTGTACCAGCCTCCTCCAGGACATGGGAGCCGCCATAACTGTCGCGCAGCCTTATTTGAATATCTTTATTGACAGCACGTTCCGTTAACAAAGACAGAACCTATAGGTCAGTTTTCATAACAATATGATAATAAGGATCGGATTGAGGATTGAAAAATAAGAGATAACGTTATCTAAATAATTTGTAAACATGTTTTGACTTCTATTTAATCTGTAGACATAATCTCAATCTTAAACTAAGCAAGGACATCAAGAATTTGTCACATTTGCTTACATTCATGAATTTGCATAAAAGATAGCTCCGGGAAACAGCAAATCTCATTTAATCTATCATAAAGCAAACATTTTTTTTACAGTAAAATGTATTTGTTTGTTCGTCCTTGTTTGCATATTTGAGTTTGTATGCAAACCAGCACAAATTTAATTGAAATGTTCCAGTAATTACACATTTAAACAACTAATTTCAGAATATCAATAAGGGCTCCAAACGGTAGTTTGGGTTGGGGTGGTCCAGAAGTCGTGTCCACCTTGAGGCAGTGAGGTCAGATCATTCCAAAGACTGTTTTAAAATGTGACCCCATGTCTTCGCGATTGACCCTTAGCAATAAGAGGTTGAACTGAGAGGGTATAAAACCACCAAAAGGGTCCCAAGCCTGGCTATAACTCCTGCTGCTCCCTCCAAGGATGGGTAAAATATGGAGACCAAATTTGACCCACTAATATGTATGACAACTTGTGGAATTTAAACTTTAAATTGTAGTTTAATTTAAAACCTGTTTTCTCGCAGCTAATTAAAATATTTGCAATCACTTGCATTACAAAACTATTTAAATGATTCTAGCTGTTGTTAAGACTGACGGTGAGAATGTTGCAAAGGTTTTCATATACGAAATGTCTTTGTGAACTTAATTTATTTGTAATTTCAGTTTTTTTTTTATGAAGATGATTTGTTTTTTAAGTAAAATGAAAAAGTAGAAATGCTGGTATTGCAAAACAAACAAAAAATAATGCAAGCAGTTAATGTGTAAAGTTTGGATCAGTAAAAATAATCAATCAAAAGTTTTTCTTTATGTTTACCATTGCTTCTTCTATGACGATTTTCAATAATATGTCATAAAGATAGTGTTTGGCTTAAGCTTTTTCCAATAATTATATCCATGTCCAAATTAGATAAACACATCGTTTAGTAGCAAAATTACCCAAATTGAACAATAAAAAAACATTGCTATAACCTTTGGTACTCATATCTTGTTCATGCAGAATCATTTCTTCTTTCATATCCTTGTTGCACAATTCAAAGTCATGAAAATCACATTTTTTTCCTGTAAAAGACTACCGATTTAAACTTTTACTTTGCAGGAAAAGTTGTGACTTTTTGTTGCTTAACAGTGCTGCTGACAATGATTTGAATGTTTGAATATATTTACTGGTGTGTTGACTTCCAGATGTTAACCATTTGTGAATTTGAGGTGCAAATAAATCAATTAAAAAAAAGTGTGGAAAAGCTTTAAAAAAAGGTATTGTGATGCAAAATGCATATGCTTTTAAAATCTATTTAAACATATTAATTTAATTGATTTTTGTTTCTGTATGGAATAGTATTTATAAAATACAAAACAATAATTTGCTAAAACAGATCCAAAAATAAGAAAATTCAAGTCTATATTATAGTAAAATAATGAAACAGACTGCTCCTTTAACAAAAAGTACACCTGAAGTTAGTCTTATAGACAAGACCCTCCATACTTCTGCCAAACTATGAAGCCATAAGGAAGCCCGAGTCTTGGTCTCCCTGTGCCGGTCCCCGGCCCGGACACAATACAGGGTTGTGTCAGGGAGGACATGCGGCGTGAAAATCTCTGCCAAACCAAATGTGCGGAACAATGAAAAGCTGATTAAATGTGGCGGCCCCTGACAGGAAATGGCAAAATTTGAATAACATACTAAGCATAGCAATTATACTGTGCACCATGTACGAGTAGTGAAGGAAGTATACTAACTGAATACTAATTTGACTAAATTTAAATATTTTAGCTTGACAATATATAGATAGTGAACTCAAAGACCCACTCCAATAAAAACTGCGTTTTTGGTGTTTTAACTTTTTTGTGTGTTTTTAACCAAGACATGTATAAACAACTTAAAATTAAAACTACATTTCTGAGTTTCTTTTTTCAAACTATGTTGGATCAAAACCCACGGTTTGACTGAGCTCAGGTCAAAGTCTCCCTTTTCCACTCCAAATCTGATCCGTCAACTTGCAGACAAATAGACCCAAGGTCTGCCTTTGGTTCCCTCAACTGACCTGCATCTGGCTCAAAACTGTCAGGCTGGAAAGCTCTGATATTGTTTGCCTCTATGTTTTTTTTTTTTGTTTGTTTGTTTGTTTTTTTTTTGCTATGCTAATGTTAGCTTAGCCTTGTGAGGTGCTATAAGCTAGTGGAAGAGAGTAGGGTTGATAGAAAATTAGAAGTGGCTAGCTCCTGCTGCTTTACAAAAAACTGTACAGACTTTTTTATTTTTGCCAAAAACGTAATAATCCTAATTAAAAGAACACTTGGAAGTATTTTGCAATAGAAAAAAATGTATAGTTGGAATGGAACTTTAAATAGACTATTTTTCCAAAGGGTTTCCCGAAAATCTTAGTGTACTAAAAGCTTCAACATGACCTAATAAAAAAGGATAAGATAACTTTTATATTTTATGTAATTTATTTTACTGCAATTATGTTTTGTATCATTTGAATAACAAGATAAGAGACAGAAGTAGCTCGGAGCTCAATAAAGTTTCCTTTAAATGTAGCATAAATAATCAAAAGACATCACATTGTAAGTGTCCTGGAGGCAGTGTGTGATGTGTTGCATTAAAACGGTAATAAAATAAAATGATATATTATTTTATTGCGCTGTGCCCAGAGCTTTTAACTTTTTCACCTTGTCGAGAAGGGAACCCGCCAGTACCAGGAAACGGCGAGGCAAAGGTCACGCTTATTATTTATTGGCAATCTGCCACCGCGGAGCGCGGGCACGAGTGCACGGGCACGAGCGTGCGTGCGTTTACTGGAAGCACCTCTGAACGGAGGGGGCGGAGCCTTACGAACATCGACTTTACTCACTGGAAACTGCCTCCAGTAACCTTCCAACACACACACACACACACACACGGAATCAGAGGGTGTCCGGCAGATATCACTGCTGCTGCCACATTCCTCTGCTCGGGAAAAGAAGAACCCCACAGACTTTTTGGATACTCGTTTTGGATTTTAATGCCTGACTTAATCACTCAGATAGCACTACTTTCGGGTAGTTCGCCTTTCTTCTTCGGCGACGAGGGGCTGCGGTACGGCGCTGAACGAATCCGGACGGTAAGTTGGGAAAAGACCTCCAAAAGAGGAGGAGGGGGAGGCGGAAAAAAGATGTCCGACTTGTTTGACGGTAGATGCTGTCAGGTAGGATTTCAGGCTAAAATGGGCTAGAACAGGTAATATAGAGATTGTTTGGCTTTATTTTGGGGTGCTGAATTGCCCACCGGCGGTGGTTGTGAACCGTTATGGCGCCTCCTGCTCCCACAGGCTGCCCTGCACCGTCCCGCGAGGACGGCTTAAATTCCCGTAGCCCGCGTGCGCAAGGGATTCCTGCGAAGACTGCATCCCATCTCACGCGCGCGTGAAACCAGACACGTTTTGGAAGAAAAAAACAAAACAAAAAAAGGGAATTGTGATTTAATAAAAAAAGTACAGCAGACTTAAAAAAATAATTAATATTTTTTTTTTACAATGACCCTGATTCAGAAATCCCTTGTTGCGGCTCGCCGATCGAAGACAATTGAAAGCAATCAGGATCCAGTTGCTGTCTGGCTGCACGACAAGAGCAGCAGATTCAGCAAACAAGCAAGCAGAGGATTCATCTGCACTAAATATAACCTGCAGCTGGTTGCCCAGTCCTGCCATCTGCATTTGTCTCAGTCGTGATAAGTGCATTTTAGAGGGGTAAACTGAGAGCTCCACTGTGGCAAAGTGGTCATTTGTTCGTGCCACTGCTTATGAATGAGTAAACGTGATATTCTTTTCTTGTCTTTAGGCTAAAAAAAGGTACTAAATGAGTGCTCCATCCCTTCTTCTTCCTCCTCCCTTGCAGCTGGGTTTAGGTGTTCTCTCACAGCCACTCTCTGGATGCATCAAACTCCTCCTCCCCGGGGCCCTGGACCCGGTGCGTGACCCCCACGCCCTCACCCACTCCCCTCTCCATCCCTTCTCCCTCCGCTTCAAGCTCCCCGCCTCCTGCCCACCCCGAAGCTCCCGCTCTCGGCCCCCTGCCTCTCGACCGCTTGGCAGAGGCAGGGGGCAATGGCGCCATGGTAGCTCTCAGTGGACGCAACTTTCTCACTATGAGCGCCGCCTCCACCTCGGAGGACAAGGTTCAGGGGTCAAACCTCACCCCCCATCACTTCAAACCCTTCGGCTCGCATGAACACTACAAACAGGTGAGTCTCGTCTAATGTTTTCAGAGACGTGGCGGTTTATTTTCCAAAGATCATAACACTTATTTCTTTTTTTTTTTTGGTACAGGTGATGTGTGCTTTTCATAAGCTTCAAGAGAGTGGCTTTTACTGGGGGGCTCTTGGGGGCAGAGAAGCCAGCACACTGTTGCGCTCTGAACCCCCTGGGACTTTCCTGATCCGGGACTCGTCAGATCATCACTACTTCTTCACGCTGTCTGTGAAGACCACCCTGGGAACGAGGAACCTGCGCATACACAGCGGCGAGGGCGGCTTCTTCCTTCAACCGGACCCTCAGAGCACCCAGAGGATCCCGCGTTTTGACTGTGTGCTGAAGCTCATTGCACACTTCATGGGGAAAGGGACGGACGCCGGAGGTGCCCGAGACAAAGCGAGTGGAGGCGGTTCGGAAGAGACGACGAAGAAGAGGGGACAAAACGTGTATTTGATTCACACGGCGGGAGAGAAGATCCCCCTGGAGTTACAGCGACCCCTCTGCACCTCTCTGTCAACTCTGCAGCACATGTGCAGGAGGACGCTGAACGACAGAGGCATGGCGGGGACGGGGACCGAGGACATCCCCAGCACGCTCAGAGACTTCCTAGAGGCCTATGATGCTCCAATTTGACTGACAGGATCTGCAATGGATGAGAGGCCTGACGGACAGCACAGAACAGAACAGCCGCCGACGTTTAATAGAATGTTGGCGCCATCACTGACTGACCAAACTGAGCCTAAGATACTAAAATAAGGCCAGTTTTTCCTATGGGAAGAGTCAGCCAATGGCAGATTTTTTTAAATGAACGGTATAAACTTTCTACCTAGTTGTGGATTAGGAGTGAGATTCTCTCTTCATTCCTGCCTTTGGAAAAACTAACATGAGTAGCAGATGAAGGTCAGCAGGCCATCGTTTGTCTCGCTCAGACGCAGAGCAAAGCCTCGTAGAAGATTAACTTGATTGGTCGATGTAAACCGCAAAGGCTTGTTCGATACGCCAGCGGGTTTCACAGGTTCAAAGACCTCCCCTCTGTAATATTTGCAACAAGAGAGAAGATGCTGAGAGGGAGTGAATCAGAATGGATAGGGGGGCAAAACAGAAAAGCCTAAACGTGGAACATGACCTCCATTATTTGTTTGGGACGAATGTTTTTGTGTTGTGGTGAGGGCGCAAATTTCCATTGCCATTTCTCGCAAATGTTGCCACATTTGTGGGAAGTACAATGCACGCTAACTACACACAAACATGCAGGTACAGGCTATTATGAAGTTTTGTTAGAGTGGGACAAAAAAAAATAACATTACCAAGCATTTTTCTCCTTTTCCACTTTTTTTCCCCTTTTTCCAATAATCCCTATTTTTGATGTGACAGAAAACAGACTACTGTCACGGAGACAAAAGCTTGTTACTGGCACAAAAGCTTTGGGTGGGACTAAACAAAGAAGCAGAACTTTATTTTTGTCCTGACTGGGTGGAAAAATGTCAGCGACACTGTAAAGCTCACTGGGAATTGACAATGATCCCAGAGATAAGGGAGAGTTTGCTTAGGGGGGAGAAGAAGAAGAAGAAGGAGGAGAAGAAGGAGGAGAATGGCGAGCGGGAAAGAGATTAGAAAAGGGAAATTGAAGAGGATGGAGAAGCAGGGTGGTGGAGAAGGGGAGGAGACATACCGGTATACAGCCTAACAAAAACACTGATGTGATTGAGGATAAGAGTTCAACGGGGACAGTGCTCCTGTAAACAAAACAGGCGATAAAAGAAAAGTCTCAGTTTAGTCTCAATTGTGCCTCTTAGGCCCTCTCAGGTGAACAGCTTTTTCTTCACTCCCGTCTTTGTTCTCCCCCTTTCCAGCAGAGCTTTTTAGCAAAATGTGGGCTTTTTTTACCACATTTTTTTTCTCGGAGAAGGAGACAAGTCTTGGTTTTGCCTGCATGATAGAAAAAAAGTGAAAAATTCCCTGCAAAAAAAGGAGACCTAAAGGTTTAGTCTTTTCTATTTGCCCTCCTCTACTTTAGATCTAGAAGGGAGAACATTTTCTGCGCCGTTTATTGTTTTTTAAACCCTTTTTTTTTCAATAGGCGCATTAAATCACAGGACAGATCTGGGTTTTAACTCTTCCCCCATATCCACAAAGTAGTTTTTTTATGTACATGTGCTACAGCAGTGGACCATGTGTAGGTAAATCATTTGTCTTTTATAAAGACTCTTGCTAAAAGGCTGGCCACTAGTCTGGCAAAAAAAAAGAAAGAAAAAAAACAAGCTGAAACATCCGAAATGACTAAACATTACGAAACAAATGAGAAAAAGAAAAACAGGAACGTTGCACATATTTATATTTCTAAAATATTAAAAATAATTTATATTAAAGAGCACTATTTTTAAAAAAGTCTATGCTTTTTGTGTTACTTGGCTTTTCCTCCTTTACCTCTTTTCTCCCTCTTGAGTCAATATTGACATTTCAAACTTTGTAAAGAAGTTCCAGCCTTAAGATTATTTTTGTGACAAATGGGATTTCCTCTTTCAACAAAGCAGTGTGTATTTAGCAGTCAGGACATTTGACGCAAAAAAACGTGAATGCTCACTTCTTATTTTCTTGAGTAAAGCCTTGTGGGGCAATCTCGCAGCGAAGGGGTTCCCAGGTTGCTCCATCACACACAACCTTTGACTGTGCAGAAAGCTCACGCTGGGCTGGACCTAACGGGAAAGGAATGCAGCGGGGTTCTCTGCATCCTGCCTGACAGGCGCAGAGAAGACGATGTCCTCTGGGGAGTGCGCGCGTGTGGTCAGTAAGGTGAAAGGGTGCGCGTGGAGGAGATTTATGGCAGTCTGCGGTTTTAAGTGCCATGCGAGTGCTTGGTCAAGCCAGATTGCAGTTCGGGAAGCTTGAGTTTCTCCGTTTCTGTTGCAGCACCTCCACCATCTGTCCGTCTGCGCACACACGGTTCCCATTCCCTGCATACCTTGTGCTCTGTCTGAGGCTGGCTTCCAGGAAAGAGGCACTTTAATTGAGTTGAGTTTTTACGGCTTGCCTGGTGTTAGTGTATGAGAAGGAGTGAATGAGGGGGTTTTTGTGTGATAGATGAGGCAGCACCAAGGAGTAGCTATCCCATTCCAAAAAAGAAAATCTCAAAGTCATATCATGACCACGGATAAGCCTACCTTAAATCATTTCGAAACTTTAATTGCTTTTTTTATTTACTTTGCCACTTGATATTTGCGTGCAATATGAGTGGCACGGGTCTGTTTGTTTAAAAAAGGGAAACTGAGAAGGTTTTCCCGTCGAAAATGACGCAAGTTGAAGGACAAACAAATGAGTAAGCCCTTTTCCCAAAATTCAACAAAAAAAATCCAGTTTCTCACACAAACACATTGTCTAAATAAGCCAGCTCAGCTCTCTCTGACTCATTCTATGTTGCCTGGTGAGCACGGATGGAATATTTTTCCCTGTGTCCTTATGAGCTGGAGTGAATCTCACACACTTGCACAAAGTCTTTCCACTATGACTCATTTATTCGGGTTATGGAAAAAAAATGAATCAGCTCAACAGTTGTGGACGGCCAGTTCAGCGGGTGTGCTTGGTTTTGACAGGGGCACCTCATTTTGAAAACTGATGACCATCTGATTTTCTGAGGGATTGTCCAACCATAAAGGTGGAAAGAAATATTCCGAGGTTAGTAAAACGCCTTACAACTGGCAATGGGCTGCAGCATTCCCGGAAGGGGCCTCCAGTTTGCTGATTATTTCTTCCTGGAAGGCTGTTGCTGTTTGCCGCCTGATCGGTCTGTACAGTAAGATGTTTGGTTGGCCCATCAGCTCAAGCATTGTCACCGCCTGCTTCTGATAAAGCCAGACCGGCTTACAGGAAGCTGGAGATTTACCCTCAGCATTCCATCATTCCTTCACCGTCAGCGTGTAAAAGACAAGAAAGCAGAGGAAGTGTAACCGATCAATAAAAACACATGTGGAAAGCATGCAGAAATGCACTCAGCTAGCCTGGGTGCACGTATGATTTTGCTTGTGACGTTAAGATCAAGGCTGGATATAGGCCCTAAAAACTATGACTACCTCCAAAATAAGAAAGCCTGCAAAAATCCAGTATTAAATAAAGAAAAGAAAAATTACACAAAACACACACACAACCAAAAAACAAGGATTGATGGACACATAAACAGACAGACATACATAGAAGAAATGGAACATTAAAAGGGCACAAACTAGTGTCCTGCTTGTGCCTGTCCCAAGTCCAGTAAAAGCGAAGGGTAGTCTCAGGAAGAGTTTTCAACATGAAAATTGCAAGACAAGATGAACTGATATGATGATAGCATAGCTTTCTAAGCATTTTGGGGTGTTTTCAGAGTGGACACATTTGATTTGGTTAAAGTGAATCAGAGTTCGTTTCTCCAAATAATCCGAAACAAAGTTTCAGTCTGACTATGCGCAAGCAAACTCTGCTCCAGGACCAGGAACCACTCTCTGACCCATTTTTCGAGGTGGTCTCGGTTTCTTTCCAATTGGACTGAGCTTCGGTTTGCTCTGAAATTCCTCTGTCTGAATACAAAATGGTCCAAGAGCGAAATAACTGCCACCGAAGCCGATTAGCGGACAATTGCGGAATAACGATGCAACAGCATCTCATTAAAATGTGGTCATATGAGTGCAGGCTCATTAAAAAAACTTTTAATGTGATACACATTGCTTTTCTTAACAATTTACATGTCATAAGGACTTATTAGCACACCTCGTAGCCGTGGCATCCCTATTACCTTGCAGCACACCTCCACCGTATCAAAGCAGCAGTAAAAAATGACCAACCTGGCCTTCATACAGATGTTCAAAATCGATAAGCGAAATAAAAAGTTTGAATAAGTGAACAATCCTGACAAACCCGCCCCTGTAACTCCTGCTAATGACTAAAGAGATCTTTAGTCACGTGGTTTTGTTTACAAGTTTTGATGCGGAACAGAAATCTCTGGTAGGGTTTAGGACTCGATCCGGAACAAATTAAGTGGACCCGGTCTAGAACAAATCCTTTTTCCAGTGTGAATACACCCTTGGAGACTTGGAGCGATTATGACACCCCGAACGCACACCTGCACTTGCAAACCCCACCCCCGCCCCAATATTCCCCCTGCACCCTATGGTAGGGCAGCTTGAATCTGGGCCTGATCAAGACCCATATGAATTCTGTTGATTAACTTCACTTTCACATGATTACACAACAAAAAGAGACCACATAGAAACAAACCTTAAATTCTTATCTCATTTTCAGATTTTCTTTAACTAGGCAAAAAAAAAAAATTCCAATGAGGTTAAAGAAATTATTTTCCAAGAATTCCTTTTTAAGAAGAAAATTCTAGTCACTAATAAATGTTATCTCAAACTAAGTTTATTGCGCTTTTGAACAACTTTCTTGATAAGATTATTTTTCTTGCAAGACCATTTTTCTTGACACAAGAGTCTTTTTTTCCTTCTTAAGATTTCGTTTTTGCAATGTTGTCAGTGGTTTTTCCCGAAACACTTATGGGTGTGCCTCAGCATAGCTCAAATAAAACGTGTTCAGGTAAAGATAATTAGCAAAAACTCAGCAGCAGTCAGACGTGTTGTCTTAGGCCCGTGTGTTGTTTAATGTCAGGGTTTAATGTTGGTCTCCTTTCACAGCTGCAGGAGCGTAGCGGCAGAAAGGCTCAAATGCCAAATGGCTTACAGTAAGAGCGTGGACTCAGACCAAACCCTTCCATACTCTCAGGTGTCACTGTTTGTCCCTGAGGCCAGCCAACAGCCCCGCACACCATTTGAACTCAACACGAGCAGGGAGACACGCACATCAGTTCAAACACTACCATATGCACATTCATATGTGGTGAGTAAGCGCCGTTTGGTCATGAATGAATGGCAACGCCTGCAAGCTCCTTCTGCTGCAGAGCAACAAGGTTGCTCCAGAACCTTTGAGAGTTCAGTCCTGCAATTTTCAGCCTCAATACTGTTTGAGGACACAGAAAAAAATGTATTTTTCTGACTATAAGTCACTTGAGTATAAGTTGCTGCAGCCAAAAAAATACTTAATAAGGAAGGAAAAAAATCATATAGAAGTTGTACTTTTGGGAAAACTTTAACAAAATACAGGATATTTCATCTGTAAAGGAAAATCATAATGACAGAATAATAGAATGAATATATGGACTCTTCACTACTATAACACTTCTTCTTCTTCTTCACCTTTCGGCTTGTCCCATTTTGGGGTCGCCATGAAACATGTATGGAATCTAGTATATTGTGCAACATTTGAACAATTATTCAGATAACCATAAAGCACATACTAGCAACGAAACTACTTTTTTTCACTTTAAATTAGTCAACTTAATCCATTTAATTCATTGGAACAATTCCGCCAAATCCAGTGTAAAACTGAGCACTACTGTCAGTAGGAAATACTGAGACACACACCTACAACGCCCTAGTGGTTGTTGCTATCTATCTATTTTTTAAATCGCATATAAGTGGCACCAGAAAAAAAAGTGATGTACACACCAGGAACATCCGCCCATGGTGTTCACATGGAACTGTCATGACTCGATACTAGGCCATGTACTGAGATTTAGAAGAGAAGCAAATTTTGCGAATGATTTTCTTTCACAACTCAATTACAACTCTTGGTGCCACAGATTTCAAGCCACAAGTATTTCTCCTCCATGATTAATTTTCAAATGATTGGTACTTCCATATTTTGAAAAGGACACTACATGCGTCACTATCAAATCTGACTCCCTGGTTAGTGAAAGTTCAACTGCTTTGACAACCAATCGCCACAGACCTATAAGATTGAGCAGCAATGCCCAAACGTGAAAGTTTTGAATGTGGAAGCTTAAAACACACATTTACATAGACTTTTCAATAGTCTGATTGAGGAAATAGAGTGCGGTTTATTTCCAACATTGTTTAATGTATCCTATCCAGTACTAGTAGTCGGGGGATTAGGTGGAAAACAAAAGTAAGAAGCTGAAGGACACTCATAATTAATTAATTAATTAATTATCACATTGTCAGCCTTTTAAATCGATACAAGTATCACCAAATGAAGTATTGTGATATATTGACAGATCGATTTTTTTTCCCACACCCCTAAATAAGAGCTCTAGCAAAAAAAATAGCCCAAGTGTACCACAAGTATACTTAGTCTAGGCCGAAAAGGGCAGCAGTAAACTTGAAGTTTATTTTTTGTGTACTATCTATGCTTTGCAAACATAAAAATTCCCAATTCAGTCTAAAGAAGTATTCAGGTAGTATACTTCGTACACTACATGGACATGGTCTATCTATAGTTATACCTTTAAGCGCACTTAATAAAATAAACTTCAAGTGTACCACACTTTGCTATGGGATATTTTCTAACTTTTTTCTTTGAAATAGAGAAGTTGGAAGTTGAAGATGTTTTTCTTCACCAACTCGGATATTCAACATATTGTGAAATTCAATTTTTCCTGGCCGGAAATCTGAAATTCTGAGTTCCCGGTTGCACCTAATTGCAGCATGAATGTTTTGTAATAGTTCACAATATACTGCACGTAGAAGCCACGATTCATTTTTCTGTGTCAATGAATTGCTCACAGTCAACAGCATAGTCTGATGACAGACGCCAAACAAACTTGCTCATGAAAAAATGTAATCAGGAAGGTGAGATCTTTGGGCAGATTAAGGCATACCTCTATGTATCCATCTTCTACTTTTGGTTTGTTAAGGGAAGGTCATGGTGGTGTCTACTTTAGGGTGAAGGCGGGGTACACCTGAACGGGTCTATCGCACGGCCCACAAAAAGTTCATAAAGAGAAATTGTTGAAATATTAAACATAGTTTGGGGAGTTATCATCATCATTTGATGCCTCTTGATGACAGTCGGTGATTTTTACTTCCTGTTTAAGGGACAGTCCTAAAACAAGGGGGTAACATTTTTGTTTATGACCTACTTTCAAGATAGCTGACTGGTTAAGATGACAGTCAATTATGGTACATTTTCCACGTCCAGTTTCATTTACTAACAACACATCCTGGCACATGAATGTAAATCTAAAACCCGCCTTGAACTTTGCGGCTTGCCATGAAAACAAGGGGTGAACACAAGTTACACTTTCTATGAAAAGTGGGCTCACCAGGGTAAATATGTTTCCTCCTTTAAGAAGTTGCAACATCTGTACAAAAACTCTGCTTATCCATTAAGTAAGTGAAAATAAAATGACGTTCCCAGGACTCAGTCATGCGTGACTCATTATTCTGATGAGGATAAAATATGGCAGCCTAGAATTTTTACAGAAATTTCCATCTGCTGTTGAGAAATTTGTGGACTTGGCCGTTCCCAGGTGGCCAAAACGAAATACTCTTCCAAAATAATGTTTAAAAGATGAATACAGCTACATGTATTTGTGTTGTTTGTCCATTTTTTCCAGCATTCAACGTGCTTGAATGGACTCAAATGTACCGGTTTTGGAGGTATTTCATTTGACATTGATCAATATGAATGTTTTTTATTGAGCCACATCTACAGAATTAAAATCTGCGCCTAGATGAAAGAAATTAGTCAAATCCATATCAGATTCTTGGATTTTTCTTATATATTCATAAAATTTCTTATTTTTTTTAAATTACAAATTGAGTGAAATGTGATATATTTAACCCCAAACTAGGTGAGCAGTTTTCTGTTTAGAACTGCTACGCTAAATTTTATAACATATAATCAGTAAGATTATGCAAAACAAATGAGTTTTCTGCAACCTCCAAATTATGGGGAACTGGAATCTGCAGCTGTGTCCACTGCATGTGTTACTTTGCATGCATATTCAGCATTCAGTGCATGCAGCAGCTGAATGCTGGAGCCTATCAGTTCCCCAAAGTGCTGCAGGTTTATAGGGCTCAGCTTCAGAGAAGTCACATGACTTCCCAGAGAGAGAGAGAAAAAAGAGGACAAAGGGGAATAAAGAGAAGGAGTGAAAAGAGGGTCAGCATTGATGCAGAGGGGTAAGCTGAAGGTCTGGAAAATGAATGTTGCAGAAGTGACTGTTCTCGGAAGTAAGATTGCACAGGCTGGCGAGGGTCTATAGTTACAGCCGAGGGATCAGAAGAACTGACAGACAGGAAAGTCTGCAAACAAAGAAGCAATCAGATGTCTGAATGAAGGACAAGGTGCATGAGCAAATCTCAATGATAAGGCCTGCTGTCATTAATGTTTTTGCACTTGTGGTATTGAAACCCACAGATGTGTATTTTACAATAATACCATTCCCCAAGTTTGCCATCTGTGGGACTTTGGGAAAAGAGGCTGCAATTCCAAAGAAAACTGTTCTCTATAAATTTAGTGGAACAGAGAACGAGACCGGAGCCAAATTTTACATTATAAAACGAAGATGAATGTGGAGACTGAAAAACAACCCATTTTGTATAAAATACAACCAAAAGTTAACATCGTGGCCACCAGCGTTTGAACGCTTCAGTGGTTCGGAATGGGTCTCTTTAGGCCCACTGAATGGAAATACAATTGGTTCCGCACAGATTAGTGTTTAGTTTGTATATCGTGCAGCTATAATTGGAATAAAACTGAAGGAGCAGCAAATTATAAACCCCTAAAGACTACCTGAGGTCAGATTTACGCAATACTGAAAAGCTCCCAGACGTGCAGTATCCCAACATCTACAATTACCTCCTTAATTTCCCATCTGCCCTTCTTAGACTGTATTTCTCACGCCGCTGCCCTGAGAGCTGCAGGCGAATTTAGGCAAAAATAAAGATTGAATTATTGAAAATGAAAAGCAAAAATTTACCTTTTGTTTATGTTGCTTAAATTCCCACTCTAATCATATTTTGATCTATCGTAAAAGCATTCCCAGTGGTCTTTTCTTTGTAATTATGCTGTTTTTAGCCTAAACCAAAACACTTGTGTCGCTTTCCATGACATAGTTCATTAAATTTAACCTCAGAGTTGTGGGCGGGAATGTTAGCATGGAGTAACCGCCCACCTTTTCCCACCGTCCATCTGTTTACTTGCTCTGCTGCTAGCTTACAGCCCCTCACAACCTAACATTACCGGTACAAAAAAAATGGCGACCAATATTGGAGCTATCTGGTCATCATTAGCAGTTTGGGAGCCCCAGCAATAACATAGGGACCTCTGTTTATATTATTAATTAAGTCAGATTTGACTAAAGACGGAAAAAAAATACTCAAAAAGAAGTTCACTATAGAGTGGCTTCAATGAAAATTCTCAAAATGACAATTTTCTGCCCCCTCCGCCTTTCCTCTCCTTTTCTTTTCTTATGATGAAGTATTAGGACCACCATAAAAGAAAATACATTTATAAATACACGAGAATAAAGTCTTAAAATTATGAGATGAAAAGCCAGCATTTAAGACAAAAATAAGACATTTACAACTTAAAAAGTTGTCATTTTAAAAGGATTTTTTTTTTCAAATTTAAGTTCTAATTTAATTAAACAATTGTGGATTTTTTGACAAAATTTTACGATTTTACTCTCCAGAAATTTTGATCTTTTTCCCACAATTCTATGATTTTGTCTTCACAACATTTTGACTGCTTTCTCATAATTCTGTTGTTTTTCATTTATTTTATTTCTGTTTTGTCTTCCTTCTTTTTAGGAAGTGTGTCGAAAAAAGTTTTGCTTTCTCCTTGCCTTTTGCTTTTTTCACATTACAACACTTCATCTTACTTTTCTGTTTTGTTTTTATCTTTAGTATTTCTTAGCTTACTATCTTGGAATATTCCATTGCGTCAGAAGGGTTGGGAGAGGATGAAACACTTTCTCACAAGCAGTCTTATGCCATTTTAGTAATTTGGGTTTTTTTGGGACACACTTAGGTAAAAATGGGCGTGGACATTTTTTAGACTCTGGGGCCCCCGTGGTGTTGGAAGGGCCCCAGGCAATCGATTACCTTTGCCTGATGGTAAGTCCGCCCCTGTCAGTTGTACAGTTTGAGCCAGATGCCAATTCATGGATTTATTTGTCTCGCCGTAGCAGCATGTACGTCACAGCTACAAGCTTTTTCCAAGTGGATTTCTTCGTCTGCTCCTTATTCCCTATAATTGAATAACGAAATGCTCAGAAAGGTAATTTTGAGCTTAATTTTCTTATTATGTGTTCTATATCATCAGAAAATGGCACAAGAAAAAGTTAAAAACACCAAAAACCAGACTTTCATTCGAGTGGATTTTAAAAAAAACGTAATGGTTTTAAAAGTTTCTGTTTACATGGTAAAAATAACTGATTAAATACACAATCAAGCAACTGAAAGGACACACCTGTCATATTTTCCACACACACCAGCCCTGTTAATATCTAAAACAACTACACCTCCTCCAGGTTGACGGGGCAAAGTATTGGACAGCTTTTCCTGTGCACATTTTGTTTGGTTTCTTTTTAATTGCAGGCTATGCAAATACATTTTACAACAGCTCACCTGATATAAAACAATCACTGCACAGTTGCCTAAGATCTTTATTGCTTGTTGGCACACAGTGGTTTCTCTTTGCTGTGTGGCTCGGCCCTAATTAGTGCTGATATTAACTTGGCAATGGTCATAAGGATCTTCGGTAAGTCCATAAAAATGTCTTTCCAGTTTTGCCTCTTCCTGCTGAGGCTTTTAAAGGCCAAAAATGCTCTCAGCATTGTATAACATTCTGGTTAATGACTGACTAGGTGGACTAGTGCATGTAGTAAACAAACTTTTTTAACATTTCTTAGTCTTCTTTGGTTTGAGGGTGAAAGCTACACTGTAAAACGGAACTGTTCAGCCCAGAACTCTTCTGTCATGTAACATCAGCTCATAGGCTGTTGGTCATTTGTTCAAAGGAAGTAGAAAAAGTCCATTATTTTTTCAAAGTGACTGTTAAAAAAAAAAATCCGCATTCTGAAACCTAGTGGACATCAACAGTCCCATAATGAATTAATTTTACTCAGAATTAGTCATTTTTATAATCAGAATGAGAAGGAATAGGACCCAAAGAACATTAGCTTTTTAGATCCGTCCATCCATCCAACTATCCATCCATCCATTCCATTATTCATCCATCCATCCAACTATCCAAACCACTATCCATCCATCCATCCAACTATCCATCCACCCATTCCATTATTCATCCATCCATCCAACTATCCAAACCACTATCCATCCATCAATTCCATTATTCATCCATTCCACCATCCATTCCACTATTCATCCATCCATCCATCCATCCAACTATCCATCCATTTATCTGTCCGTCCGTCCATCCATCCATCCATCCAACTGTCCATCCATCCATTCCAACTATCCATTCCATCCAACTATCCATCCATCCATCCATCTATTCAACTATTCATCCATCTATCCATTGCACTATCCATCCATCCATCCATTCA
>NC_050530.1:13811098-13816480 GCF_002922805.2 Oryzias melastigma | reverse complement strand
TCCATCCATTCCACTATCCATCCATCCATCCATTCCACTATCCATCCAACCATCCATCCATCCATTCCACTATCCATCCATCTGTCCATCCAACCATCTATTCAACGATCCAACCATCATTCCATCCCTCTAACCATCCATCCATCCATCCATCCATCCATCCATCCATCCATCCATCCATCCATCCATCCCACTATCCATCCATCCATTCCACTATCCATCCATCCATCCATCCATCCATCCATCCATCCATCCATCCATCCATCCATCCATCCATCCATCCATCCACCCATTCATCCAACCATCTATTCAACTATCCTACCATCCATCCATCCATCCATCCACCCATCCAATGATTTTCAGAACCCTCTTTATACCTTTTAGGGTCACACACTTGCACACTTGTGGGTAATTTAGAAACACCAACTAACAATATGCAGTTTGCTTTTGGACTGTGGGAGAAAGCTGAAATGCCAGGAGAAAACCCATAGAGAACGTCTGAACTGAAAAAGGTCCCAACTGGGATTTGAAGCAGGGCTTTCTTGCTTTGAAGATTAATTACAGTGTTTTTAGCCCAAACCAAAAAAAAAACAAAAAAAAAATGATATTTTCTTAAACATAGTTTCTGCAGATCAGCAGTAGTTCATTAGAAATTCACCTCCGAGTTCTGGGAACCACTGGTACAGAGTAAGCCCGCCCCCTTCTCACCGTTAATCTGTTTACGTGCTCTCCCGCTAGCTCAGACCCTCTCACAACCCCGATTAAATGTTATCTGTGCAAAAAAGTGGCAACCAATATCGAATCTAGCCAGCTGTACAGTTTTTTGCTAGATGCCAGCTCAGACAAGGACAATATAGATGTGCATGGATCTACAGTAGTGGATGCATCAGAATGGATTGGTGCAGGGAGCTTGTGGGCTTGGAATTCATGTTCATCATAAAAAAAAGGCCACAAAAATAGGATTTTCATTGGAATGGGTCTTCAGATGAACCATTTGTGTAGCTTATTGCACAAATGTACTGCAGCCCACAACATTCTGTTGCAGTAGTTTTGGCTTGTGCTTAAATTAATATTTTCTTCTTGAGTTTCTAATCAAAACTAATATTTATCACAAATCAGAAATCAAGCTGGAAGCCAAACTAATGAAAGTAATCCATTTGAGTCCATGAACCGCATATCAGGGCTTCCAAGAAGTCTAATGAATCACACTTTGGTCCAATAGGACCGACATCCCCTTCATAACAATGGAAATGTGCAGTTTGTTGCTTCCCAGCGAGTTTCATGGGAGTTGCATGTACTTGACTGGGAGTCTCTCAGCTGTTCACATTTCTGGGCCATGTATGACGTTCCTGACCTCCCCCACTAAGAAAAGCACGCAGTGTGCTGTGTGTGTAAAGTAATGGACGTCCACATGGCCCATTACATATGAAAGTGGGGGATAATGTGAAATGTGAAACAGATGTTAATCTTGTTTCACAGGCACTGATGTCAACACCTTTGCAGTGCAGAGGGAAGCATTTGTGTGTGTTTGCGTGCGCACGGGCAACCTCAATTGAGGGGAAGGCTTCCCATAAACACCTGTTTTGTTCCGGTTAATGCCTCTCGTCATGGTGAAGAAATGATGGCCTCAGTGAAAGAGGAGAGAGAGACGAAGAGGGGGGGCTGAGGCAGGAAAGGGGCGGGGGTCGCCTTCATTCGTGAAAGAGAAGAGCTTGTGTGGGATGAACACATTCGTTTATTCATTCGCCTCATCTATTTTCAGCCCAGTGGGTTTATGGTTATTGGAAAGGCGTTGCCGGCTCGCTCCTTCCCAGAAGGAGTCGATATTTCTCCGTCTCCTTCATTTCTCCCTCTTTTTCTCTAATTCAATATTTTTCTCCAAAACACCACTCTGTCCTCTGTGCCCGAGCGAGGAATGCTGGCAGGCCTCTGGGAGGAAGCCGAGCGGTCGAGACTGACAGCAGTGATCCCGTAAAAACCTCTGGCTCAGGTCGCCGCTCTCCGAGCTCAGATATCCGTCCATCTGCCTTGCTTACTGATGCATCTTTATCTTTCCTTGTTCACAGCTCTTACGGGACTCCTGAGACCCACTGTGGCCAATTTACAATGCTGATGCTGGCTAATGACTTTTAATGACGACTTGTTATGGATCATAAAGCCTGGCTCTGTTACTGCCAGTATTAACTTTAACTACAGCCCCAAAACACACACAGGGGCTCTAATCGAGTAATTAAAATGAGCCAAGACAGTGAGAGGAAGCGGTGGGAACGAGGTGGAGGCAGGGATGTGTTGTGAATACAGCCTTTTGTAAAGCCGAGTGTTTGTATGCGTTGGAGTGGATTGGTTACAGGCGTCCCGCAAGTTCACCCCTCTCTCAGCCTATCTTGGAGTTCGTGCTGGTTTGATTCCCACAAGCCCTTTTATACAAATATTGACATAACTTCAGGGACGTGTGGAGCAGGAACTTTATTTCCCATAGAATAGTGCAAAGGTGAGGGGCCATGACTGTCCCCTCTAAAGGAGAAGGCCAACAAAAAATCACAAATACTACAGAAAAAATACAACAAAAAATGTGTAAGGACAATAGTGCCGCGATTATGTTAATAGTCGACTAATCGCTGATTATTTTTTCAGATTAGTCGACTAATCGGGTCATGAGCGAACTGAATGTAAAGCACACTTCTTAACTATCATTAGCTTTACACTGATTAAAAACTAAATATACAGCATTACCTGCAATAATACTAGTCTGAATGCTGTAAGCTGTATTGAAGATGCTGAAATTGATAGCTAAAAATGCTGAAGCTAATAGCTGAAAACGCTGAAGCATATAGCCAGCTAAAATATTAGTTAAATGTCAAATTAGCCTAAAAAAACATAATTGAAATAACTTTCAATTTTCTACTCTCCATAAAAATATATTTTGTCAAAATTATACAAGTTAGAAAGTGTAAGATAACATCAAGCCATTAATAACAATAAAATAAAATGATCTGGAGGGCCGGATATAATTACCTGGCGGGCCGGATCCGGCCCCCGGGCCTCGACTTTAACACATGAAATAGATCAAAGGACAATATAGATATATAGAGGAATTGATATGATGATAGTATGGTTTTATTTGCATTTCAGAGGGACCTGAACTCTCAGCACCCCCAAACTCGCCCCCTGATACTCTATTTGTCAAAATCAGAGCCCTGAAGATCAGATTTTTAACATGCAAAAGTCTGCATAAATACCAAGCTTCTATCACAATATTCCATATTTTAATTCCTCCTCCATGCATACAATAAACAATAATGACTATTTGCTATTACAAAGTACTATAAGGCCTTAATTTTGGTACTGTTTTCTCAGTACATGTTCAGTAACTCACAACAAATAAACTACCCTATATGTAATTTTTTTAACAATATGCTTTAAGCTGTTTTTTTTAAATCATTTTCTTTATTCGTTTTGACCCAAATAACTATCAGTTCATAAATCCAAACACTTTTATTTGTTGTGTCTCATCTTGTAATTTGAGAGCCAGTTTTTGTCTGTCCTGTTGTTGCTGTGCATTAAGCTGAACCTGTTTTTATAATCTGGGATTTGTTCGTGTCTTTCCGAGTCACACTAGCTTCCAGTTCTCTGTTTGCTAACTGTTTTGTCATTTTTTTTTAATGTATATAAATATTTTTATTACCTAAGCTAACTCTAGGCTGATAATTCTGTGCTTTCACTTCGCCAAAAATAAATATTGTTAGTTGTAATTTGTATGACATACCCCTTATCTAAATGTAAAATACAGTGCTTTATACGTATAATTTTGCATTTTTCTGATGATGTTAAATAGAAAGTTTCTTGAAATTACTCCATGAGTCAGAAATATTGTAATGTAAGAGTTTACTTTAGAACAACAAACTACGTGTAAAGTATTCAAGTCTTGTATGCCTGAAAGTTTGTCCCAAACGAGACGTCTGACAGCTCTGACTCCATGAGCTTAAGCTGTCACAAGTACCTTAAAAGCTTTGGTTACTAAATCATACTAAAAACACATAGGTATGGTTGCCAGGGAAACAGGCAAACACACACACACATGTTTATTTTGGTTTGTCTAACATACTTCTCGCATGAACAAAAGCATGAAATGTGACAGATAAAGAGTATGGTGGAATAATTATCAGTTCAATTAGTGCATGTGATTCTTTTTTCTGTTTTCATGAATTAGGTTTGGAATTAACCAAATATTTAATAAGTGCTGTTGGTTGGAGTCCACAATGCCAAGAAATGTTATAGAGTAATGTACAAATAAAACAAGTATTGTTGTAATTGGTATGTAAATTGCCCTTGCTGGTAAAACTTTAAAATAGAGGTCCCTTTATTAACGTTTGTTGATGCACAATTAAGCATTAATTAACTATTAAATAATGTGTTAACTAACATTTTTTGTGCATTAATTTGCATTGCTACATATATTATTTAATGCATCACTTTGCATTACTTAGTGTATTATTTAGTGCATTAGTTAGCAGTTAGTTAATGTTCATTATTCAATCCTTCTTAATGCATAAGAAATCAAAGTTTCCCTTGTCAATAGATTAGCATTATGCATAAAAGTATCTGTGAACATGTTATTAAATAATGAAATAATGATTAATTATGCATTAACTAAGCCCAGCCCTTCTAATTAACTAATTAGGGTACCTTTATTTTGAAGTGTTGAAATATTTACACACTGCAGCTGTCAAAGCTTACTGCGTAAAATGGATCCTATCTAGGATAAAGACATTTATCTTTAATTATAATTTAAAATACAGGTCAAATGATATCCAAAGCAGAAAACAGTTTATTACCAAAAAAGTTATTTATTAAAAAAAAATCCATTTTGTGGATCCATATTTGGAGCAAGCCTGTAAATTAAATTGAATGAGCAAACTATTAATATTTAAGGAAACGACTAAGATAGCAGAAACATGCAGGAAAAAATATGAAGTTTTATATTTAAAGTGGAAAATAATGAATTAAAAAACTGTCACAACAAAATAGTTTTCATAGTTGACACAATGACAATATTTCTCTTTTTGGAGATTTGGCGCCATCTGGTGGTCAGGCTTGTGTAGTGCACCTCGATCGATAGATCGGTGATCGATTATTATCTTCTGGAGTCAGTCAATGATTATCGATAGCAGGTGCAATGATCCAAAGTTCAGCTGCCTCGGCGCAAAAGCTCCTCCGCTAAAGATGAGAGACAGACGAGCATCATGCTTCTGAAAAACTCTTTTCTATCTCATTTGCTTAAATATGGTTCTGTTGTTTGCGGCTCTCCGCGCAGCGGGGGGGCTGCAGCCTCTGCCGCCGCTATCCTGGGACGGAGCCCCTCTCGGTGCTACTACAACAACG
>NC_050530.1:13771098-13806098 GCF_002922805.2 Oryzias melastigma | reverse complement strand
GAGATTCCAACCGAGTCCTGTGCGCGGTACAGGTAGGATATATCTGATTCACAAACAAATATAGCACTATTTACAGACTGACATTGAATGCATCACTTTCTTTAGAGAGCTATTATTGATATTTATGTTTACTTATGTAGCTGCAGACTGCTGTTTTTCCTGAACATCATTCAGATTGACTGCAGGCCACAAAGCAGACGTTATCACGTCAGGGAGCTGATAGGAAGAGCGACCACATGTTTGATGTTTGCACATTCGACACAGATAGATAAGCCTGAGCTGACGCCTCATCGGCTCACATATCCGTTGGCTAGTTGTAGCTGTTGACAAACATCAGCGCCTCACTGAAGGGCACAGCCACTTCTGGAGGGGCTTTTAATCATCCCATGTGGGTGGGGTACTCAGACGTACAGCTACAAATCAAAGCAAAGAGCAAATTTGAACTCTTGTTAGGGTTACAGAGGTTGCCCTGGTTTGACCTTTTCAGTAGGCTAATTTTACTTGCTTGTAATCTCACCCCTCATTGCCCCCCTCGCCTCACTGCACCCTCGGTACGCCGTGTTCCCGATCCGAGGCGACTCCCCAGCAGAGATGACCGAAAGGTTAGATATTGGAAAGTTCTTTTCGGGGTGCATGAGCAGAAAATGAGCTCCGAGTCTTAATGACGCTCATCGGCATGAACACCGAACACTCCCACGCAAGTTAAAGAGGCGCTCGAAAGCTCATTTATAGGTTAAGATCCAATCGCAGAATCCAAATGAAACACACAAATGCAGTCACTGTGCTTTTTTTAGAGAAAATAAACAGAAGGTCCTTGTTTCATTCCCTTCTGCTTCCCCAGTGGTGAAAAACAAGGGGGTTTATGTAGCCCCATGAAAAGAATGGGTAATGAGAGCTGTGGACAAAGTAGTTCTCTTGGCAAATGGGAGGGAAACTTGGGAGTTTTTTTTAGTTTGAGAGTTCAGTGTGGAAAAGTTAGCTTTGGACTAAGAAAGGAAAGGAAGTCAGCAGTGTAACACCCACGCATGAGTGGGTTTATAATCTGGAGGGGGCTGTTGTTTATATACTGCAGAGTCATTGCTATAAGCTCCACACTTTTTATACTTCAATCTTCATTTCTATTTATGTTTTTGGCAAATGAAAGAAGTTACTTTTAGGACACTTTTACGCAAAGTTTTTCAGCGTTTAGCTAATTTATTTGAGATTTTTCTCAACGTTTTCTGTTTTTGCAGGTACAATGCCATCACAGGGGAATGGCATCAAGACCAGATTCACATCAAAATGGGTTCACAGGTAAAAAAATGTAAAAATGTATCAAACTAACAGCTCCTTACCTGATGCCTGATAGTTCCTCTGTTTGATTTCTTTCAGCCGTTTGGAAAGGGGGCCATGAGGGAGTGCTTCAGATCGTACGTTTTAGTATTATTTTCTATATCTCACAACAAAATATGGCTCATTTCTGCACAATAATGACAACGCATGCATAATAAATCAAATTTTCGATTCAATTTTTGCATTTTTCAGTGTTTCAACACTTTCAATGTTTACATTTCTGATAAAAATAGATTTTGGGAAGATGTCTGCAAGCTTTTTTCTTTTTGCGTTTTTTGTAAACAAAATTCCCTTCCCAAAAAATGGCTGAAAAACAACAGATGAGGACAGAAATAACTTGTAACTTGAACATGCCTAAACATATCTTGTCCTAAAATAGGAATGGGCTCTGTGGTGTACGTGCGTGTACTGTACGTGCCTGGATTCGGAGCATATTTGTTCTGTGAACAGTAGATCACATCCTAAGTCACTCCCATCTGATGTTGCAACTTAGAAAAAGCACACCTCAGATCTTTATTTCAGTTAAAGTTTTTGTATATTCAAATTTCAGGAAATGGGATTTTTTTTTTAAATGTTGACATCTTTCTCCCTGCAGGAAGAAGTTGTCAAATTTTTCTCACAGCAGCAACTGGAAGTCGGCGTCCAACTATGTGGCGAAGCGCTACATGGAGGAGGTGGACAGGGACGTGTACTTTGAGGACGTCAGGCTGCAGATGGAGGCCAAACTCTGGGGAGAGGAGTACAATCGACACAGACCTCCCAAACAGGTAGAGGAGAAGCATTCACGCTGATGTGTGTGGGAGAAATCAACTTTAAATGAGTGTTTTTTGGAAATGTTGTTGCATGAAATATATATTTATATTTTTAAGTATAAATCACAAGCAAAGGGAAAACTAAGTTGCCAATATATCAGTTATTATGGCCCAAATCTTAACCGATTGATGCCTATTGATGGAAATATGCATCAGCCCCAAATTAATTTGAGATCTACTTAAAAGCAAAAACAAAAACAAAAAAAAATAGAAATTAATTCATTTTTTGTTATGAAGATGTTGTATTATAACAGCTGAAAAGTTGTAAAAGAAAGTACAAAAGAAAGTAGGATCACCATAAAGTGAATGAAAAACCTGATTGTAACTTAAAAAAAGAAAAAATCAAAAGCAGTTTTAAAAAGTACATTGAACATTTAAAAAAAAGGTAAATTTAAAAAATATATATTTTTAACTTGAAAGAAAAATTGAAATTTTGAAATATTTGAAACATTAAATAAACTTTAAACCTAAAATTGTAACAAAATGAAGAAAAAAAATAAATAAAACAGTTGCTGTTTTGTATTTTCAACTTTTGTTTTTTGCTTTCAGTTCTCAATTTACATTCAGAATTTTCTCTTTCGATATTACATAGGGCGGAGCTTTGAGCCCATTGGCTATCGGACAAGATTGACAACGGATGACAGAGGTTATGTTGATTTCAGCTCCAAAACATCCCTCCTCTGTTGTTTTTAGCTTTGGGCGAGCATTGTCATTAACATTACAGTCTCATTTCACGCTCTAAAACAGGAGTCTGCAACCTTTCACAGCAAAAGAGCCATTTGGGCTTGTTTTCTACTGATCAGAGCCACAAAGTCCTATTTTGATACTTAATACAATACATTTTTTTAATAATAAATATTAATTATGCTTCTTTTGTGGCATGATTAAAAACAGAAATATAAAATCAGTTTCTCAATTATTTTTGATGTTTGACAGAAGCTCATTTGATTTCCTTTCAAAATAAAAGACGCCTGGTGCCAGTTTATACATTTCTGTCATAGAAATGTATAAACTAAATTTAACCTATATAAAGTAAAAAAAATGATAATTTAGTAACCCTTAATTGACAAAATGTTGTATTATTTCATTTTTCTTTACCCCTAGAGCCACTATGGAGCGGTAAAAGAGCCACAAGCGGCTCCAGAGCCGCAGGTTGCAGAGCCCTGCTCTAAACTGAGTTGATAACATAAAACAGGAAACCTCAAAGCCTGATTTTGTCCAAACTATTGTGTGTTTGCTCACCTTTTCGGCGTATCCCTTCAGCACAGGTGGTTTGACAGAGATTATTTATGCTGGACGCCCTTTCTCACACATTTTTTTAATCTGGGCTGGGGATCGCCACTTGTGACTGAATAGATAGGCAGTAGCATGATGGGACTTGCCCAAAGACCCACACTGGATGATGCTTATCACACCCCTAGATCTGTAGGAAAGTAAAAAGACAGAAAAGAAAAGCATTTTTGCTGTAAATCCTGTAAAACAGGTAAGATAGTTTGACGTTTTTTCTTTGCCACGAACATAAGGTCAAAAAGATCATGAATTCTGATCAACATAATTGCATTTAATTGTTGGCTGCTTATTATCAGCTGTCACTTTTGAGGTGTGGAATGTAAAGAAGAAAATGTTCTTTTTTTTAGGAACATCTTGAATCAGTCAGATTTTGTGTTCATAATAACCAAACTAAAGATCATTTTATTGTTTCAAATGAATGTCCCAACCTTTTAGCAAACACCACCTACAGATTGTATACCTTTTTATTTATATTTTTAGGTTGACATCATGCAGATGTGTGTGGTGGAGATGACGAACAGACCCGGTAAACCTCTGTTCCACCTCGAGCATTACATCGAGGGCAAGTACATCAAATACAACTCCAACTCTGGCTTTGTCAGGGACGACAACATCAGACTCACTCCACAGGTGAGCAGCTGTCTCCTGCTGCGTTTGCACTCAGTTTACATCACTTTAAAATAAATATATATATATTTTTCCATCGGTCAGGCTTTCAGTCACTTCACCTTTGAGCGTTCGGGCCACCAGCTGATCGTGGTGGACATCCAGGGAGTGGGAGATCTGTACACGGATCCTCAGGTCCACACCGAGAAGGGGACTGACTTCGGAGATGGAAATCTAGGTATCTGTTTGGGAAAACTGCTGTTCAACTCTAGTGGGTCATAAACTGGGATCTAAGAACACCTGTGTTCCAGGTGTGCGGGGCATGGCTCTGTTCTTCCACTCCCACATGTGCAACAAGATCTGCAAGAGCATGGGCCTGACCCCGTTCGACCTTTCCCCGCCCGAGACGTCCCAGCTGGACGGCACCAACAAACTTCTTGTAATTTAAGCCGTTTTAGAACTCAGTGTGAGAAAAATGTTTTCTGTAGTTTGTTAATTCTCTTTCTTCTTTATTTTTTTGCTTCAGAAGAGCGCGCAGACGGTGCTGAGGGGCTGCGAGGAGCAGTGTGGCTCGCCGAGAGTTCGGACTTGGTCGGCCAGCCGGGCGCCGCCGCTCTTCTCTCGCCTGTCCGAGACCTCATCAGCCGACGAGAGCATGAGTGACGCAGAGTCCATCCCCTGCTCACCCCTTAATCCTCCCTTCACAACAGTCGGATCTCTGGGTGAGTCACTGTCTGATTTGGCGTTAGCAGCTTCCACGCACATCCAAATGAGAATAAATAACTGTATTAATGTGTTTTCCAGGCTTATCTTTTACTGGCATGAATGAACACGAAAGATTCTACACTAACAATCAAGGGGAGCACAAGGTGAGTTCTAACTGACCTGGAAAGATATGATTTTAGCTGATGTTAAAAAAAAAAACATTTTTTAAAGCACAAGATTCACAGCACTGAACTCAATGAGGTGCAAAATGAAACAAATTTCCTGGCAGAACAAACGTGTAGCTGCCACTTCATGCAGAAATGATTCATATTCTCACAGATATTAACTAAACATGTACGGTCATGCTAGATTAAGGAGTGTTTTTGCATTTGGGCACGTCTCTATTTATAAAAGGTGTCTTAATGTAGCTTATGGTTTTATTTTAGTATCAGTGATGATGTTTGATTTGAATGTTTTTGTCTAAATACTGGAGCTAAGTAATGGTTTTCTACTCTAACTTTAAAGTAGCAAATTATCTTGTAAATTTAAATGTAACAACCAAAGCAAAATCCTGCTCCAACATTTGTATCTATTGTAAAAGTGTTCCCAGTGGTCGTTTAATTATTGTGCAGTTTTTAGCCAAAATCAAAAAAAATCCTATGTTGTTTTTTTATGACATATTTTCTGCAGAGCTCATCAGAAATTCCCCATTTATGGTGGAAGTTAATTTCCCTTTAACCTTTTGTTCACATTCTATCCTGCTAACTTATAGCACCTCACAAGTTAGAGCTAACATTGGCAAAAACAGAAACTGCGATCAACATCGGAGCTTTGCAGCCGTCAGATTTGAGACAGATGGCAGCTTGGAAAAGGAAAATAATTCGGAAAAAGGAAATTTGACTCAATTATCACAGTTGCTGCGTCACAAATGTTTTCAAACTGCAGGTTTTCATCTACTCCAATGCATTTTTAATAAAGAAATACTCAGAAATGCAGTTTTAATCTCAAATTATTTTATATCTGTCCCCCATCACAAAGAGAAATGGTAAAAACACCAAAAAAACACAACTTTCATTGTCTGATCCTACAGTGTCATTTGCTTGATGCAATATTCTAAATCATGATAGTTGCTATGATGTACTGCCCGGTACGTAGTCTCTTGTTTGCATTGCTTTTCCTGTTCAAACAAAGGGGTTATGACAGTTCAACCCGTGTCGAGCTCACAGAGATCCATTTGTTTACAATCCTCCAACAAGCAGTTCTTGCACAACACGGCTATGTACAGGTCCTCTGCTAATCTGTTGCAATGCGGCGATCACATGAGGTCAGCACAACAATGTGTGCGTTCACGAGAGCTGCAGACAAAGCTCTCAGCCACCAGCAGCACAATTAGTCCTCCCAAAACAAGCGTGTTGTCTGCTGTGACTTTTGTCTCCTCCTGAGCCACAAAACTTCTGGTAAAATGTTATGTAGTGAGAGTTTTAATCTACTTTTGTGGGTGTTTTTTATTATTATTATTTTCCTTTCAAAGCATAAAGCTGTTTTTGAGGTTTTAAACATAAAAGAAAATTTCCAAACAAGCACAATTCTTTTTCATGTGGCCTTCACACTGTAGCATTTGTGTTTAAATTTTGGACAGTGCCACCAAGTGGCGGAAGATGGTAACAACAAGTGCCTCTGCAGATGTTACATTTTTTAGAATTTACTAGCTTAGTTTTCTGTTTATCTGAACAGCTAGTTAGTGAAAATGTGGATGCAACAGGAGAAATTAAGAAATAGTTGCTTCTAGTACTTTGTTTTTTACAGGTTCTCAGTTGGGATTTCATGTTTCGTTTCTGCAGGACTCAGAAAGCGGAGGAGACAGCGGCTATCCCAGCGAGAGGAGGAGCGAGCCAGACTCCAGCGACCACATGGATGGGGTAAACACCCTTCTTTTTTTAATCAAAAGCTGAACTAATGTGGGGTTTTACTGGTTACAGCTAAGTGGTATTTTTAGTTTATTTGAAAGGCCAAGATTTATTTTTAAAGAATTAATAAAATATGTTACGTTTTATTCCATTTACTTAAACTTTGTCCAGATTCTTAACTCATATCAGCTTTCAGGGAAGGACATTTTTGTGATGCATGTTATATTGTCATAGGTGCACCAACGTAACCACAGACCTTACTCAGAGTCGGATGAGGACAGTATCAGACGGGTAAACAAATGTTTAGATCCCTCCTCTCTCCTCATTCATAATCACCTTCCTTTTTTCCACTCATCACCTCCTCAAACCTCTAGTCTCACATTTCTTCTAACATAGCTCCCCATCTTTTTGTTTTCTCCTCACCAGAGGAAGATGGTAGCTCCTCCAAGAGTCTCCGCAAACTTTAGCTCATACAGTCCCATCAGTGAAGCGGTGATTATTTGCACGGAGGCTTTTAAAAGCTTTTGCAAGCAGCTCTGTGCCATTTTTGCTCCTCTCAAGCTCTACGTTTGCTGAAAAAATCCATCAAGATGTGCACAAGTTTGAATTTGCTGCTGCTTTCATGTCAGCTTTTGTCGATCTGCCGCTGAGTTTGTTAAAAAATATATTTAAATTTTTACTGGATCAGAAAAATATTTGGAACTGAAACACAATCTACCTCCAATTTAACAAATGTTCCATCTCTAATAACAGCTTTGTGTGTTTTTTGTGCTTCTCACAACTTCATGTCACGAGTGTTTGTCATCTATCTGTGAGATCTCCAGCTGGATGGGTGTGTTCCACAACGGGATGCAGTTATCTGCTGACTAAAAAGGGTGATAACATTTTATTTTTTCATCTTTTTCTCCAACTGTTCTCACGCCAGCTGACGGAGGAGAAGTGGAGCTTCTTCCATTCATCTCGCTCTCATGTCCACCGCCCGTCCTGTGTGGCGACAGAAGTGGAGCGCCTCAACACTCTGCTGCAGAAGAAGATCGGACAGTCAATTCTGGGAAAGGTGGGAGAAAAAAATCCATGTAGTCTATTAACTTTGATAAAAAAAATATGATAAAAGATTAAACTTGTTCTTTACATTTACATCTAAATTAAGTTAAAAGTTATGTTCATTGGAGCTTTTTATAGCAAGAAAAGGCCAGAAAATGCGTCAAAATTTTAAAATATATTTTAAAACAATGTGAAATTTCTAGTAAAAATGTTATATTGGGGTTAAATATCTATATATTTTTAAATATGTTATTTTTTTCTATGTATTCATTATTTTTACAGTTATTTAGAATAGTTTTGTATGACCAGATGCTACTTTTATCACTATTTTGATTACATTAAATGCCACAACAAAAAGATAATATTATCCTGTAATGCATCTTGGAATAGAGACATTTAAAAAACATGCAACAGTAGGTCAGTATTGATAGAATAAAGTGTAAACAACAGCATCAACTGGAAATACAAAAATAGTAAAAGAGAAAAAACTTAACATGTAGACATTGGAAACGTTTACAAAAGATTTTTAACCTGGAGGCAAATGTCTAAAAATGTGCACATTTACAGCAAACTCACTAAATTTAACTTAATGGAAAAAAAAAATTAAAAAAAAAATGTTAAAGCTAAAATATAGGAAGGAATTAAATAAAAAAATTAAGCTATTAATGCAGAAACACATCAAACATAAATAAAAAATAGGATTTTTAAAAAATCCTATTATTAAATTATTTCTTTAATAGCTGATCTAGTTCTCATCGGGACATTTGTAAGACCAAAATGTATTTTTAAAAGAGATTTATTATTATTTAAAGAAAAAATAATATATAAAAAAATACAAATTCAGTTTATTGTATCTATCTTTTCCTTAAACAAAAGTATCAATAACATAAACCAAATTTATGTTCTTTCTGTTAGATATTATATTTTTGTATATTTTACAATTGTGTTTTCCAGTGCTATGCAGTTCTGTTTATAGGATAAATGATACAAAAAACACTCAAATCCAGCTGTCAAAGTTAGTGTTTTGATAAAATCGTTCAGGAAATCTTGTGACCTTTCTCTCTTTTGCTCTCAGGTCCATCTGGCATTGGTCCGGTACCATGAAGCAGGACGCTTCTGCGAGAAAGACGAGCAGTGGGATGAGAGGTCCGCCATGTTCCACCTGGAGAGAGCCGCGCTGTGTGGCGAGCTGGAGGCCATCGTAGCTTTAGGACAGTGCTACCTGCAGCTGCCGCATCACATACTGCCTGACATGGAGGTGGAGGTAAGCCGCTGGGAATTTGGATTTTGGCCTCCTGTCATGGGTTGGAGCTCTGACGTGTTTGGTTTGTTTGTTGGCAGGACAACGCGGGAAACCGGATGAAAGGTTTCAAGTATCTGCTGCAGGCAGCTGAGGCTGGAGACAGGTCCTCCATGATCATCGTGGCCAGAGCCTTTGATAGTGGAGTCAATCTGTCGGCTGACAGGTCAGGCTCAGCACTCAAGAAGAGTTCTGTGAGGCTACGTTCACACTGGGAATATGATTCGTGTTCAAACAAAAATTATTAATCTCTTCCCATGATCAATTTTAAAACAGTTGGCACTTCCGTGAATTAAAAGGGACGCCACCCGTATATCGCTACCAGATCCGGTTGAGTGGTCAAAGTTTGATCCGGTTTAACTTTCAACCCTTGATCATAAACTTAAGTGTTTTCTATGTAAAACCCAAAAACGGTTGTCGAAACTTGCATAGCGATGCATGAATGGGAGTGTTTTGAATGAGAAAGCCCAAAACACATCTTTACCCACGTTTATAAAAACTTTTACTAGTAAGTTGTTGCTTGAGTGCCTGTCTCTGAGAGCGGTGGGAACTAGGGGTAAAGGGAAAAACAGATTCTTCAATATATTACGATATTTAATTTGGCGATACTTGTATTGATCTAAAATGCTGACAAGATAATATTTAATTAACTATGAGTAATCATAGTTCTTACTTTTCTTTTCCGTTTAACCTCCGACCACTAGTTGGCAGCACAGCACACTGAGCCTCTTTGAGGAGCTCTACACCCCGACTAAAACAACACTAACCATTTAAAAGTAACGGAGAAGCTACATTTAACAATGTTGGAAATTAACAGAACTTTATTTCCTCTATTGCACTTTCATTATGTTTTTTTTTTTATACTGAAAAATATTTTACTGTGGAAATCAGATATATTTTTCCTTTAAGAACAAACATTTCTTATAGTACCAAAAGAAAAGCATCATGAATTTGTTCGGGTAAAAGCATCTTGCAATGCTTAACGTTGTGATCATTAAATAAAATGAATGTTACAATTTTATTACCATGACAGGCATATTAATATTCAGGTAAATATTTTTTAAGTCATACTCTTAAAAAAAAAAAAAAAAAGTGACAATTTATTCTGGTACAGTCTTGGGATATTTCCCGATACGTATTGTGAGATGTGTATCGCAGTACATATTGTATCTTTCCAATACACACCCGAGTATGAATGTAGCTTTACAGAAGTGGTGAAACACTGCCCTCTGGTGGTGATGTAGTCTGTAGTATGTTTCATTATTTTGATACTTTTGATACACATTTTTATAATGTTTTTTTCTGCATTGTTTCAAACAAACTTAGAATTTGTTTGTTTTCTGCAGAAAACAAGACTGGGCCGAAGCGATTCACTGGTATGAACATGCGCTGAACATGACGGACTATGACGAAGGCGGGGAGTTCGACGGCACGCAGGATGAGCCGCGATACCTGCTGCTGGCCAGGGAGGCGGAGATGTACCAGAAGGGAGGCCACAACCTGGACGCAGACCCACAGAGGGCAGGTCTGAGTCCGGACTTCAAACAGTTATTGGAAGAAATACCTTTACATTAAAATTTAATTGAACTTTATTCTGTCGCTGAAAACCTCCACTAATCTTTAGGTCACTCATGAATCTTGTGTCTCTGCAGGTGACCTGTTCACAGAGGCTGCTGAAGCTGCCATGGCCGCTATGAAAGGCCGTCTGGCCAACCAGTACTACATGAAGGCTGAAGAGGCCTGGGCAGAAGTTGAGGAGTAATTCCTTAATTTAAAGAAGTGGGAATGTTTTCTGTTTTGACTGTTTGTCGATTTTTTAAAATTAAATTTAGTTTAATGCTTGAATGATTTGGGATAATCTATTTTTATGGCAGAATGTTTGCCGGATTGGGTGTGTGAATGTGTGCGGTTGATGCTGATGATCATTTTGTCGGTTTAAATGTGAAACTAATCATCCTGACCTCTTTTCCTTCTCATTTCCTGTCTTTGGTTAATTTAAATTAATGCGGTTGTGTAAAATAAAGAGTTTATTTTAAAGAAAATGGAACAAAGAAAACTGTTTACTTATTTTCTTTCAGAAACGTTTATGCATTTATGTCTGAAAGATGTGTGTACAATATATGTAAAAGAATTGAAAATAAAGTTTGCATTGGTTTATATGAGACACGCTCACTTTGTGATCATTCCCTTCGTTTGTAGAAGAAAACCACATTGGAATTTTATATACAGAGGTTGGAATAGCAAATCATCTGCCTTTCATCTGATCTTCTATGCATCCGCCTGAGTCAAACCGACCACCCTGATGTCCTCCTTCATTACATCAATGACTCTTCTGTTTTGTTCTTCCTCTGGGACTCTTTCCTGGAAGCTCCAACCTCCAAAACCTTCCCAAACCATCTCAATTTGGCTTCCCTGTGTTTATTTCCAAAACATCTACATGTGTTTTTCCTCTGATGGAACATCAATCCTAGTTATTCCCAAAGAGGACCTCAACATCTTCATTTCTACCACCTCCAGCTCTACTTCCTGCCCTCTCTGCAGGTGTCTACAGTGTTTCATTCTCGCTGACACTCTTTTATCAGACATCACACCTGAAACCATCCTCCACCTGTTCCAACCTGCTTGTAAACACCACTTCTTCCCTCCAACACTCCATTGCTCTAGACCAGAGGTGGGAAAACTTTTTGGCTTGTGGAGCCCAAAGAGTTTTTGGGCCAGACAAGAAGCAAATGCTGGAAATGTTTTGGTAAGGAACATCACATGAGAAAGAAACAACATGAAATCTGGAAAAATACAGGCTTTTTTTGTTTGAAAAACTGTGTTTTTGTTCCTATTTTAGTGCCAATTCCACAAATTAGTTGATGTCTTTAAAGGAAAAACACATTTAGAAAAACACTGTGTTGTGTTGGAATGATAGGAAAAATGACTCAAAAAACACATGAACATGAGAAATACAATAAATCTTCCAACACAATATGAATTCCAAATAACTTTCTGCACCTAAACACTAGTCAGTTTATTTGTAGATCACCATCTGTAGTTTACGTTTCTTCTGTTATCCTCGGGTCCCGCATCAGAAAGGAAAACCGCCATGTACGCAAGAAAAAGTTTGGGGATCCTTGCTCTGCACAGATAACTAACCATCATTCCTCTCCTTTCCTTAGTAAACCTCCATACTCTTCCACCTGCTCCCCTCTCTCACTACAGATTACAGTGTCATCTGCAAACATCACAATCCACAGAGATACCTGTCACTATGTCTATCACCAAAGAAAAGGAACTCAAACCTCCACTTGTCACACAAAAGCACATGTCACCACCATCTCACAGCAGTCATAAACATATTCATCCTTCCTCATAAAGAAACCACACTTTACACATTTTGGTTTCAGTACCCTGTTGTTTTGAAACACAAAATTCAACCAGAAAATTGAAGTTTGAACTAAATATTGGGAAAAGTGAATAATTGTTTTCCATGTTTTTAGCTGGACCAGCATTGGAATGTGTCCCCTATGGTTGCATTAATTATTGTTCATAAATGACACATCATGTCCTTATCAGTATTTGGATTATGATGATAAATTCCGCCGGTCGGTGCTACACGGTAGCGTGGCCGAGCGGTCTAAGGCGCTGGATTAAGGCTCCAGTCTCTTCGGGGGCGTGGGTTCGAATCCCACCGCTGCCAATACATTTTTGCACAGTTCCACGTTATTTTTTTTATTACACATCAATCTAAAAGTTGAAAGACGGTTCATACAGAAAAGAATAACTCAATTAAGGTTAGCTGTAAAAGCAAACAAGTCATAGAGAAAGGGATGAATTCCGCAATTTAGTCCGAATTGCTTATTTGCACGAGCACCTCCTAGTCCCCACGTGTCTGTGAAGCAGCGTCAACATGGTACCTCAAGCCCGGTAGTTTTCTTCCGACCATCCAGTAGTTCACTCATGGGCTGTTTTTGATCGTGTTAGGTGTTTGAACTGCAGGGGGTGTGCAGGTGAGGCTTCACTCTGTTGCTGTGTGGATGCCACACGTCTTAAGTGCTAAATCTGATGTTTTGTCTTGATGTTGTCTGCCATGTGTGGGCTAGCATGCTAGGCTACAGTGGTCATGTTAGCTTAGCTACAACATACTTGCATTTTTTTAATATAATTTCCAGAAAACTCTACGGTTAGACGTAGTGTTATTGTGTTTATACGAAAGCGTGTATTTGTATGGAAATGTTATTTCGAGTGTCTTTGTTGAGTGGGCCCGTGGCTAGCTTTTAAATGTCTTTATGCTAGGCTAATGAAGCTAACGAAGCCAGAACTATCTTGACTTTTTCTGAACTGTGGCCCTGAAGAAAACGTTGTAACTGACAGAAATCACAGATTGACACGGACACTGAACGTGGCGTGTGTTTAAGGGTGTCAAAAACTTAAATTTGTGGAGGATTGCGGACTATTACATCAGTTTTAACGTGATGGGTCCGTGAAAGCATCGTCTGACATGCTGCATCATCACACACTAGTTTAGATTATTTACACCTATACAAGTGTAACCTGTTCGTATACCTTTAAGTACTAATTAAGCATTTTTGTACACGTTTAATGTACACCTGGATAACTAGGAGTTGTTATATTTCTCTGTTGTAAATTCTAATCTTGGTTTTAGACTAGCTGTAGTGATAAAAGTAGTGTTAATGATGTTGCTTTGTATTTTATTTGTTCAGGTTGAAGTCCTCTGGTATATCACTGCTGCTCCCCTGATCCTGTAGTTATGGCTAGTGGAGATGAAGATGATCCAATTATAGAGGAGGTATGTTTACAGTCTGAAATTCAAATCAAGTTTTCTGTTGTTGCAACATCACTGCTATGCCTGAGAAATATGTATTTGTATGAATGAATAAAACTTTATTGACACCACAAAGGGGAAATTACTTTGTTTGTGTGTAATTGTAGTTTCCATAGTACTAACATGCATTAGTGTTTGTTTTAAGTGGATTTGAAGGTGTTTTTATGTCATCTGCAGCCAAATGGGAAACTTTGTCAATCCAACGCTGTGGCCTTCTCTAAAGCAAATGGAAATTACCAACAGTATCTCAAAACTGTCACTTATTTACATTAAACAGCATTAGGCAACTTGTTTGGGTTTTCCAAACACATTGTAGACCGTCTCATTGTTTGTTGTGAGGTCTTAAAGTTCCTCTCTGATCATCTTCTGATCTATTTTCAAAGCGTTTCCAGTGGATTTTTTGTGACAATTATGACGTTTTAAGACAAAAACAACAAAAATTGTAGTTTTCTTAAACATAGTTTTTGCAGAGCGGCTGTAGTTCATCAGAAATTTGCATGTGTGTCTCGCCAACTTTCCCGTCATCCATCTGTTCACACACATTCAAGCTAGCTTACAGCTCAAACCTAACATTACCAGTGCAACAAAAATGGCGAGCATTATTGGAGATATCTCACACGAGGAAAGCAAAGACGTATGTGGATTTAATCGTCTACAAGTGGATGATTTAAATAAGAAATACTAATAAATGTAATTTTAAGGTTAACGTATTAATATATGTCATCCATCATGTGAGAAATGCCACTGTTAAAAAAAGCAAAGACAATAGCTTCTGAGTTTTGCAGCATTTTCCATTGAACTTGATCTGCAGGATTGCATATTGACTCATTTGCTCAAAAAGGAGTGCTGCTGCTCTTATTTGCCCTTTTTTTTTAATTTTTTTTTTTATTGAAAGGCCAAGTCAGAGCTGAAAATGCTTGACGTGAATGTCTCCTTCAGTTTACACATGGCGTGACAATTTTAGTGTTTAGATTAGCAGGGAGTTTGAACAAAAGTTACCAAGAACGCCTTTTGTTTAACAGAAGTTGTCATTAAGAAGCAGAAGTTTTCATAGACAGAAAAACTTTTTTGTATTCGTCATTATTATGGTTATTTTACTGCTTTTATATATATATATATATATATATATTTTTTTTTTAATTGACTCTTCTGAACTAATATTTTTTCTGTTGGATTGGTTCATTCATTGCACTTTCAAGTGCAACATAATTTATGGAAAGTGCTAAATAAATACAGTTTTGTTTAATAATGTACTTTTATTTATGTTTTGAGACATTTTATTTTGATAACTAAATGTATAGAAATTGAGTTAGAACTCTTAAGTCAAATAAAAACCAAATTTATGTTGAAAATCTTGAAGCTTAATTTACATTTGTGTGTGTATTTAGATCGATGTGTACCTCGCCAAAAGCCTCGCAGATAAGCTCTATCTTTTTCAGGTAAGCCGTTTTATTATGATCAATGCATTTTTTAATTTTTTTACTTTTGTTGTAAAACAGAAGTCAGTAAAATATTAGAGTGAGCAGTTGGATTATTTATTTTATTTTATAGTAATGCAATATGTTAAGTAAACAGAATAATTTAAACAAATGTAATGGTTTAAATTCAACAAAATTAACAAAATTAGTCAGTGGTACATTTTTCTATATGGCTTTTCAGATATTTTATTGAATATTTTTAATTTTTGACAAACACATTTCATTCAAACACCAGCTTGAATATTTAATAATTTTAAAAATATTTGCATCAACTTAAATATTTGCTCCTTTTTTAGTTTTTGTGTGTTTCTTGTGTAAAGTAAGCTTTTTTATGAAAAGGTAAATAAAAGAATATTTTTTCTAAAATAAAGGAGTTTAAAAAAGTCTCCTCTGGCACTTGACTCATCATCTCCTCTTGTTTTTTCTGCAGTATCCTGTCCGACCGGCTATTATGACCTACGACAACGTCAATCATCTGGCGGCTAAGATCAAACCCAAACAACAGAGGGTGAACAAGCTTTAAATGTCATTTTCCTCATCTTACTGAGGAGTTTTAGTCATTACAGAATGCTACAAAGATTGTGTCTGCTCATGCTTTTTTTTTGTTTGTTTCAATTCGATTTCATGAAGTAACGTCTTCCTAGCGCGTCATCACAAGATAAAAATAACTGATTTCTGGTCATAACCAAGTTAAAAATACAGATCGTTTTCTTGATCACAACCTAACAACGAGAAAATATTTTTATTTTAATATTTGTGACAAACTGTTTCCTGCTAAACAAGAAGAAAACAATTATGTGATCTCTAGAAAACAGAAAACCCTCTTCTTGACCCCCTATATATATTTTTTTACTTTGAGAAAACAGAGTTTATTTTGTGATAGTTATTAAGTTGTGGTCTCAAGAAAACAACTTGTATAAAAAAAAAAGCTGCAGATGTGGGCGTTCTTGTTCCATAAGTCGTGCTTTTCAGAAAGTTTTGTTTCAGCACTTTTTTTCAATTGGACTTAAAACTTTTTGTACTTAATCTTACATTAGTGAATCTAAAGTTAGGCCTTTCTCTAAACGTCTAAGCAAAATGTTTCATGTTTTTATGTCTCAGTTCATTTTGACATTAATCTGGTTGTTTTTCTATTAATAAAAACTTTACATAATAATTTTATATCGGGTTAAAAGTGTGAAAATTAAAATAAAGTTGTATTTTAGTTCATGTCATACTTTGTTTTCTGAACTGAACATCTTCATTGCTCTTGTTCAGGTGGAGGTAGACGTATCCATGGACACCATGAGTCCAAACTACTGTCGCAGTAAAGGAGAACAAATAGCTCTCAACGTGGACGGCGCGACCTACGATGAAACCAATACGTACTCCGCGTATGTTTTCTTTGGTTTTAATCGCCACATTGAAGCGTTTGACGTTTGGTCTGAGATTTTCATCAGTTGAATCCTCTTCAGGAAAATGATGGACAAGCAGACCTTTACCTCCATCCAGGCCACCACCAACACCTCCAGATATGCAGCTGGTGTGTTTCGCAAAGGTCAGTCTCGATGTTCCACATGGTGCTTTATATTACTTAACTTAAAATTTTTGGTCCTTTTTATTTGAGCTTTTTTTTTCCATAGTCAAATTAAAAATAATTCCCAAATCCTGCATTTCTGCTGGTAACAGGCGAGCTTCATGTCACTCCTCTGACGGGAATCTTGCAGTTGAGACCCAGCTTCTCGTATCTGGACAAGGCCGATAACAAAACCAGAGAGCGCGAGGCCGCCAATGAAGGTGTGTTTACTTCCCATTTGTAATATTCAAAGTGTTTGCTTTTGGTCGGTGATGGAAAGTCTGTTGGTGTTTTTTCTATATCTGTTGTTTTCATTTCTTGTTGAACTGTTTCCAACATGCTATTAAATGTTTATTCAATTATTTAAAAAAAACAAAAGTGTCACTATTAATGCCAATAAAGATTCCTCCAGAAATTGTGGATAAATCATTCCAACCTTTGCCTGCAGGTGGCGACTCGTCCCAGGATGAAGCTGAAGAGGAGGCCAAAGCTATTACAGTAAATACTGACAGTTACACACAATGAAGCTCAAGAAAGACCAACTTTTACGTGTCATCACTCCCAAAACACATTCTGCTTGTGTTCCTGTCAGGTGAGGTTTGCTCGTCCGGAGTCGGAGCAGGCCCGGCAGAGGAGGATCCAGTCGTACGAGTTCCTGCAGAGGAAGCAGGCGGAGGAGCCCTGGGTTCACCTGCAGTACCACGGTGTGAAGGTGAAAAGAGAAGAAGATCACCCCCACCCTGTGGTGACCTGTTGACACAGCAGGTCACCTTATATAGTGACCTTATTTTTGAACTCAGGACGGACGCTCGGAGCATGAAAAGCAGTACCTGTTCTGTCAGTCTGTGGACGCCTCTGAAAACTCGGAACTGGTTAAATCTCCTAAGTGAGTTGATTTCAATACATTCAACATTCTGAAGGAGAAACCTGTTTGTACCATGTGATTCGGTGTGAACCAGTTGTACTCCAAATGACATCTAACATAAAAGGCCTTCGTTTGATTGGTCAACAATGTTAAGGGTTCCATCCGATTAGTCGGATATGATTCGTTAAATACTTTTAGCTGCTATGAAATGATTTGAGCATGGGTATAAACATTTAAGGTAACTGTTTATTGCAGGTAGCACCACACTTTTGCGATATATTTATTGCACAGGTTGAAATTGCAATGATGATACATTTTCAGTTTCTTATATCTAGTCATCTCTTTTCATAGTTGACTCCTTCCCACGGAAAAAAATCCTTCATCTAGTGTTTGTTTTCTTAGGGAGTACTTATCAATGCTGATGCCGCCTCTCGCTGAGGAGAAAGTGTAAGTATCCACTGATCCAAACGAAATGATGTTAGCAGGGATGCATCCTGATGCTCACTGTCACTCTGTGTTAGAGCAAAGCCGGTCGGTCCGAGTAACGTGCTCTCCATGGCTCAGCTCCGCACTCTTCCTCTGGCAGAGCAGGTCAAGACGCTGATGAAGAATGGTATGCTTATCAATGAAAATATATATTTTTGTTTGAATCTTTAATTTAATTTGATCACTTCTTGTTATCTACAGTCAAAGTGATGCCTTTTGCCAATCTAATGGGCCTGATGGCGTCTGGCGTCGACCAGATCTCAGTGCTGCGCTGCATCCAGCAGGTGGCACTGTTGGTTCAGGGAAACTGGGTTGTGAAGAGGTGAGTTTAAACCAGGTAGGGAAAAAAGTTCACTCCAGAGGGGTTCAATGTGCTAAAACTTCATTGTTTTGTCCTCAGCGATGTTCTGTATCCAAAGAATACCTGCAGCGCTCACAGCGGCGTTCCTGCTGAGGTGCTCTGTCGAGGCAGAGACTTTGTGGTGAGTGTCCTTCTGTTGGCATGGATTGCCTTTACATGATCCAGCTCTTCAAAAAGTGTTATTTTTGTATCCCTTAAGATCTGGAGGTTCACTCTGGAGCGTTCTGTGATGAGAAAGGAGATTGCATCCATCATTAAAGTAAGAACTAATGATGTTTTAGTTAGTAGCTGTAGCAGTTTCTAGTTTAAAGATGCATTTTTAAGATGTTTTTTTTTTTAAGTCTAACTAACTTCTCTTCTTCTGGCTCCTTCAGCTTCCTCCGGAGGATGTGAAGGAGTTCCTGGAGCACGTGGCGGCGCCTCGGGTCAACCGTGGCTGGGAGTTCCTGCTGCCCACAGATGTGGACTTCATTAAGAAGCATCCAGACGTGGCGCACAGGCAGAGCATGCTGTGGCTCGGGATCCAGAGCAAGTATGACAAAGTCAAACCACTAAAAATAAAAATCCCTTTTTGTCTTTTTCTTCAAAAAAATGTAACTTGTTGTGTTTTTAAAGGTTGGAAAAGGTGTTTAATTTCTGTAAAGAAGACTTTATACCGAAGAATTCTTCTCAGCCTGGTGAGAAGATTTATATGGCTTTTTTCTAAATAGCATTTTGTGTCTTTACTTTCCTGACGTTTGTGTTTTGTTCCAGAGCTCGTCCACATGAGCGGGGACCAGCGCCTGAAGATGGCTCTGGAGCGGGCGAAAGAAACCCAGTTATCCCTGCAGAAGGACCTGGATGCCAGGCGGGCAGAAAACGCCGTTCGCATCAAACGGGAGCCCACCAGCGACAGGGAGGACGAGCCAATGGACACCTCGTCGTCTTCTGCCCCTAATGGTTCACTGAACGGTTACCCCGCCTCCTCCCACCACTTCGATCAGGTGAACGGGGGGAGCCCCGCGAGCGCGCCGTCTCCGGAGCTGCAGGACTTTGTGAAAAACACTTTCCGGAAGCATTTTGTATTGACGTTGAACGAGCTAAAGCGACTCTTTAACCTTCACCTGGCGTCTTTACCGCCTGGACAAAACGTCTTCCACTCCATCTCGGACCATCTACTGCAAGACGCCGTGCTGCTCTGCCAGTGCAAACAGATCCTGGTGCCTGTGAGTATTTAGCTTAAGCTTTATATGTACGAAAACTACAAGCAACAAATTAACCTTTTACTTATAAAATGTTCTATAATTTTATTTGAACTTTTTTAGTTCCTTAACAGTTTTAAGAAACTCCAATCATGTTTTGACCTATTTTAAAGCCTACCCAGTGGTCTTTTTTATTATCATTATGTCAATTTTAGCTAAAATCAATAAACTTGTGTCGGTTTCTAGCATGTCAGAATTCAAACCCTTTCCATCCGACAATTTTGGGAATTGTAGATTCGGACAAAACATCACAAAATGGCAAACGCTCTTAGAACATAGACATAGTCAGTAGTTCATTAGAAATTTGCCTCCAAGTTGTGGGCGGGACCGTTGTTGTGGAGCGACCCCATCCCTCTCGTCCTTTCCCTGTTATTGAGAGCTCTCTGTTTACAAGCTCTACCTCTAATTCAAGCTGCATGCACACCGTATTCAGCAACGCACGTTCAAGCGGCCACTTCCATTGAAAAGTCTATGTAAATATGCGTAACCATTTCTGGCTTCCATGTTCAAAACCCTTACGTTCACCTGTAGCTACCACTGACATATATAGAGATGGACAAAGCAAGGCTGTGACATCTTACCTCGAGTTCCAACGAAATGAAGTAAATTCAGTCGCCATTTTTCCGTGGTACAAATGTCATTTTGGAGCCAAACAATGTTAGTGTGTAGTGATTGACAGCCACTCTTGCTAATCAGGTGTGAGCTTGTTAGAAAGCCACACCCCTTCCACTGAAAGCGGTCTCGAGAGAGTTTGACAATCAAACACTTGGAACGTTTAAGATAGGGGCACCACATGCTCTTATTGAGTTATCTGTTTTAGTTTATAACTTTAATAACTTGTGATAAAGAAAATATATCATGAAAAGCAAATTAGGTTTAGCAGGAACATGTTAAAAAGAGACACCAGAGCAAGATTGGTTATTCTGACAAAGAGAATGACTGAGTAATAGCTGTTTATTTTCCAGTAGAAATCTGACGGATACTTCCTATTTGGCACGTGAGGATGGAGGGGATGATCTGTTCTGTTCTTTCCATATAGTGTCTATGGCAGCTACGCACTTTTTTACAACTGTTTTTGAGCTCTGTGTGCAAAGCTTATATCTAATTGGCGTGCGTTGTTTTTCAAATAAAGATAGACCAAGGCCACTCTCCTGACAGGATGGTCATTCATATCCACTATTGCAATGATCCAAGCTGTTTCTGTTCTGTGTCCTATTTGAGATTTGCACCACATTAACATTTCACATCAAGCCTCTTATAACTGTAGGTGGCGGACATCCGCTGGTAAACGGTACAAAAAGAAAAAGGACAAAGGAAGCCCCTCCCTACTCGTGCAGTGTGAACACTGTTGGCTCATTTTTTGAAGCGGTGTCAAAAACCCCGTATATACGTAGCCTTACAGCCACTCAAATCCCCAACCTAACATTACCTAACAAAAAATGGCAATCAGGACTGAAGCCATCCAGATATACAGTTCTGAGATGAGGAAAAGACGCACATGGATCTATTTGTCAATGAGTGGATGCATCAGAATGAAGCAGAGCAGGACCTGTCCATTCTATTTTCTACGTCAAAAATACAATCTTTGTCATATGCCATTTTTTTGTCTGCTCCTGATCTGATTTAATTCTGAGCTTAACTTTATATATATATATATATTGCGTATGTCCTCCATCTTTAGAAAAATACCATAAGAACATGTTAAAAACACAACTTTCCTTGGAATTTAAATTTAGCTGTTCCGGGATAAGAAAGGAGTTGATATCCAAATCTACATAAAATAGAGACATAAAGTAGAGCTCGCGTGCACTTAGAACAACAGGAAGCTAAAAAAAACCTTTGATCTTGTACCACAGCGACCGCATCCCGTCATCATCATTCGACTGTAGAACAACAGGACCTGAAAGACTGGCACTGTTGAATAAAATGTGTTTATACATACTAAAATGAACCCCCTGTAGCAGTCACAAAATAGTCTTTGTTGCATTTGCATAGATATGGATGTTGTTGGAGATCATTTATATTTAAAAACACCTTTTTTAATTACCTTTTTTTTATTTGTGTCTCAGACTTCCTGCTGTTACACCACAGTGCTGCTGAGCAGACTGGTTGTCGGTTCAAGCGTTCTTTTGTGAAACAGATCCTCAGACTGATTAGGGAGGACTTGGCGGTTTCACTCTTTGTCATGTAAACCGACACAGACTTAGAGTGTAAATTGCCTCTCCTCGTTGTAGTTCTGATGTGTTCTCACATTTTGATGAATTGAGATTATATTCTGCTTGGATTAGGAGCAGCTGCTCCCTTGGACTTGTTGCTGCCGAAAAAGGGTCATCCCTCTTGCAGCCTGAATGCTGGTATCTGTTTTCTTTCCTCAATAACGACTTTTAACGGTCACTTTTAAAGAAGGGGGCCCACTCAGGTGATGTGAACCTGCCTCTCAGGTTCTATCAAGGCCACCTGACACTGCATGCTGGTTCTAGTACCCGGCTCTTTTCTCCCTTTGGGTCAAGGAGAACAAAGACCTAGGGTCTTCTTTTTTTTTCTCCACACTGTCTGTTCAGGAAGATTTTTAAGACATTGGCCTAAAGCCGTCTCCGTTATGCAACAGGTGATTAGCCCCAAACCAAAGCTCCTTACAGCTCTGAAGTGGCTTTACGGCAGGAGGTTGTCTTCTTCAACTCATGTAGATCAGAATTTAAGATAAAACCCCCATCAAGACCTCAGTGCATTTAATTATCGCTTAAAGTCTCACTCCAATCATCTATTTTAAAAGTTTTCCTAGTGGTATTTTAAATAGCATTATGCAGTTTTTTTCTTATTTTAACAAAAACATGTAAAAACAGAAAACAAAAACACCAATTTAATTAGATTGGGTCTGTAAAATAACTACTACAGGGGTTCCCCCTTATTCACGGGTCGATCTTTACTGGTGTCCAATGACAGACATGAAGTCTTGTCCACCTTGTCGACCTTTGTCATGGAAGGGCTAACATCTCAATGTAAGGATGGAGTCATCTGGACCCCATAAGAGAGCACGAGGGTTAATCACTTAAGCGGAAGAGGGCATCTTTATCTAGATGTTCCAGTTTCATCCATAAAAAACACCTGCTCTGGATGATAACTATCCACCGCGATTATCAGGATATTTTTGAGCTGCTTCTGAGTCAGCTGATGCCATTTCTCCATGCAGAGTCATGCTGTGATTAAGCACGCCTGCCTATGTGTGCGTAGCAGACAAGCTGGTGTGCTCTTCAACTGCGTTCCCCTCATGGGAAATTCCTGCTGCACCTTTGGAAGCAAAAGTGTCATTCAAGTGTCTTGAGTTATTGGAGTTTTTGTGACAAACCGGAGGAGTCGCATGTCTAAAAAAAAATCAGCAAATATGTGAAACCGCGAATAAAGAAACGCAAATTAGTGGGGGAACATGGATTAGTATTGAATTATTGTCAGTAGATTTAATCCAGTTTGGAAGATCTGATTTAGAGGTGTAGGGAAAAATCGATTCAGCGATATATCTCAATATTTTGTTTGCCGATACTTGGATCAATGTAAAATGTTTACAAGACGATATTTAATCTACTATTTATGAGCGTCCTTTAGGAGCTTACTTTTGTTTTCCACCTAACGGAATAATAAGATTGAAATATAAAGCTCTGATCATAATAAGAATAAATGAAATATCCGATCCTGACCGGACAACAGAGTCTGATTTCGATCGAGTCATCAACCACATGATCGGATTGGGACATTCCTACTAGAAATAAATATTTTCTGATCAGAAACATTCTCTCTCTTTTTTTTCTTCAATACTTTAGTTTCCTGCACAAAGCAAAGCAGCTCCTGATGAACAAAAAGTGTTTGCATTGTGGGAGAGCGGAGACGACTTTGATAATGTAAGAGCACCTTCAGTTCCTTATTTCTGCTTTAAATAAACAATAAAATCAGAACGTGTGATTGTTAATTCCTGGTTGTAAATGTTCATACATCATTAAAGTGATTTTTTTAATGCTCATTTTTAAGTTTTTAGACTGCTTGAAGGATGAAGTAGTAAAACCATGAAGGTCAAACATGTTCTCTGTTTTCCCGCCGCAGCATCGTCGGCAGCTCTACGACCTGTTCAGCAAAAGTTTCCGGGTCAGGAGGAGCATGATTCAACTCAAGCTGTCGCAGGAGCTGGGCGACGTGTCGAAGACTGACGTTGACCGAGTGCTTCATGTAAGAGGGCTGAAGCTGAATCTCCACCTGAAACCAGCTGCTTCCCATCATTCCAACCCGCTGTCTGTCGTTTCAGGACTGCTGTACGAGCTACGCGGGCTGCTGGTACCTTAAAGGAACGGCACCATCTTGACCACAAGCATATCGTCACCGCTAACCAATCAAATCCTCTCAGAAGAGTCCAGTGGGAGGGCCGTTGAGGGATGAGAGCTAATGTCAGCCCGGCTGTGGGAACAGAAGACTGAGACGCCTGCTCAGACGAGAAACTTTTCCAGACCCGAATGCAGGCGCTAACACAGAAACACGCTCTCCTAGCAGGAGAGGCAGACCGGAAAAACCGAGGAAACTGCTAAATATACACAGTTTATCAGTTTACTTTTGCATTGGTGACCTCATGGCTGATGTTTCCTCACTAATAAATCAGGACGGTTTTTACTATTGAAGCCACAATCGCTCAAAGAGCTGTCAGTTTGGTTTTTTTCTGATTTTTGCCAGAGAACTTAAAACATTTTTTATTTTCTCATCCACAAGAATAAAATTTGAACGGTTAATTTGACTATTTTTATTGTATCAAATTTCAGTTTAATATTAAAGATTTATTCCACTGTTTGACATTTCTAGTGAAAAAAGTCACTTCAAAGGGAAGCAGGATGAAATGTTCCTGCATTTCTGTGTTTTTAGTCCGTTTGAATCAAATGAGGTTGAGTTTTCTTTTTTTTCCTTCCCAACATGTAGGTTTTCAAATTGTTCTTGGGAGTGACTCTGATTTTCAGCAAAAAACAATAAAGATGCAATTAAGAAGAAAAAGTTGTCATGTTCTGCACAATGTACAAATGAGAAAATTCACTTGAAGTTTATTTTATTGAGTACACTTTAGCATAAGTACTGCAAGAATACTATAGATCAAGGATGTCCGAACTTTGAAAATTTGAACATGTTCCAGACTTTGGACATCCCTACTATAGACTATATAAGTGTAGTGTAGGATGGATGATAACTGAATTCTTCTTTAGAATAATTTACAATAGATGGTAAATTAAAAGTAAACTTTGAGTAAATAATAGTATATTTGCAGTATGGTTAAAATAGATGACTTTTTGCTAAAGGAAACAACAAACTATCAATGGACTGCAGCATTTAGGCAAACAATTTAGAGTCAAACTCCTAATGTTCTTTCTAATTTAATGAAAAACAAGCTACCTTAAGGCACTTCTCATAAAAGCAGAAACACTTCTTAATCTAGCATAAGGGCTACACGTTTACACTGAACTGATCTGAACTGCTTCACTTTAATGTTTCCCATATTTGGAGAACCTGTCTTGAGTTCATTTCAAAGATCCTGCAGAGACTAGAGAATGTCTGTGATTTTTTTTTCTAAACAGCATTTATTTTCGCTTAGTGAGGGGGCGCGGCCTTTGATTGACAGGTGACGATCGCGGTGGATTCTGGGAGCAGTGCTCCGGTGTTTTGCTGTCTGCTACAGATTTAGGGTTAGCCCTATATTTCGGTTTTTGTCCTGCTGCCGTTCTGTAAACTGTTCTAATACACTCTCTGGGAGTCATCTGGTGTCTTTTCTCTGGTAAGTACTAAAAGAATAACTTTATATTTGCCGGAAATAAATCATTAATGTATATTATGATTATTTATTTTAGTTCCAGTAATTCGATTTTTTTTATTCTCAGCAACATTAATATCTATTATGTATAACATAAAAAATGACGTTTTCTCATTATTTTTATTGATAGTTATTTTCTTTAAGGACATGATTCAGATCTGCTGCAGTAACACCAGAATCTCTTCATGTGAAGTTAAAATGTGAAGACACAGAAAACTTTCAGTTAATAAGAACATATAATTTAAATATTTAATTTTTAACAAATATGTACATGATTTATTTTTAGCTTTGTCTTATGATTTTAATGTATATTAAATGTTATTGTTTTAATTGTATCTAATGTTTATCTTTTAGTTCCTCTTCAGGTCTGATCTGGTGCTGAGTGGATTTATAATCCAAAACAATTCAGCATTTGCATTTTAAGGCAGTAAAATTCTAATTTTAACATATGAATTTGACTCCTGCTGATGTGTGTGATTCAATAACAATCATGTTTAACATATTTGAGTGACCAGTCTCTTCTGTTTATTCACTGTTTTAGCATATAGGTAAGACAAAGGAAATGTGGGTCAAAGTCAGATTGTACAAAATTTATTTTTGAAGCAGATGAAACGATTCAAAACATCACAAATATTAATCATTAAAAATTCAGAATTGGTTTCCCTTTATTCAAAGTAGGGGCCTCTTTATACATTAGAAATTATTCATTTCTCTTTCATGATCAGTTTTCAAATGGTTAAAAGGGACATAATCCATTCGCTACCACCAAATCCAAGTTTGTGATTCGTCAATTTCAACCTGGTTTAACTTGCAATGGACGTTCAATTTTGTACGTCGAGACTGAAAATGACCGTGAATTGAAACTGAACTGAGTGAACTAAGTTTTGAAGCTTGAAACGCACATTTTCATTGGAAGCGGTTGCTTGAACGCGCATTACCTAGCCTGGTGTGAAAGTAGCATTAGCATGCTAAATCAATGCAGGTGGTGTTCAAATTCCCTCACTACTTAGTACACTATACAGTGCATTTTGTGGTTGTTTTGCTGTCCAATTCTACAATTCCAAAATCGAGAAATTTCCCAGATTTTTTCATGTAAAAAAAAGGTATTTTAATGTTTTTTTTGTCACAAATCATCCGAGTTCATAGTCTTTGTAAAATACTTGTATGTTTTTTAGCTTTTTACTTTGTGAAATTAGTGGCATATTTTCCATTTAAAGCATAAAAAGTAGTGAGGATGGTTTCATTTTAAGGAGTAGGGAAGGAATTGATACTAATGTAATGAAAGCTGGCGGTGTCGGCAACACAGGACGACCAAAAAGGAAAGCTTTATACTTCATACTAAGAGCAGGAAGATTAAAATCCTGTTGAAGCAGGAAGCAACAACAGGTGATGTAACCACGTCAAGGATGTGGCGAAACCCTCAACTTGTTGCTACTAAGGGAAACTGCAATGTTTAGAGTCCCTGATGCCTTTTTCAAGCCACTTTTTAAGCATCTTAATTAAAACCCAAACACAGTGAGGAGACATTTACAAATGCAGTTTAATTAATGTACAGCTTGTTCCGTTTATGGCTTAAAGCAGAAACATCCAGTCAAGGTGTCCCGATCATCTCCAATGTGAATTCAAGAGCCCGCCATGCTTCACCATCGACCCCCATAACCATGTCAAGAGGACACCAGGTGCACTTCGGTGTGGTTTTACAAACAGACTTTAAGCTTAACACAACAAAAGCAAGCAAACTGCAGCTGAAAGAAGCTTCTAGAATTCCTTTTTTTAAAGCCTTTCACTGATTCCATGCTCAGATGCTTACAACATTCACAGCCAACTAACCTACCGTACAATCAACTAAATCATTTACAGTGAAAACTAAAGGCATCCATGACCTTCTGAGTACTCTGAAGGTCATCCATTCGTCAGGCCATTTAAACAGATCCAAATATACAAAAGATATTGCTTAAGGGATTCCCTTTGTTTTCTTGAAAGAAAGAGCTCCTTAAAGGAAAAAAAATATAAATTCCATGTGCAATTTTTTTTTTTTTTTTACATTCGGACATAAATCAACAGAATGATCCCCTGAGGAGCAGCAGCTGAACAGATGAGAAAATTTAAAAAGTGCTAAGAAGTGAAAATCTGTCATATTTACGACAGTAATAATTTAAAGTGATATTTGTCTACTTAAAACTTTATTTACACTCACATTTATTAAGAGTTTATTGACCTCTTTTTTTTTTAGCACCAAATAGGGGGTAAATGAGGGTCTTTTTCCTTCTAGAAAACTTAGAAATCATCCAATGAAATGATCGTTTATGATGGTACAGTACAGTCAGGGCTGTTAAAGAGCCTCTGTGCAAATGACTAAAGTTCTGTTGGCGTTTTTGCTTAATTTATTTAACTTGCTTTTGTGGATGCAGGAGAAGCTGGTCTCTCCCGGTTTTCCTTCAGGTCTTCTTTGGTTTTCCTAATGCGTGAGAAGATCTCCCTGAAGAGCTTTTTATACTCCGGCTGGTGCAAGTCGTCGTTCAAGTCCTCCCAGTGGGACCGGGTCGGCCGGGCTGTGTCCAGATCTGCCGGCCGCTCCTCCTTCTCCACCCCTGGGTGGCAGCGGTTCAGCAGCTCGTTATACTTCACCTGCAAGGCACTGTACTGGGCGTCGACTTCACTGAGCAGCGAGATCCCGCGGTACTTCACCACCTCGGCCCGGCGCACGCAGGAGCACTCGTGGTCGTAGATCCTGCTGGGGGAGTCTGGCGCCTGCGTGGCCTTCATCTGACGCTCACTGGCCCAGCGCTTCAGGACAGATGGGCTCTTCGCTGCAGCCGCCGCTGGCTCCCCTTCGCTCTCCTCTTCTGGATGCAGCAGGAGGCCTTGGAAGCAATCCGGACGGAAAGATCTCGAAGAGGACTCCAACTTCCAAAGCTGACGGAGCTCCTCGGTTTCCCGTTCGAGCTCAGACACTCTGGCCTGAACATGTTAAAAACACAAAAACATTATTTTTTGTAGAGAGGCTTTCATAGATTTCTGTAATAGTTCTTCAACAGGATCGTACCTGCGATCCCTCCAGATGTGACAGCTGTTGCTCCAGCTCCGCGTTCTCTTGTGCGAGCAGGTCGGCGCCACGCTCCGCCTCCTCCCTCCGAGCACGCTCAGTGGCAAACTGCACCTGGAGAGCACGGAGGGACTGCCGCAGCGACGCCTGCTCTTCCTCGTGCCACGTCGTGACGGTGGAGCTGTCGAGGTCGACGGAGGAATCCTCAGCATCACAGTCACTCCTGCAGAGACGGAAAGAAAACACAAAGGATGGGATTTGATCTCAGAACACATGAGGGATTTTATGGTGCGTTTAGGAAAGATAATGGGAGAAACTAGTTTCCACTCTTATAAATTTAGTAATGAGTTTTCACTCAGGTGGAGAATTGGGTTATTATTTCTGCTGGGAAAACAAAGTTTTCCCTGTTTTTGCTCTATTTCCCAATTTTTAGAAGAGCAGTCGGATCAGCTAATCATGTTTTTATTAATTGTGTTGTTTTATTTTATTTTCAAGTAATTTATAATAGAAACTGGTATTATGAATATAAAAAGTAGTTTACAGTTTGGTAAGAAGGCTTTAATGTAAATGTTCTGAGTTGATTTTTGCTTATTTTCTTTTATTATCTATTTAAATACCCTCTTAAATCATGTGAATAATGAATAAAAAAATGACTTAAAATTTGAATATTTTTCAGTAGTTTCTGAACTCACCAGTTTTCCGATCACATCTTTTACAAAGATGCAAGAACGAAATCCACACTGCCATTAGTACCAGTACTGTTATCATTTAAAATTGAGTATAAAGGTTTCAAAATGTTTTTAGCTTTGAAATTTTTGGCATGAAACAAGCATAAGAGTTCTGAGTTATGACACATAACCGCGAAACCCTTTTGGAATAGATCCATAGATTATTTTTTTAAAAATTTATATATATATTTTAGATTGTTCATAGTTTTGACCTTGTTTTTGCTTAATTTTGAATTTATACATTTTTGATATTTTGCTATAAAACTCCAAAACAATTTGATCTCAAGATTTTTTTCAGTAAAAAAATATACAACTTAGAATTGAGTTTTTTTTTTACAGTTTGAGGTTCATTGTCAAATTATTATGTAATATTACCAATTATTTATCTGTAAAAAAGGAACTATAAGCACTGTTACAAAAAAAACGTTTTAAAGATAAATTAATAAAACCATAAACAACAATAAAAAAAAACTCAAAAAGGCACCAGACTGCTAAGGGTTGATTTGTCCACAAACTAAAATTTCCAAAGCTGTGATGGAAATAAAAATATTAAATAATAATAAAAAAAAACATTTTTTGCAGTTGAAACACAAATCCTGACAATGCACATCATCGGAACCAAACTATTCTAATATAAGAGAATTTTAAAGCTAGAAATATTGAAAAATGTCGACAAAATTCCTCTATTATAAACAGAAAAACCCACATTGACCTCTGAAATTACTTTAAACTGAGACATTTCCTGAAAAAACAAAAAAGTAAAAGTAAATCCAAACCAACAAACAATAAATCAGAAGACGCTTTGACTTCCTGTACATTTGTGATCCTTGTGTGTTTTTTTTTGTTTACAGGAGTGAGTTCTTCCTCACTCCTGTTACCTAACATGCACTAATCTGTGACGGATGAGCTTTAAAAAGAGAAAACAAAGTCAAAGGTGACAGGAAACACACAGGAGGTTCAAAGGGTCAAAGATAACCAGCCCAGTTTAGCCTCAGAGCGACGCTCGGTGTGACATCACAGAGATTATTCTTGTTTTTACAAACCAATTGATTAAAAAAACTCTTTAAATGTATTTGGGGACAAAACTCAAATGAAAAGAGAAAAATATTCTAATCTGCAGCCAAAGTCGATTAGATTAGCTTCAATCAGCCTGAGAGTTATCGCTCCGTCTTCCCGCTCAGACTTTGACCTTCTTCCAACCTCGTCCCCCAGACTGCACTCTGACCCGCTCAGATGGCGTTATCCTGGACTCCTCCGTGCCGCTGACCCGCATGCTTCCAGCCAGACTTTAAACTGGATTACACATGGAGACTAAACCCAGGAAGTAAATAAAGCTGCCATCCCAGAGGAAGTGGCCACAGCGTGAAACGCGGATTAGCCGAGAGAAGTTAAATCTCAGAGGATTCCTTGATCCTTTTCTAAAGCTCCCGAAAAGCTTTTGGATCTCTGACGAGGAAATTAAGATCAGTGTGTCCGGCTGATAAACGAGAAATGGTTCCAAATGATAGTAAAGTAGACGATTTGGAGCATTAAAACAGTTTGTTTTCTACCATTATGAAATGGTAGTTCTGGTTAATCAGCGTCTTTTCATCCTCACCCGAATGTGTTCTGCAGCTCCTGCAGGCAGGAGACGCTCTGAGCGCCGCGAGCAGAAGACCTCCGTCTCTGAGGAGGCTTCTGGGACTGACAGGCACTCAGCTTCAACTCCTCCACCTTCTGCTGCAGGTCCTCCACCTGCGTCTGCAGCTGGTCCACCATCTCCGTCAGCCTGTACGAAAACCCAAAAACCTTCAAGGTCTAAAACGATTCGTCTGGAAGACTTAAAAACTTCCCATCGCCTCACCCCTGGATCTTCTTCTGGGCCTTCTTGTTGTCCAGAGCCAGTTTGTGGTTGTTCTGCTCCAGCTCCCTGGCCGACACGTCGAGCTGCTCGTACACTTTAGCGTGCTGGTCGTTGACCTGCCTCAGGAGGTCCACCTGCTTAGTCAGGTACTGTCAAAAATAGAGAAGTAATGCAAGAGTCATTTCTGGACAAATATGTAGATGTGAAAAGAAATAATATTAGCTAAAGACAGAGTGACAACGGCTGCAACTACTTTAGAGTGTAGAAAATCCAAGAACATCCAGAGTTTATCGACAGTTAAACATGTTTACAGCTTTTCATATTTGGAAATTACCAATAAAAAGTTATGCCACAACATTTAAGGTCTTTTTAATGAAAATACCCACAAGAGTTTGCAAAGAATTTAAAACAAGTGCGTGAGGGAGGTAAATATTTTTAATATATTTGTCTATAAAAATGAAAGAACTAATATCTGTAGCTTTAGAGAGCAATTTGGAGATAAAAATACTAATTATAAACACAAATTTCAATACGAGAGTCAATGAAAAACTAAAGCTTCAATTATGTCGCCCTTGGCAACCTGTATTTCCAATAAAAAAATCTAAGTAAATGTGCATTTCCAGCTTCCGTGTCAAAATCTTGTGTAGCTGCACAAGCTCTACGTGCAAAACCTGCTGCCATTGAACATGTGTTGTCAGTTAAACCAGGTCAAATAATATCCAATCAGGTACTCTAATTTGGTAGTAACGCATGGATGCTGTCCTTTTTTAAGTCCTGGAGTGAAAATTGTGATCATAATTGTGTGCAGTCGGAATTATACGACACAAATTCTTTCATTTATTGAAACAGAGTTGAGAAAGGAAAATATATTTGAACACTTCAACATTTCACCTCTTCCAACTGTAGGGGGCAGACATGCGCTAGTAAACAGTAGCAAAAGAAGAAGAAGAAGCCCCTCCCTGCTTGTCCAGTGTGAACACCACTGGGTTAAACTTACGTATAAGAATGTGCGTCAAACACCTGCCGTGTACGCAACTTCAGAGCAATCCACTTAGACTTCTCCTATGAGCAATTTTAGCAGCAAAAACAAAGTTAAAATAAAAAACAAACCATGACTCTTCCACCACCATGCGTGACAACTGCTAGCTAGTAGCATCTTCCTTTGACATTTTTTGGAGAAGTATTTACTTTTTTTCAGTTAATAAGCTTTTTCAAAGTCATCTGGAGAAGAGAATATTTTGTTTGAAATTAGTCATTATTATCATTTTATTTATTTATTTGACAGACATTGCACTTTAAAAAGCATTGCTGCCAATGCACCAGAGTTAGACATTTTTCATCTGCTGTTCCTGGAATGATGGTAAGATTTTCTTCCTATAAAACCATAAAATTAGAAACAAAATGCAATACAAGCATAAGGAGAGAAAAAGAGAAAAAAAACAGTAAAAAGAGATTTTCGACATATATACATACATAAAACAAAGGCTGCACGGTGGAAGATACATCCTTTCTATTTCACTGCAACAGTTTTATTTAAATAAAGTCATCATGGCTTAAATTATACTTCACTGACCGTCATCTACAAAGGAAGCAGGAATCTAACACTTTATACAATTGGTCAAGTCGCAGTTGACACTTTCTCTTGTGATACGCGTACTACACAGGCTGATACTGCGAAAATGTTTCAATTTATTGTCCCAGTCTATGTAAAATACTTAAAAGAGAGAATCAGTTAACAGATGTATTGATTAGTATCAATACGTTTTCCTGACAAAGGTGCAGGACACTATAAAGTCTATACTTAGCTATGAATTAAAACAAAAATATGGGAAAGAAAATCCTAACTCAAAAGAATAACAATTGATTTATAAAAAATATGAAAATGTTTTAAAATTTGATTATTTTTTAAATTGAGCAATGCTGTGAAGTCAGTATGTTGGAACAAAAGGATAATGTCTTCAATATTTAATTCATGGTAACTTATTTATCTAATCAGTCATCACACTCAGAACATTGTGACACTTTCAACTTCTAATTTGTTGGCTCGTTCGTTCCCATCACTTTGAAAATGCTACATCTGCATTCTGATGTGTTCTTATGCTGTCAGTGTTTATTATCAGGCGGGTAAGCAGTAAAATGGTAATCAATCGTAAACCGCTTCGGTTCAGCTCTTAAGAGATTAACTCCTGGAGTCAGCAGAGACATGCAGGCAAAGACTGAGATCCAGGCTCACAGGCTGGATCCTGTTGTTACAGTCAAATCCTAAAATCAATGCAGTGTGGTCAGAAAAGAGAATAAGTAATCAATTTTCAATAAAGAGTTTACATTTTAACAATAAACGTACTGAATTAGTTAAACTTTGACAAACTACTGATACTTTTTCACCCCAAAACTATTTTGTTTTACCCTAAAACGACAGTTATGTCACTAAAAGATCTCAATTTACCTATTTTGATGATCACATCCAGCAACTTTTCAAAAAAATTCTCTAAAAATGAGAGTAAACTGGCCTCACCTCGATTTCCTGCACCTGTTCCTGGTTGGTGGTGTACATCTGCTGCAGGCCCTGCTCCAGCTCCCGGTTCCTCTCCAGGAGGGTCTTCCCCAGCTCCGCCGCCAGCTGGAGGTCTGCAGGAGAGACGGCGTGAGCAGGAGCCGGGCGGCCTTTGTGGTTCATGGTTGTGTGTGTCCCAGATGGAGTCAGGAGGACCTACTGGCAGCTTTGTGAGGGGGTTATTTTGGGCTGGGCAGGAGTCCAGCAACCCCACTTTTAGATGTATTTGTGTATTTCAAATAATTTAAAATCAAAATGCATGGAGTTTTTTATTATAAGGAGTGAAGGTAAGGTCACACAGAAGGTTTTTCCTTTTTTTTTTTTTACTTTGCCGCATGTGTGCATCTTGCTGACTTTGCCTTTTCCTGCATTAGTCCTAATCATTCAGCACCTTTGTCCTCCAATTTGCCAATATACAGAAAATAAAATTACAAAAATGTGAATTTTTGCATTATAGAAATTAATTTAACCCACAAATTTACATTTTTTTAATGAGTTAATAATGAAACTTTAAAATATGATGAGTGCATATTAAAGGTCATCCTCATTTCTGCAGTAATTTGCTGTAATTAAGCGCTGAGAAACAAAGGAAGGAGATGTACCACGTTCAAGGTCCTGCTTGTCGAACCACGGTTCCTCCTCCTTCAACTCGAATTCCTCCTCCGCAATCATGTCGGCCAGCATCTTCCCGTCGATCCCTCACTCCAGCCGGCGCTGCCGCAATCAAACCCGCAACCGCATCGACCACTCAGTCATTCAGGGCCCTTCCCGCCTGCAGCAGCCGGCGCCGGTGCGCTCATCACTGGCCGGACAGACAGACAGCAGCCGGCTCTGCCCTGATGAAACTGCGCTTTCCTGTGATTTGAATGAGCTTCCGGTTTGTAATTTCACAATAAATACCTCAGATTGTGGAAATAACTTGTTTTTTTTAAACGCAAAAAGTTTTTTTTTTCTCCAAACATAATTAATTTCTTGATTCTTGTGGAGAAATTTACATTAATAAATGTAATCATAAAACACCACATTTCCCTCAACTGATTAGATATGTAAATATTTACATAAAATCAGCATCACACTTCACCAACAGGAAAGCTCTTAAATCTATTAATATGTGTAAATCTTTGCATGCAACTTAATAGTTTTCTTGTATACTTCCACTGTGTTCAATTAAAATATACGTATATTT